>NW_025767496.1:0-502454 GCF_003918875.1 Haliotis rubra
CAGGAGGAGTTTCAGAGAGGCAGTTGTTTTCAGCGGGTTTCCACAGAAGCAGTTGTTGTCAGGAGGTTTTGCAGAAGTAGTTGTTGTCAGGAGGGTTTTCACAGAAGTTGTTGTCAGGATTTTCACAGAGGTGCTTGTTGTCATTGTGGAGGTTTTCACAGAGGTAAGTTGTTGTCGGGAGGTTTTCACAGAGGTAGTTGTTGTCAGGGTTTCACAGAGGTAGTTGTGGTCAGCGGGTTTCCACAGAGGTAGTTGTTGTCAGGGGTTTTCCACAGTAGGTAGTTGTTGTCAGGAGGTTTTCACAGAAGTAGTTGTTGTCAGGAGTTTTCACAGAGTAGTTGTTGTCAGGTTTTCACAGGTGGTAGTTGTTGTCGGAAGGTTTCCACAGAAACAGTTGTTGTCATCAGGAGGTTTCCACAGAGGTAGTTGTTGTCAGGAGGTTTTCAGAAGTAGTTGTTGTCAGGAGGTTTCACAGGTAGTTGTTGCTTCAGGAGGTTTCCACAGGAGTAGTTGTTGTCAGGAGGTTTTCGAGATTATGTCTGATGGTGTTTGTTTTGGTTTGGTTTGTAGTTTTGATAACGTACGTTTGAATTTGTTTTGCTTTATTAAAGAGTAATGTGGCAGCATTTCTGTGTTCGAGTAAAGTCCGTTGTTTAAAACACTGGGGAAATCCAGTAAGATTATGTCTACCCTCGGTAAAGATGGGACCCTAATGGCATCGGAAATCAGTCAAGGAAATGACTTGTTTGATTCGTATGATCGTGTCACAATTTCATAGATCGATGTTCATGATGTCAATCACTAGATAGTACATGATCTAGACTCGATGAACTACAGACCGCCACCAGAAAGCTGGAATACTGTTGATTGCGGCTTCAAACAAACAAACAAACAAACATTTCTCTGGATCCTGGCGGAAACCAAGCTGAAACAACAGTGTGACCGCGATAAGACCAGATGTATCGATCCGTCTAATATATTGAGCGTCTTACCCTGATCGATGCCCGCTGTGCATGTAATAGGGTTTCAGGTATTATGTGGCCAACACCAGGGCATTCATGGGACACCGGAACTGTCTGAGTGCTCCGTATTTGCTAAAAAGAGTATCATTGTAGCTGATAGAATCAAGCCATTCGTTAACACCCCTGTCCCTGAGCTCAACAACACAAACTGTTTATGAGCTCCGCTTGGTTAAGGAGCCGATGTAAGATCTCCCTCGAACGCCGAGTGCTGCCACAAATCATAAGTCCATGTTGTAAAGGCTAGGCAAACAAGTCAAGACTATAATGGCCTTTATCGAATCCATTATCATTAATGTGGATGTGTAATACGATCTGGAGTCTTAGCTACTTTGGAGGACTTTGTTCCAGTGCCTCTGGGATCAACTTCGTGTCAGTAATGTCAGGCGAGTGTACAATGAGTTGTGATCTACTTACGTCAGGGAAAGTTCACATAGCTAGCTGTGATCTATGGTCAACCTATGGCAGTTGCGAAAACATATAGCTGTCTATGACCTGTGGTTCAACCTCTGTCACGTACCCGTATATGTGTGCACACAGACATCATTGATCTGTGAACTGTGCGATACTGCTGTTACTGATCTGTGTTTAACTCATGTCAGTGCTGCTTTTAGGAACTCAGTAAAATACCACGTACCACTACTCTGTAAATGACACTACCCGTTCAATCAACGCATTTCAGTAAAATGTGCACCGAGATATTGGTAATCACCGAAAGCAACAAACACACTAAAGAAGTAAACGAAATGTGATTAATGTAAATACACAACAAACTCAATCCATACTATGAGCTTAAATCTGAAATGAGTCATCCTATTTTACGGTACATGTGACGATTAATCAAGGCTAAACAGACATTTTATTGTGTTTCCATGTGGGAATCGAACCAGTTTTACGAACACATGCGTGAACCATTTGACTACCTCATTTGCCATTTGTCTTGTATACACGTGCGTAACAACTTTGTTGGTAATGGCATTTAGGGTATATTTGTTCGAAGCATTTATGTCTTGTTATGTAATTTTGATTAATTTAGCTTTTACAGTATTTTTTCAAAATAACGTTTTCTTTGCAGTCGCTGGGCAACAGCCAACGTCGGTAATGTGGCACGACAGGGCGACTCCATACACAGGGTGAACATCGGTAAGCTTGGCAGGCCTTTAACGGGGAAATGGAGGACCGGAAGTGACTGTTCCTCGTCCAGGTCACTGTCTTCAGATGACACCTCCATGTCAGAACGACCGAAACGTTGGGTTGATGACGTCACAATATCAAGTGATGCATCTCAGCACTCGCAGGAAGACGTGGAGCCTGTTGCTTCAACTGATAACAAGTCAAATACGCAAAGATTGCCTGCTAACCCGACAGAAGCTACCAAAACAGGTCCCCCAGAAGGGTCTGGCTTCTCAAATTGAAGGCTCAAAATTAATCGACAAAAGTCGTCTCCCTAATCTCATAGAGGGCCCAAAGAACACACAGAAGGTGACTTCTAACTTAGTTGATGGAGCCAAGCTGAAACGATATGGTTCTGGATTTATCAATGTGAATGAACAAGTAGGTTCTGAAACTGTGAACCAAGGGCCAGGTGAGTTGGATGGCGATGTTGAGGACGCAGAGAAAGACATCAGCGACTTTAATGACGTTCCTGAGAATGTGTTTCCTACTTTGTATGTCCGAGCAGTGAGAAGAAGTCCAGACAAACAGCGCTTAAATACTGGCTCGCCAACACCTGCTTCTCTTGTGCAGACAGACGTGTACCGCTTGTGTGAGTCTCTGTCGTCATGGAACATATCACATGCTGACTTCTTGTACGCGACATACAAAGTAACAAAGAAACAAATATTTGTACAACTACATGTCATTTTAGTGTGGTTAGATTATAGTATGAGAAGGAGGTTAAGTGTTTCTAATTACAGTACGGACTGGGGGGTGTGCCTGTGGATACGCGTTATGGTTGGAGTGTTTCTGAAGATAGTGTTTAGGGTTTGGAAATATTTCTAAAGATTGGGAATGGAGAGGAAGTGTTCTTATAGCTAATGAGTAGAGGTGAAGTATTTCTAATGGTAGGATACACCTATAGAGGTATTCAAGTGGATAGGGAGAAGAGGAAAATATTTTAGAGGACAGGGAGTAGGGATGAAATGTTCCTGTAGATAAGAAGTAGTGGCGGCGGAAATAGGACAGAAGACAGGGAGTATAAGGTGTTAGGTGCTTCTGTGGACATTGAATCCGGTGAAATGTTTCTGAGGCCTAGTGGTAGGGGTGAAATTGTTTTAGGTTTACGAGAATTTTCAGGAGAAGGGTGAAGAGTTTCTGAGTACAGGCATCGGAGATGGTTTCTAGTGAAAGGATGGATAAGAGACTGGGGTTGATGATCAGATTTATCTATAAAGGTGATGTAGGTAATATGCAGGAATGTGTGAGAGAGTAATGAATTTGGAAAGTAGATGCTCTGATCTATACACATTGTTCTGGGAACAAGGAGAATTGAAGACACAGATGTGTAAACAATCCACTCTCCATTTTCCAATCAACCTGGAAGGTTGCATGAATACAGAAGTAGCTTTTTACACCTTCACTTAGATACGATTGGATTGACGCTGCCCTGTACTGTTGGCTGGTACTGCGTTGCGTATTTGCGGTCAGGGTCAACCTAATCAGGGTCGACCTAATCCCGGCTCGACCTAATCAAGCCTAATAAACATTCATTGTCATTCTATACGGTCCACTGAATACACGACAATCCATTGTTGATAAATATTTATTGCATAACAGTTTTCTTTGTCTAACAGATGATTGGGCAAGTGGTCGGATATGATAATTGTGTCTGTGCCTCAACTACAGGTAGCCTGGCATGCTGTTAGAGGCTAGAGAGTCATACTTTACTTCGGAACACATATTAAATTTTGATGGAACCAGTTGTCAACGAAGGGAGGTACACCGTAAAACTATTTATACATGGAGTTGCTGAAAGACGACAATCACCGCACACGTACACAGTGTTAGAAATAGATTCAAACTGTCACTAGCCAGTGGGGCTAATGGCCCAAAATGTCATTAGCCCTTCAGACACTCTTACTGGCCCGAATAATTCATAACAATTTATAGACAATAAAACAGCGCATATGAGAATATTGAGAGTATTCATTTCACAAAATAATTGTTTCAGACTATCAACTCTGAGCCTCTGACTTTGATGGGGCACATTTTAAGAATACCCATATATTTTCAAATTATTTTCATATTAAAATATCTTACGGACATCAGTCATCCAGTCATTCCCAACGAAACTGCACAATTCAGAGAATAGTGAAGAAAAATAAAATCACTTCAGTCACAACTCCAAAACTACAAAATGAACAGTACTTTTCAGCACTCGGTGAACATTATTAAACTTGGAGCACTAGTTTGAGTAAGGTACCCGTAAGCGCCCAAGTAATTTACGTTCATTGGTAACTAGTAGTATCAACATAAACCGCGAGAGAAAGTTAACTCTTTTGTTCTTGTTTTGATTCAAACATCGAATAAATAAACAATTAACACATCTGAAAGACATAAAGAATGTGTACTCAGTAAAGCGTATTTCACACTGTTGACGCCACATAATACATGTTCAAGATCCAGAATTGACTGAACCACGCATAGCACATTTACATTGTATCAAAGATTAAAATCAGAGCCCTGAAAATATAACGTTCCCTTTCATGAAAACGCCATGGAATCATACAACATGGGAATGAATATATTTTGGCTTTAACTGTTAAACACCTTTACCATCTTCCAGTTCTACAGCGGGACGTATATTACGTTGTAACTTACGTTCATGTCAAATTCAAAGATTGAATTTTGATCAAACGTCATAGATGACAAAACAGTTAAAATCTTTGCTCCAGATATGTAATCAAAGAGAAGTTAATATTTTTCTGAAAAAAAGTCCGAGACAGTCGTGCAACATTGAGATATCTACAAGCAACAATTACACAATGAGACATTGGAATAAAACATGTGTTTACTTTTGGATCTATCCTTATTTAGAGTATTATATATTTACTAAGTTAAAGAACAATCTGTTTAGTTGACAAAACGTACGATTCAATTTCATCAACATGTTAAATCGTTTTATCATCTTAAGTAATGATTCGAAAGAAATATTCGTATGGAATTTACGTAACACCTTTAGTAATTTACGTTAGGGTGAAAAAGCGGCATGATCGACAATGGAATCCATAGAATGAGCACTGCTCTGCTCGCATGCAGAAATTCAAACGGTTACCAACACGTGATTTTTGATGTTCTGGGGTTTCCCATGTAACGTCATGAACCATTCTAACTGTCAATTAAACGTAAATAACAAAACGTAAATTACATTTTGTTTATCTAAAGTGATCATCCGGGTTCTGCGGTTGTGTATCTGCGTCGATGCTGTATTAAACTATAGAGGGACATGATGTTTCAAAGTAACCAATGGTTCCATAACGCTTCGCTGCAACGTTACAATATCATCACCGTCATGTTTGACTACGTTCTTAAAATGTCGGTCTTTAAAACGAACATTACTGGTCTGTGTTCAACTAACCTGTATCTCTCGTAGACATAACCCGCTTGTTATCTAAACTATATCATTTCATGCCCAAAATATTACATTTATTGCAGCTCCTAAATTATCACTAGCCAGGCCGGCCAGCTTCAGCAACTTTAGACAGGCCCGAGGAAAGGTCGACTAGCATTTTGCTAGCGGGCAGGCAGTTATTTCGAACACTGCACGTATAGCCAAGCCATATGCTGTAACCTGCAGCGCAAAGAAATAAATAAACCAGTATATGATGGCGGTTAAGATGAAACAAGCTGGAAAAGCGTATCCGAGGGGAATGTATTCAGTATTGGTGTCATAATTTTGGACCTTATGTTTGCAGCGTTTGAAAGTATACTAGGTACATAAAGAAACTGTGCATACAAAATTTAAAATCTAAATTTATCCAACCTGTTTAGACACATAAGGATTTAATGTATCCAACATGCATGCACGTGCCACGTTCCGTGACGTCAGTGGGTTCGTCCTTGAGACGTGCAATACGTTGTTGCACGTGCATTCCGGGAAGAGAAACAGAGCAAATGAATGCCACACAATACTGTCACTTTGGAAAGCTCAACCCCTGCCCTTGCGATCGTTCAAAAAATTAAAAGGCTATTGAAACGCATAGCATGCCAAGGCTCACGTCTGCACAACGTCATGAAGCCATTGGGATCGATGGTCCGTGGGGAATGTCTCAACGACAATTTCCACTGCCACGGAACACCATTTCTGCACTGGTGAGACGCTACCAGAACACAAATGACGTCATCGATCGGCCACGTTCTGGAAGTCAACGTGTAACAACGCCAAGACAGGACATATGAATAAGGATGACCCATCTTCGCCACAGGTTTCAGACTGCAGTGATGACTGACCGAACCATCCCAGGACTTTGCCATATCCACCCCAACACAGTTCGACAACGGGATCAGACCACGACGTCCCGCCATACGGCCTATCCTGACACAACATCATCGACAAGCTCGCCGAATGTGGTGCCGAAATCATGTCCGCAGACCCTTGTTTTGGTGGAGAAATGTTGTTTTTACAGATGAGTCCAGGTTTAACATTTCCCATAGTGATGGACGTCAACGTGCCTATAGACGCGTGGGAGAACGTTATGCACAGGCCTGTGTCTTGGAGAGGAATTGCTTTGGTGGTGGTTCAGTGATGATTTGGGGTGGAATAACAGCACGCCAAAGAACTCCTTTGGTGATTGTTCAGGGCAACTTAACTGGTGTGGGCTACAGGGATCAGATTCTTCGACCTGTGGCAATTCCTTTTCTTCAACGTCATGGCCCTGGGTTAACATTCCAACAGGACAATGCCCGCCCTCATACGGCAATTCACCGGATCTCTCCCCGATAGAGCATGTTTGGGACGAGATGGATCGGCGTCTACGCCGTCTTCCTCATCCGCCAGATAACGTCCTTGACCTTGCAACAGAACTTGAGAGAATCTGGCGTGACATCCCACAAGCCTTCCTTGCACGTTTGATAGGCTCTATGCGTCGTCGATGCACTGCTGTTCTCAATGCCGATGGTGGACATACCCGTTATTGAGCTTGTGACATGGTCGTTTGACCCCTGTCCCGCTTGTGGACTCGTGACGTCATTGTGATTGACTTTTCAATTGAAATTCTCCCGACTTGTTATGGTCTCATGATCCCTCCATTAAAGCTTATATGTGCCTTTGACATTGTTATCGTACTTATCAACTGGGATAATATTTTTGACAATGCACAGTTTCTTTATGTGGCTAGTATATTATTAGTAACATGTGAAAACGTTTGTACTGTTTTGGTCAAGTTTACGTTTAAGGTGTATGCTTTCTTTTGACTGTTCCATAGATAGTTGTTACGAGTAGAACCTTACAAAACATTTACGTTGTGATAGTGCTGAAATCGTCGACCTCTCGAGTGTAAACGCACGGGTGACCGTCATAAACCATACAATTATGCACATTCCGAATACGTTTATGTTGGGTGTCAGTTTTGACAATAACACCAAATTGACCCATGAACCTATTATCAAGGCCATATCGTTGTATAGAAAATAACAGGCAACTTTATGCATAACAACGTCCGGTTTATATACAACAGAATGCCAATCAGTCATTAGTTACGCAGTATACAGCTTGACAAAAAGAACTTGAAAAGTAGGATTATTAAAGTAATCACTGTCTCTGTGTGACAGTTTGGTCAGTGTTGTATCATTTGACAATCATTGTACTTAGTCTAGTGTCATATTTTCTGTTGTATTCTGATGAGGACAGTGAGGTCTTCAGTAATGTCACATGGTGAGCTATTGCCTCGTGATCACTTAAGGGAGAGGAGCAGTGTTTGGGTATCTCCCTGCGTCACACCTGCGTTATTACTACTACTGCTACTACTACTACTACTACTACTACTACTACTACTACTACTACTACTACTACTACTACTACTTCTACTACTACTACTTCTACTACTACTACTACTACTACTTCTACTACTACTTCTACTACTACTACTACTTCTACTACTACTTCCGGGGTAGAATAGGTCTTCAGCAACCCATGCTTGCTTGCCATAAAGGCGACTATCTTGTCGTAAAGGGCGACTAACGGGATCGGGTGGTCAGTTTCGCTGACTTGGTTGACACATGTCATCGGTTCCCAATTGCGCAGATCGATGCTCATGCTGTTGATCACTGGATTGTCTGGTCAGACTCGATTATTTACAGACCGCCGCCATATAGCTGGAATATTGCTGGAGTGCGGCGTAAAACTAAACTCACTCACTCACTCTACTACTTCAGCTACTACTACTACTTCTACTACTACTGCTTGTACTACTACCACTACTGATACTACTACTACTACTACTTCTACTACTACTACTACTACTGCTCACTACTGTTCTACTACCTTCTACTTCCGCTACTACTACTACTAACTGCTTCTACTACTACTACTACTACTTCTACTAATGCTTCTACTACTACTACTACTGATGCTACCACTACTACTGGCTGCTACTACTACTACTGCTACTGATTACTGCCACTGCTGCTGCTGCTACTGCTTCTACTGCTACTAGCTTCTGCTGCTGCTGCTACTGCTTCTGCTGCTACTGGCTTCTGCTACTGCTACTGCTGCGCTGCTACCACCACTTCGCTACTGCTACTGCTACTGCTACTACTACTGCTTCTGCTGCTGACTGACTGACTGACTGGGTTTGGTTTTACGCCGGCTTTTGGCAATATTTCAGCAACATCACGGCGGGGACGCAGAAATGGGCTTAACACGTTGTTGTGCCCGTAGTGAGATTCGAGACCCGGGTCTTCGACGTGACGACCAACGCTTTAACCATTAGGCTACCCACGCCCCTCTACTACTACTACTACTACTTCTACTACTACTCTACTACTACTACTACTTCTACTACTACTACTACTACTTCTACTACTACTTCTACTACTACTACTACTACTACTACTACTACTACTACTCTACTACTACTCACTACTACTACTACTACTACTCTACTACTACTACTACTACTACTACTACTACTACACTACTACTTCTACCACCACCACCACCATTATCATTCTAAATATAAAAACAAAAGGTTGCGATATTTAATCTTTTTTATTGACTTCGACGACTTGAGCATCCTGTAAATGTATGTACAATTGACAACAACACTGAACAAACAAGAATTGGAAAATAGAACAAACAAGCACAAAAATGTAACAAACAAAATGAGTATAGTGGTAAATGTGCTCACAAGGTTGCTGTATAAACAGGACACAACGTGCACACACATAAATATATGCATATCATGTTTCCGTTAGACCCTCTCTCAGTGTCTCCACGTGAACTCAAGATATATATGCACAACATGCGAGCAATATTTCACAAGGAATATACATGTGTCATAAACACGGACAAGGGCCGTTAAAACTCGGACCCGAGGGATACAGCTGAGTGCGTCAGTCCTTTTGGACACTCATCAACGGAAAACATTATGTGAAACAACCATTAATTTGACTTTCCAAGAAACATTGTATGAACCATGGGAAACGGGCGTAAAATATGTCTTTATGTCGGATGAGAAAACGAGATTTAAAGCACTGTTATTTGTCGGATATGAAGGATGGCTGTTCTATCTGGGATATACAGAAAACATTTCATTTCATGTCATTTGATCTTACATTGATTACATATCTGTTCCGGACATTTCGACACATTGCGCTCTAAACGAATCTGTAGTGAGGCGCATTCACACGTTTGATACCACCTGAACAGTTAAATGTAAAATCTCAAGGGTTGAACAATTACTACTCAAGTTTATACGGTTCCACCTGTTTGGCTATTGGTAGAGTAACGTCACTGGGGTTTATAACAATAGAGAATAAGAATTGTCATCAAATAAACACACAATATATATAAGAGATCACAGTCCAGTTTAGCTATTTACAGAGACCAATGCAAGTTTAAGTGGATCGCCTGTAAGCGTGGAGTAAGTCTCGGATAACCCACATGTTGATAACCAAGGTATACAACTACAGTACAAAAAACACAATTACGGCATAATAAGGATGACTGGAGATTATCCTTCCTTACGAAGCCTAATTATAGTAATGGATAATATAAACATAGCAGTTTTGGGGCATATCGTTTCCATAAGTACTGTTCACTGTAGTGAACACTCTAAAAACCAAATTTTGAAATTAACTTTTACATATTCTTGTTCTAAAAGCTTTCCAAGGATTGGACGTATGCAAGTACAGTAGCTTCTGAGTTGATTTGAGCTTTAAGTCACGTCGGCATTATTCGATTCCAATTTGCTTTTGAAGTCATGACAAAATTTTAACACATCAAATGGAAGAATGAAGACAAACAGCCACATGCTCAACGTTGGTAGATATACGTATCTCTACTCCAATGTCACTAAGTTGTTCTTGCATGTCTTTCCACATCCCCTGAGTATTCTTGATTCTTCTTATAGCATGAACTGAATATTCTTGCACATCTGCCCACATAAACTAAAATATTCAGGCATATCATTCCATATGAACTAAATATCAATATAACTATCTTTAGACGCCTGAATATTCTTGCATATCTTATAACATAAACTGAATATGCTTGCACATGTTATAACATCAACTGAATATGCTTGCACATCTTCCCGTATAAACTGAATAATCATACAGATCTTCTACATCTTTCGATATCGCCTGAATAGTATCTTCCAACATCTACTGAACTTTCTTGCATGTCTTTCAACATAAGCTGAATATCTTTAACACACCAACTGATTATCAGTCTTCCCCAATCAAATATCTTAGGTATTTTATTCTATTATTATCAATTATTGTTATGAAATATACAGGTCAACACGTGGTTGCTTTCCTTGAGCGATATGGTTGGATTTGTTCAGAATATCGATTCGTCATGGTGTCTTGATTGTTGACACAAAAGACAAGCGGATAACATACTGTTCACACTGTTCACACAAAGAATTTCTGTATCACATATCTTTAAAAAATAAATTACACAAAATCGTGACATATTTTTCGAAGGTGTATATAGCGAGTCCCTTCCATACCTAATAGTGGATAAACTACAAGGCCTTCATGTTGTGAGATCTACACCATGAGGTCCATACAAAGACTATTTCTACGCAATGTTATGTACATGTAAATACTAATAACACAACACAGAATGTAAACATATACTCATAATACAACACAGAGTGTACATCGAGGTACGTGAATAGCTCACAGCCATGTTTTCACAGAAATGTGGGAACTAAAGATATAAAGTTGGTTGGTAGGTTTACCTTGGCAAGTAGAATCGCAGTTTACGCTCTTTCCTTCTTGTAAACCATAACATTTTGGTCATGACATTTATCGACTCAATATTTAAAATGCTTAAACACACTGCAAAATAAAACGTCATATAAAATAGTTTAATACAACTGGTATTGGAACACGAGTGTAAAGTAGTCACATTCAACCAACCAAAATCACATGATCACCAAACTGCTTCTTACTTGTGTTTTCACCCATAGAAGATTGAGATTCATGTTGACATTTTGGTATACGTGTAAGTAGACTGTTGATAGTACGGATTATAGACGATGTTGAGATGATTTCCATAACACTCAGGTTGTATGTATCAATAAATAAGTTTAACACAAAAAGGATAAACTCGAAAATAGATAGAAACTGGATGCGGGAATATCTATAATTTAATAACTTACAACACATCTAATAAGAGTGTTGGTAACATATAAATACCGGACGTTCATTTCGTCCCACACATACATGGCATATTCCATGCCATGCTGTCAGAGCATGCAAGACAAAGAGTTCATGGAAGCAATATTTCTGCTGATATGTCTTGCTCGCTATTGGTGTTATGGCAAAAGAGGACGTACATGCCAGTTCCCAGAGAATGTGAAGCCGATGTGTTAGTGACGTCTTGCGTCCAGTGTCTTGTCCTCCCCAACGGTTCCAATCTGTTGGACATGGACGTTGAGTATGGTACTGGTGTTTGTCCGATGCTGGATAAGCTCATGGACGTCGACACTGAGATTCATGCTGTGACCTGGTACGCTAATTGTTCTTGTTTACGTGGAGGATGCGATTCAGGTTGTCACGTGGTCTCTCTGATTTTCACCTGAACGATCACACATAGATTCGTGTTAACCGTGACCTGTTGGATGTGCGAGTGGTGGCTTTGTTTCAGCTTGTCCAGTGCTGTGCCAAAAATGAGTATCGGCGCAGATATACGTTTGTGCTACTTCAGTGGTTTGCCATACGGTGAAGTTTGTTGGAACCAAGGGCTTGACGTCACAATCTGTACTGGTATGCTTTTCCGTCGCTCTCCTCCAGGTCTTCGCTGTCCTCGACGTTGAAACCCTTCCCTGAGTGTCTGTATGAATTGTAACGACAGGACGATCTGCAACACTCCAACCGCCACCAGAATAATAACTGCCAAAACCGCTCCAACTAGATGTGGGGTTACAACTGACAATGTGGATGATGGAATGGATGTCGAACTCTGAGATCTCTCGTTAGTTTCACTCGTTGCATCAACATCCGGAGAGACAGATGCTGATGAAAAATCAGGTGCAGTTGACTTTAAACCCAACGATGGAGAGCTGTAGACGATGCAGATCCGATGAAGAAGCGGGTGTAGCAGAGATTGTATCCGATGATGAAACAGGTGTAGTCGATGTTTGATCGGACGACAAAGTAAGTGTTGTTGACGCTATGCCGGGTAATGAAGCAAATGTAGTTGACGTTACATATGACGAAAAAGCAGATGTAGGTGATCCTGGACCCGATGTAATTGTATCTGACATGGAGGTTTCTATTACAGATGTCGTATCTGACGTGGAGATTTCTATTACAGATGTTGTATCTGACGTGGAGGCCTCTGTTACTGAAGTTGCGTTTGTAGTATACGTTTCTGTTTCTGTATACGTATCTGACGCTGACGTCTCTAAAACAAATGCTGAATTTGACGTGGAGGTCTCTGTTATCGATGTTGTCTCTAACGTGGTAGTCTTTGTTGCAAATGTATCTGACGTGGACGTCTCTGTAACTGCGGTTGTATCTGACGTGGATGCTCCTCTAACCGATGTTGTATCTGGTGTAGAGGTATCTGTTACCGATGTTGTATCGGACGTGGATGCCTCTGTTACCGATGTTGTCTCTAACGTGGAAGTCTCTGTTGCAGATGTATATGACGTTAACGTTTCTGTTACTGATGTCATATCTGACGTTGACGTTTCTGTTACTGATGTTATATCTGACGTTGACGTTTCTGCTACTGATGTTATATCTGACGTGGGGGTATCTGTTTTCAATGTTGTATCTGACGTGGACATTTGTATTACCGACGTCGTATGTGACGTTGAGGTCTCTATTGTAGATGTATCTGGCGTAGAGGTCTCTGTTACCGATGTTGTATCTGACGTGGAAGTGTCTGTTATTGATGTTGTATCTGACGTGGATGTCTCTGTTTCCGATGTTGTCTGTAACGTGGAAGTGTCAGTTGCAGATGTATCTGACGTGAACATCTCTGTTACTGAAGTTGCATCTGGCGTGGAAGTCTCTGTAACCGATGTCGTATCTGACGTAGAGGTCTCTGTTACTGAAGTTGCATCTGGCGTGGAAGTCTCTGTTACCGATGTTGTATCTGATGTGGACGTCTCTGTTATCGATGTCGTATCTGACGTAGAGGTCTCTTTTACTGAAGTTGCATTTGACGTGGAGGTCTCTGTTATCGATGTTGTATCTGTCGTGGATGTCTCTGTTACCGATGTTGTCTCTAACGTGGAAGTGTCAGTTGCAGATGTATCTGACGTGGACATCTCTGTTACTGATGTTGTCTCTAACGTGAAAGTGTCAGTTGCAGATGTATCTGACGTGGACATCTCTGTTACTGATGTTGTCTTTAACGTGGAAATGTCTGTTCCAGATGTATCTGTATCTGACGTGGACAGCTCTGTTGCCGATGTCGTATCTGACGTAGAGGTCTCTGTTACTGAAGTTGCATATGACGTGGAGGTCTCTGTTACTGATGTTGCATCTGACGTGGAGGTCTCTGTTACTGATGTTGTCTTTAACGTGGAAATGTCTGTTTCAGATGTATCTGACGTGGACGCCTCTGTTGCCGATGTCGTATCTGACGTAGAGGTCCCTGTTATCGATGTTGTATCTGATGTTGAGGTCTCTGTTACAGATGTTGCATCTGACGTGGACGCCTCTGTTTCTGATGTGTCTGAAGTGGATGTCTCTGTTACTGACGTTGTATCTGACGTGGAGGTCACTGTTACCGATGTTGTATTTGACGTGGATGTCTCTGTTACTGAAGTTGCATCTGACGCTGTGGTCTCTGTTACTGATGTTGCATCTGACATTGAGGTGTCTGTAACTGTTGCATCTGACGTAGAGGTCTCTGTTACTGATGTTGCATCTGACACGGTGGTCTCTGTTTCTGATGTTGCATCTGACGTTGAGGCCTCTGTTACAGATGTATCTGATGTGGTCATCTCTGTTACCGATGTTGTATCTGACGTGGAAATCTCTCTTCCTGAAGTGGTATCTGGCGTGGAGGTCTCTGTTATTGATGTTCTATCTGACGTGGACTTCTCTGTTATCGATATTGTCTCTAACATGGAAGTGCTAGTTCCAGATGTATCTGACGTGGCCTCTGTTACTGATGTTGTGTCTGATGTGGAGGTATCTGTTAGTGATGTTGTATCTGGCGTGGAGGTCTCTATTGCAGATGTATCTGGCGTGGAGGTGTCTGTTACCGATGTTGCCTCTAACGTGGAAGTGTCAGTTGCAGATGTAACAGACGTGGACATCTCTGTTATTGATGTTGTATCTGACGCGGACGTCTGTGTTACTGATGTTGTCTCTATCGTGGTGGTCTCTGTTAGTGATATTGTATCTGACGTTGACGTCTCTGTTACTGCTGTTGAATCTGACGTTGACGTTTCTGCTACTGATGTTGAATCTGACGTGGAGGCCTCTGTTTCTGATGTATCTGATGTGGATGTCTCTGTTACTGACGTTGTATCTGACGTGGAGGTCTCTGTTACTGATGTTGTATCTGACGTGGACGTCTCTGTTACCGATGTAGTATCTGACGTGGACGTCTCTGTTACTGATGTTGTATCTGACGTGGAGGCCTCTGTTACTGACGTTGTATCTGATGTGGACATCTCTGTTACCGATGTTGTATCTGACGTGGACGTCTGAATTACTGATGTTGTATCTGACGTTAAGGTCTCTGTTACCGATGTTGTCTCTAGGGTGGAAGTCTCTGTTACTGACGTTGTATCTGACGTGGAGATCTCTGTTATCGATGTTGCATCTGATGTGGAGCCCTCTGTTACTGACGTTGTATCTAACGTGGACGTCTGTGTTACTGATGTTGTATCTGACGTGGACGTCTGTGTTACTGATGTTGTATCTGACGTGGATGTCTCTGTTACTGATGTTGTATCTGACGTGGAGGTCTCTGTTTTCGATGTTGTATTTAGGGTGGAAGTCTCTGTTACTGATGCTGTATCTGACGTGGACGTCTCTGTTACTGATGTTGTATTTGACGTGGAGGTCTCTATTACCGATGTTGTCTCTAGGGTGGAAGTCTCTGTTACTGATGTTGTATCTGACGTGGAGATCTCTGTTACTGATGTTGTATCTGACGTGGAGGTCTCTGTTACTGACGTTGTATCTGATGTGGACATCTCTGTTACCGATGTTGTATCTGACGTGGACGTCTGAATTACTGATGTTGTATCTGACGTTAAGGTCTCTGTTACCGATGTTGTCTCTAGGGTGGAAGTCTCTGTTACTAACGTTGTATCTGACGTGGAGATCTCTGTTATCGATGTTGCATCTGATGTGGAGCCCTCTGTTACTGACGTTGTATCTAACGTGGACGTCTGTGTTACTGATGTTGTATCTGACGTGGACGTCTGTGTTACTGATGTTGTATCTGACGTGGAGGTCTCTGTTACTGATGTTGTATCTGACGTGGAGGTCTCTGTTTCCGATGTTGTATTTAGGGTGGAAGTCTCTGTTACTGATGCTGTACCTGACGTGGAGGTCTCTGTTACCGATGTTGTATTTAGGGTGGAAGTCTCGGTTACTGATGTTGTATCTGACGTGTAGACCTCTGTTATCGATGTTGTATCTGACGAGGAGGCCTCTGTTACTGACGTTGTATCTGACGTGGACGTCTGTGTTACTGATGCTGTATCTGACGTAGAGGTCTCTGTTACTGATGTTGAATCTGACGTGGTGGTCTCTGTTACTGATGTTGAATCTGACGTGGAGGTCTCTGTTACCGATGCTGTATCTGACGTGGATGTCTCTGTTACTGACGTTGTATCTGACGTGGACGTCTGTGTTACTGATGTTGTATCTGACGTGGATGTCTCTGTTACTGATGTTGTATCTGACGTGGACGTCTCTGTTACTGATGTTGTATCTGACGTGGACGTCTCTGGTACTGATGTTGTCTCTGGGGTGGACGTCTCTGTTACTGATGTTGTATCTGACGTTGAGGTCTCTGTTACCGATGTTGTCTCTGGGATGGAAGTCTCTGTTACTGATGTTGTAGCTGACGTTGAGGTCTCTGTTGCCGATGTTGTCTCTGGGGTGGAAGTCTCTGTTACTGATGTTGTATCTGACGTTGACGTCTCTGTTACTGATGTTGTCTCTGGGGTGGAAGTCTCTGTTACTGATGTTGAATCTGACGTGGAGATCTCTGTTACCGATGCTGTATCTGACGTGGATGTCTCTGTTACTGACGTTGTATCTGACGTGGATGTCTCTGTTACTGATGTTGTATCTGACGTGGACGTCTCTGTTACTGATGTTGTATCTGACATGGACGTCTCTGTTACTGATGTTGTATCTGACGTGGATGTCTCTGATTCCGATGTTGTATTTAGGGTGGAAGTCTCTGTTACTGATGTTGTATCTGACGTGGAGATCTCTGTTATCGATGTTGTATCTGACGAGGAGGCCTCTGTTACTGACGTTGTATCTGACGTGGACGTCTGTGTTACTGATGTTGTATCTGACGTAGAGGTCTCTGTTACCGATGTTGTCTCTGGGGTGGATGTCTCTGCTACTGATGTTGTATCTGACGTTGAGGTCTTTGTTACCGATGTTGTCTCTGGGGTGGAAGTCTCTGTTACTGATGTTGAATCTGACGTGGAGATCTCTGTTACTGATGCTGTATCTGACATGGATGTCTCTGTTACTGACGTTGTATCTGACGTGGACGTCTCTGTTACTGATGTAGTATCTGACGAGGAGGTATCTGTTACCGATGTTGTCTTTAGGGTGGAAGTCTCTGTTACTGATGTTGTATCTGACGTGGAGATCTCTGTTATCGATGTTGTATCTGACGAGGAGGCCTCTGTTACTGACGTTGTATCTGACGTGGACGTCTGTGTTACTGATGTTGAATCTGACGTGGACGCCTCTGTTTCTGATGTATCTGATGTGGATGTCTCTGTTACTGACGTTGTATCTGACGTGGAGGTCTCTGTTACTGATGTTGTCTCTGGGGTGGAAGTCTCTGTTACCGATGCTGTATCTGACGTGGATGTCTCTGTTACTGACGTTGTATCTGACGTGGACGTCTCTGTTACTGATGTTGTATCTGACGTGGACGTCTCTGTTACTGATGTTGTATCTGACGTGGACGTCTCTGTTACTGATGTTGTATCTGACGTGGATGTCTCTGTTTCCGATGTTGTATTTAGGGTTGAAGTCTCTGTTACTGATGTTGTATCTGACGTGGAGATCTCTGTTATCGATGTTGTATCTGACGAGGAGGCCTCTGTTACTGACGTTGTATCTGACGTGGACGTCTGTGTTACTGATGTTGTATCTGACGTAGAGGTCTCTGTTACCGATGTTGTCTCTGGGGTGGAAGTCTCTGTTACTGATGTTGAATCTGACGTTGAGATCTCTGTTACTGATGCTGTATCTGACATGGATGTCTCTGTTACTGACGTTGTATCTGACGTGGACGTCTCTGTTACTGATGTAGTATCTGACGTAGAGGTCTCTGTTACCGATGTTGTCTCTGGGGTGGAAGTCTCTGTTACTGATGTTGTATCTGACGTAGAGGTCTCTGTTACTGATGTTGTCTCTGGGATGGAAGTCTCTGTTACTGATGTTGTATCTGACGTTGAGGTCTCTGTTGCCGATGTTGTCTCTGGGGTGGAAGTCTCTGTTACTGATGTTGTATCTGACGTTGAGGTCTCTGTTACTGATGTTGTCTCTGGGGTGGAAGTCTCTGTTACTGATGTTGAATCTGACGTGGAGATCTCTGTTACCGATGCTGTATCTGACGTGGATGTCTCTGTTACTGACGTTGTATCTGACGTGGATGTCTCTGTTACTGATGTGGACGACGTGGACGTCTCTGTTACTGATGTTGTATCTGACATGGACGTCTCTGTTACTGATGTTGTATTTAGGGTGGAAATCTCTGTTACTGATGTTGTATCTGACGTGGAGATCTCTGTTATCGATATTGTATCTGACGAGGAGGACTCTGTTACTGACGTTGTATCTGACGTGGACGTCTGTGTTACTGATGTTGTATCTGACGTAGAGGTCTCTGTTACCGATGTTGTCTCTGGGGTGGATGTCTCTGTTACTGATGTTGTATCTGACGTTGAGGTCTTTGTTACCGATGTTGTCTCTGGGGTGGAAGTCTCTGTTAGTGATGTTGAATCTGACGTGGAGATCTCTGTTACTGATGCTGTATCTGACATGGATGTCTGTGTTACTGACGTTGTATCTGACGTGGACGTCTCTGTTACTGATGTAGTATCTGACGAGGAGGTATCTGTTACCGATGTTGTCTTTAGGGTGGAAGTCTCTGTTACTGATGTTGTATCTGACGTGGAGATCTCTGTTATCGATGTTGTATCTGACGAGGAGGCCTCTGTTACTGACGTTGTATCTGACGTGGACGTCTGTGTTACTGATGTTGAATCTGACGCGGACGCCTCGGTTTCTGATGTATCTGATGTGGATGTCTCTGTTACTGACGTTGTATCTGACGTGGAGGTCTCTGTTACTGATGTTGTCTCTGGGGTGGAAGTCTCTGTTACCGATGCTGTATCTGACGTGGATGTCTCTGTTACTGACGTTGTATCTGACGTGGACGTCTCTGTTACTGATGTTGTATCTGACGTGGACGTCTCTGTTACTGATGTTGTATCTGACGTGGACGTCTCTGTTACTGATGTTGTATCTGACGTGGATGTCTCTGTTTCCGATGTTGTATTTAGGGTGGAAGTCTCTGTTACTGATGTTGTATCTGACGTGGAGATCTCTGTTATCGATGTTGTATCTGACGAGGAGGCCTCTGTTACTGACGTTGTATCTGACGTGGACGTCTGTGTTACTGATGTTGTATCTGACGTAGAGGTCTCTGTTACCGATGTTGTCTCTGGGGTGGAAGTCTCTGTTACTGATGTTGAATCTGACGTGGAGATCTCTGTTACTGATGCTGTATCTGACATGGATGTCTCTGTTACTGACGTTGTATCTGACGTGGACGTCTCTGTTACTGATGTAGTATCTGACGAGGAGGTATCTGTTACCGATGTTGTCTTTAGGGTGGAAGTCTCTGTTACTGATGTTGTATCTGACGTGGAGATCTCTGTTATCGATGTTGTATCTGACGAGGAGGCCTCTGTTACTGACGTTGTATCTGACGTGGACGTCTGTGTTACTGATGTTGAATCTGACGTGGACGCCTCTGTTTCTGATGTATCTGATGTGGATGTCTCTGTTACTGACGTTGTATCTGACGTGGAGGTCTCTGTTACTGATGTTGTCTCTGGGGTGGAAGTCTCTGTTACCGATGTTGTCTCTGGGGTGGAAGTCTCTGTCACTGACGTTGTATCTGACGTGGAGGTCTCTGTTACCGATGCTGTATCTGACGTTGAGGTCTCTGTTACCGATGTTGTATCTGACGTGGAGGTCTCTGTTACCGATGTTGTATCTGACATTGAAGTATTTGATTCAGACGTTAAACACTTCAAACATTTTTTCAAAATTCATTAGGTACGATTATGTGTGTAAGGTACAATAAACTCATCATGCATGAATGTATGACACGTCGAAAACGTGGATTGTGGACAATGTAACATAATGTTCCAAATGTTATGTTTGAGCTTGATTTCAATCAAATTGGATTAATTAAAACTTTCGATGACGGTTTTCAGATATGTTGCAATCTGTGGCGGGAAGGCCTGTGATATTGATACCGCTGCGGGTAGTCCGTCATCACACCCCATATGCGTCATGTAATTAGCGATCTAGATCGAAAATAGCAATGTAACAATTATCCAGTTGTTTTCAAAGATTAAATAACCATGATGCTAGTTTCGGTTGATATATAAAAACGACACAATGTTGAGGTTCGACTAAACGAGTGTTTACTGTGTGTGTCATAACTAAACCACATTTCCTCCTACGAAACTAATCAGTGTAATAACATAATGACCTAGGTCATCATCATCATCATTATTAGTAGATATGAAGGCTGCTAGTACTTTACAAACTTTACAATATAATCACTAAAGATACAAACACAAATGTTTTCACAACTTTAGAAAGAAAAGGTAACGTGTATAGTGTTGTAGCACCTGAACGTGGCGTTGATGTAGACGTCGGTGACGTTGTTGTCGCTGATGCAGTGTTATCGGCGGCTGTTGTTGTGGTTGGTGTAGCAGTACTCTGTACAGCACCTGAAACCATGGACATTTGTTTTGAAGCCTTGTAATAGAAACGTGCGGAGTGGAGGGTATGGCGATGGGCGAGGGAACGGTAAGTAAGACTTGTCAAAATGAGAAATTAGTTCTTGAAAGGCATTTAGAAGTTGGACGTACATGACACATTTTTTATGGATAACATAACAATATAATCACGAAGCCAGTTAGATAGGATTAATGTACAAAGGTAACAGTATTTTTATATTGTAACGACGAGGTCAAAAATGGGAGTGTGTGTGGGAGTGTGTATGTGTGTTAATGTACAAAGATAAAAACATAATACGAAGCAAATTAGATAGGATTAGCGTTGAAAAATAACAGTGTGATGATGAAGTCAGTGAGATTAACGGTATAGCAACAATTTCAGGCAAACCGGCAGGAACTTTTTAAACAGGATCTGTTGGACTTATGAAACAGGATTCCTGCTGACGTCATCCGTCGACAGACACAGTCAATGAGGAGACGTGTGTTGGCGTGTATGGATGCCACGGGTGGTCACACTCGCTATTGACGACGTGTCCCCTGACTCCTGTCTCATTATGTGATTCTTTATGACTTGTACTTTTTGAATGAACTCTGATTTTTAATTTGTAACCACTTGACTCTTTCTTACTGAATTGCGGCAAATGCAAGACCAGTATTACAATGAATTTTCAGTCAAATTATTGGAAAATTATTTTTGTTTGCAAAAATAATTATTATAAATCTCACAAACGTCAAGTAACGTCAAGTAACTTTCCTTTGCCTGGTAGTTTACTGCATTGTCTCGAAGGAATTTATATATCTACTATTCACACTTTGCTAAGGATCAAATCATGGATTCAACAGAAAACTATGATATGGGGTCAAAATTGGTTTAAATATCTAAGCTTATTGTAAGCATGGATCCTACGTTTCAGTATGTCATTTCATCTTGTGGAACCCATACCTGCTATTGACAGGTGTTGTGTACTTGTCAATGACTCGTTCCATGACTTGCAAATGGCTGACTGGTGCCATGAAAACCATTTTTTATGGTTATTCATGTATCAGGTGCATAAGGTTAGATTAAAGTGACTATTTGCCTAAAGAGGGGTTACCATATTAAAATTTATCCAGTTTTAAATGGATACAATTTCAAATTATGAATCTACGTTTAAGTAAAGTTGTGAATGTTTGTGAACCTAGCAAAGTGTGAGTAGTATATAGTTTCCATGGTAAGAGGGACATGGTTACACGGAAAACATGCATCTCTAAAATACATGCACAAACCGATAGCACAACCAATCATAGATACGCATAGTCATGCACATAAAAACATGGACCTCTGCAAACAAAACCCAGGTGTTAGACATATATCAACAGAAATTCATTTAGTGAAGATTAGGAACTTTAGAAGGGTGAATTTATAAACTGCCTTGATTAAGAGCACGGATGCTGTTTGGCATAAAAGACCAAATACCATGATAGTCCTGTCAACTTTGAAAGGCCTTCGTCATCGTAATAAGTAGAACAGTTTCCTGTCAAGTGTATGATTACATTACCTATAACTACCTGATCTCTCAAGAAGCACATTTCTGTTTCTGTCACAGACAGAGGAGACGTGGTAGCCTGGAGCATACTGCGATGATGCTACCACACTGAAGTCCAGTTCTAGATGAAAGTGCAGGATTAGATCTAAGAGGGGTAACATCCCACCCATTCACTCCCACACTTTAGGGTAAACCCGCAGGTGCTCGAATCGGCTCAGCCGTGAAGATCCGGATTAGAATATTGATCTTCAGTAACCCATGCTTGTGGTAAGAGGCGACTAACGGGATCGGGTGGTCAGGCTCGCTGACTTGTTGACACATGTCATCAGTTCCCAATTGCGTAGATCGATGCTCCTGCTGTTGATCACTGGCTTGTCTGGTTCAGACTCGATTATTTACAGACCGCCGCCATATAGCTGAAATATTGCTGGGTGTGGTGTAAAACTAAACTCACTCACTCGAATGGGCTGTTCTGTGTGAAGACAATTAAACTTGGACCATATCGAATGTGTAATAAAATGAAATTACGAAGCAGAAGGAAATGCCAACAACTGTAAACTTACTTGTGGTGGCACGGAGGGATACGGGAACGATGTTATCGTCAACTCGGAAGATGAATTTGCCAGCAACACCAACGTTAGACAGTTGAGTTATGTTGATGAGTTCATCAGATTTGGATCCCGGCAGTTGGTAAGACCTCACCCCATCCCCGGCCATGAGCGCGCTCTAAACACAATTAGTGGACATATACAGTTGGACTATAGAAGGTTTATAGTGGGGTGATATATAATCTTCCTTTAGTGGCTGTTTAATACAATCAGAAACGACAAACCATTTAACTGTATTGTCCTTTCGCCATTTGACGTAATAGAGGAAATGTCATGAAGTCGGGATGAAGGTTACCGATTGATGATAATATGGCTGCAAGAACACCCAGGACATCGAGCTTTGATACATCCTAACGTGGAATTTGGATTTCATATTCCAAACTGCTTGTTGGCATTTCGATGTCAACCATGATGCTTTGAACTTTGGATACAATTGGTCAACGGTATGGTACCTGTAAGAAGCGACTTAACACATCAGTTTATTCCTTGTGGGTGGGACTTTACTAACAATACCAAAATTGTTGTATCTGTTTCAAGATGTATATTTACATAAAGTGTGTACAGCTAACTGTGTTGTTCAACAGCTGTAACCCTCCCCTCCCCTCCCCTGCTCCTCCCGCCCTCCCGCCTCATGCTGATCAATGCGTCAGTATAGAGGGTCGCCATTATCAAGCACTGTCACGAAGGGAGACAATCATTGTAGCCTGACATATTGAGCCCGAGTCTTCCGCGTTGCGAGGAATGTGTTACAATATGCTTTGCTGCCCAGAACAGCATCTAGTGGACAGTCTTTTGGCACTGCAGTTCGATGTGATGAGGAACTTGAAATAGTCGCGCCAGGATGCTCTAGTCGTGGGTTCAAATCCCCCAGACAGACCATAATACCACTTGGCAATGAACTCATGCTAATGGACTTAAGCAAACGTATATAAATAACTGATATAACAAGATTAATGCTTAATCTCTACAAATTGTGATGTATACAAATAACTACATTTATATTAACAAGGACATTCAGAGGAATATCTACGTTTTTTTAATTTGGGGCTCTTGTACAGAAGAGGGTGGGCGGAAGAGAGATTAATATGGTTCAGGCACTGTCAGAGAGAATATTACACAGCTAGTTCTCAGCTTTTTTCCCATATTAAACTTACAAACGGTGAACGAACTCTCTCCCTCACAAGAATAGTGATAATAATAATCCATATTTAATATTGGACCGCGGTTCCTACATGGTTATGTAACAACTATGTTATGTTTTAAAACAACACCAGCATACCTGTGTACGGATAGTAGGTTCTGTACGGTAATACACTGCGGCAAAATCAGAATTATCATAAACCCATTCCAATCTTTCATAGAACAATATCACAACTGATGCCGCACCATCCGTGGCCATTGTGATCTGGAATGTGTCGACCTAAAGCAACAGAAAAAAAAGAATACAAGTGATCATTCAGCGGTTCACAGATATATTAATGGCAACCAGTAACTATTCGATCTGCTACCAGTTACACCGGTACTCAGCAATTCCTCGAAATTTATCAACAGGTCACACATAAGACTGGCTACAGCGTTTTAAGTGTGTTATATCCAAACGTCCTCATGGGCCATCCAGCGCTCATTATTGCCGGCCGTTCTCACCCAGCAAATTGTACATGAAATCGCCGAGTACTGTATGGAAATGAACATTTTCATGGTGAGTGAATGAGTATGGTTTTACGCCGCTTTTAGCAATATTCCAGCAATTTCACGGCGGGGGACACCAGAAATGGTTTTCTCAAAATTGCACCCATGCTGGGAATCGAACCCGGGCTTTGGGTGCGAACACTTTAACCACTAGACTACCCAACCGCCCCTTAAATTGTCGTGTACACGGTGAAGTTGTTAAAGTCGACTCAATTTGCCGTGCACAGTTGCATCCTCTGGGCATGCCGAATACGTGTGATTTCTGTTCGATTAATTAATGTTTCCAGGTTTTCACCGCATAGATAACAACTTCTTAGAACCACCTCACGCGCAGATCTCTCCTACCAAGCAGAAAAGCACAGGTATGTGATGTACACATACACACTCTTAAACAGCTTGCCTTGTTGTCGATTGTGCGAAATGTAGTGACGTCAGCCCACGTCGCCAGCAGCACCCAGGTTGGAGTATAGTCTGCCGGGTATTCTTGGTATCGCCTTACGTCATCTGCTATAGTTTGTCGTAATGCTAGCGAGGTATTGATGACGTAATAGACGGTTCCACCCCCGGATACATCTATGTCACAGCAAAGAGCGCACACTGCTGGAGTGTCTCCGGGGTCATCGATCGTATTCTGAAATGTTTCGGCCTTAAGGAATGTCACAGAGCCATCATTGTTCACCTGCAATTGAAAATTACCGCATTGAAACATCTTTTGTCCTTTGTATTACCCGAGAAGAGTGTTTCTCTTATTCGTGTTTCCGTGATCTTAAAATTACAAGAACCAACATTGGAATAATTAACCTTTACGCAGCAGTAAGTTCCTTAAATGAAACGACATACAAAAGAGTCTCATGAGAAACAATTGGTGTTTTCATATTGGTATATATGTACCTCTGATGCGTGGTTTAGCTACAGCTACAGCGCTGTATTTGTATCAAGGGGCACCCTGAAATATACTGACGGGGGACACATACAGAAAGTGGGCTGACACTTTCTGAGCCTCTGCGAGAAGAGAGAATGCCAGCACAGTCAATTCTGGCGGACCGAATTCTGGCGGAACTCTTTACCGATAACTTTGCTAGTATGCCTAATATAATCTCGATGAACAACTGGATTTTCTCAATGACAGATGGACACAACAAGGACATATCAACACAGACTGGGCTTCATCGACGATAGATGGACACAACACGAATATATTAACACAGGCTGGACTTTCTCAACGATAGATGGACACAACACGAATACATTAACACAGGCTGGACTTTCTCAACGATAGATGGACACAACACGAATATATTAACACAGGCTGGACTTTCTCAACGATACATGGACACAACACGGATGCATTAACACAAGCTGGACCTTCTCAACGATACATGGACACAACACGGACATATTAACACAGGTTGGACCGTCTCAACGATAGATGGACACAACACGGATACATTAACACAAGCTGGACCTTCTCAACGATAGATGGACACAGCACGAATATGTTAACACAGGTTGGACTTAATCAACGATTGATGGGCACAGCACGGGTATTTCAACACAGGTTGCACTTTCTCAACGATAGATGGACACAACACGGATACATTAACACAAGCTGGACCTTCTCAACGATGGATGGAAACAACACGACTATATAAACACAGGTTGGACTTAATCAACGATTGATGGGCACAGCACGGGTATTTCAACACAGGTTGGACTTTCTCAACGATAGATGGCCACAACACGGATACATAAACACTAGCTGGACCTTCTCAGCGATAGATGGACACAACACGGATACATAAACACTAGCTGGACCTTCTCAGCGATAGATGGACACAACACGGATACATAAACACTAGCTGGACCTTCTCAACGATGGATGGAAACAACACGACTATATAAACACAGGTTGGACTTAATCAACGATTGATGGGCACAGCACGGGTATTTCAACACAGGTTGGACTTTCTCAACGATAGATGGCCACAACACGGATACATAAACACTAGCTGGACCTTCTCAGCGATAGATGGACACAACACGGATACATAAACACTAGCTGGACCTTCTCAGCGATAGATGGATACAACACGGATACATAAACACTAGCTGGACCTTCTCAACGATAGATGGACACAACACGGATACATAAACACAAGCTGGACCTTCTCAACGATAGATGGACACAACACGGATACATAAACACAAGCTGGACCTACTCAACGATAGATGGACACAACACGACTATATAAACACAGGTTGGACTTCCTCAACGATTGATGGACAGAGCATGGGTATATATACACAGGTTGGACCTTCTCAACGATAGATGGACACAGCACGAATATGTTAACACAGGCTGGACCTTCTCAACGATAGATGGACACAACACGGATACATTAACACAGGCTGGAGTTTCTCAACGATAGATGGACACAACACGGATGCATTAACACACGCTGGACCTTTTTAACGATAGATGGACACAAACACGGATACAATCACACAGGCTGGACCTTCTCAACGATAGATGACACAACACGGATACATAAACACGCTTGACCTCCACAACGATAGATGAATACAACACGGATACATTAGCACAAGCTGGACCTTCATAACGATAGATGGACACAACACGGATACATTAACACAGACTTGACCTTTGCAACGATAGATGGACACAACACGACTATATTCACACAGGTTGGACTTCCTCAACGATTGATGGGCACAGCACGGGTATATTAAAACAGGCTGGACCTTCTCAACGATAGATGGACACAACACGAATATGTTAACACAGGCTGGACTTTCTCAACGATAGATGGACACAACACGGATACATTAAACAGGCTGGACCTTCTCAACGATTGATGGACACAAACACGGATACAATAACACAAGCTGGACCTTCTCAACGATAGATAGACACAACACGGATACATTAACACAGACTGGACCTTCTCAAACGATAGATGGACACAACACGGATACATTAACACAGGTTGGACCTTCTCAACGATAGATGGACACAACACGGATATATCAACGCAAGCTGGACCTTTCAACGATAGATGGACACAACAATGATATATTAGCACAGGCTGGACTTTGTTAACGATATATGGACACAACACGGATATATCAACGATATATGAACACAACCAAACTATTGCAACTACTGGGATTACCATGGATATATAATTCTGTTTTGCATTTTTAACTTTGCAATGTTTGTGCAATCATGTTATGTTGTTCATAATGTTTACCTTTTGGACTTATTTACACCGTCACATTTATCCTCAAGCAAAGACGAAGTATGTTGCTACACAATATGTTCTTGTAGTTACACTTAAGGGTTATTGTAATGCGACCTGAAAATATGTCTTCTGAAGTCCAAAGGACCAAAATCACATAGAAGACCAATTACTTCTCCACCCTTTCAACAACCATAAGGAAATACCCCAAAATGAGAGTTCATTACCATTGAAACATGAAATCACTTCGTAATCTATCAGACCTAGAGTATTAGGTGAGGTGAAATTGGGTTTAACGTCGTGCTTGAGAATATTTCGCTCATATGACGACGTGCATGCGTGTGTATGTGTATGTGCGGCTATAGTTTTAGCCCAGACTGAAGCTGGTTTTGAGATGCTAGCCCACGAGATACCATGAATACCCCAATCACCCACATTATACTGACTCCGAGCCAACCAGTCCTTGTTGTACCCATTAATGCCGAGCGCCAGACAGGGACCAACAAGTACTATATTTTAACGTCGTTTTGTATGACGCGGTCGGGGACCGAACCCGCGACCTTCCGCTCTCCGGGCCCACGCACCTAGAGTATTAACCAGCATTGTTTTCAAGTACTTCCAATAGCAGAAACTAAGCTCCCAAGACCTCCCCCACGCCATTAATCATTTCAAGTAGAGACAGACCACACCTACATCAAGATAACTCCTGCCGACAACGTAACAGTTGTTTGCAACAGGTCTCGTATCCAGGACGTGAGGAACAGTTACTGGAAGACAACAGTTTACATCACTTCACGGACGAACGACCTTGGCCTCTAACAGACACAACATGTCATGTGAATGATGACTGCATTTGAAGTTTCATGGCTTTACAGGTGGCCATGCTTCGGGACCACATGTCAACAAAATCAGTGTCGACTACTGGAAATTATCAAAATTCATTATAGGATATACAGATTCTTCAGGTAACTCCACACCCACATCGTCAATCTCCAGAACACTACGGTGTGGCGTGTAACATATTGGTATGGTTAAATGGCTTATACTAGAGTTTAAAATGACAGAAGAAGAAGTCCCTTCTTGTACATGAGCGATCTTGCTAATGATCTTTAGCGACAAAATCCTCATATTGGGACATCATCTCTTGACATACAAATCGTCGAGAACTGGTTAAAAAGTGATTTCTCAATGATTCAACTTGGCTGGTCATGATAAACCCGGACAAAAAAACACGTTAATATCGCTTGCTCATTGCAGCCAATGCATCCAGATATTTATACTACAGATATTCATACTACCATCGCTTAACAACACCACGCCTCTACCGTTACACAGACATCTGCAGCTGGATTTTCTGTTAGAATATGAAATTGGAAATCCACATTGATAACATTTGACGCTCAGCTTCCAACATTAATTCGTGGAGAGCAGTGAAACATTCTGTTGTAAGATCAACTCTGTCCTAAAATCTCTCTCGTTTTGAGGCAAATATCAGAATGTCCTTTAGAGGTAGGGTGTGGATAAAGTCAAGAAAGCTACGAAAGGTATTGACTGATTCAACTGGAAGCAGCTGGCAAAGTAGCAAGAAGGTAAAAACTGATGACAGCTTTACTTCAATTTGAGAAAGCGAAACAAACAGATGGGTGGGGTTTAGTTGTGACCTTGACCTTCGACCTTCTCGAGACATATACCAAAATATTTCCACTGGTTCATGAGGAATAACACCATTTTGAAATATTATCTGATGTTAATAACGTGTCATCTTCAAGAAAATATGTTTTGACATAAACGACATTTAATGTGTTAGAATATGTTAATGTTAGAATACATGTGAAAGCGAAATACCATGACCGTAGGTATGTATTCAATTTGACCATATGAAATACATTCACGGAACAATAATCTCAGATATTAATAATCTTTGTTTAGTTGACAGTAGAAGTCCATGAAGGCTGCGATGAAATTCACTAGCGAGAGCAAAAAGTCACGTTGCATAATTATGTGTGCCTATGCTGTCATATGCATGCATAATTCATTTTTCTTTATATTCTCTTTTACCCAGGGTTTGCAAAGAGGTTATCGGGGCAATAGGATTACAAAACGAAAGGAAATATTTGCATTTTATATCACATGTGGTTTCGGATCACCAATAAGTACCAACTTTACAATATCCCTCTATAAGATTCACAGATTGAAACTTGATATGTTAATATTTATATATTTGATATGTAATGATTTCATCCAAAATAATTTGTTTATATGGCATATACTGTTTAAAAATGATTGGCGTTATTCTCGTTTTTACAACATGTATATAGCATTCACATTGTACATTGAGCGGTATTCACATAAGCTTGTGCTTGTTTACCAATCCGGTTCCTTTCACTGGAAATACATATTTTAAAAGTTTATATATAATCACCAAATCCTTGGTATAGCTAATGTCACTCGCAGCGAGATATAGTGTGTTGCTCTGCTCTGCAAGCCTTACACGGACAACCACATCTATGTTAAGTATTCGGATACTTTACTACACGTAATACACGCCGATCCCCGTTGTATCACATCCTGCTGCACAGTGAACCACGTCCCGGGTATGGAGATCTATAATCACTGCCTCGCACACACACAAACTCGTAAATCTCCCAATGACGAGTTTATAAGTTTTAATGGCTTTATACTAGGAGACACTTTGGTGATAGATTCAGTCATGTGGAGTGAAGGAGAAGACTCGGGGTCTTCTGTGGACACAGAATCACTCACTATGTATTCTGCAATGGGTCTAAAAACTTTGATTTGTGAGTCGTTTTACGTCACTCAGACACGCAAACGAAAACCAGACCGTCACACGAGCAGTGTTTTTTTCTTTGAAAACGAAAACAATGAGCCGCGGAGACTTAAGACATGTAAAAGACAAGTATAGTACTTCTACTTGAAAGCAGCAGAGCAGCAACGTTCGACCTTGAAATCGATCCCTAGAGCCAACGGTAGCTACTTCAACACTATTAAGAGATTTAATACACCAAACCAAACCTACGTCCTGAGCCTATAAATGATATGGCCAACGTAGCCTCGATAGTCTAAAGAAAACGTTATAATCATAGTCTTAACAGTATACAAAGTCAACAATACATGACATTAAAGCCCATGTTTTCTCCTGTAACCTGTATTTCACCGAAACGAAAATATATCTATACATCAGGCAGTGAGATATGTTGGGAAACGTCTTTTTCTGACGTTTTCTTTCTAATATAGTGCATACACATATGTCATCATAGCTTGCAAAAGCCATCCCTGGCCACATATAATTTTCATCATTTCATCAAATCTATCTCCGAAAGATCGATAGATAACAGTCATAAACGAAAGAGCCAAACACATTTCAGGCCAATACCTTTCTGCACTATAAGAAAGCAAAATTGATAATCCAAAACGTATGTAGATTCAAAAGGAAAAAGGCAAATCATAATACAGTATTTAGGGGAGAAAAAAGTTTTCAGATTCCTGTTTATAGCTGTTTTGATAATTCATGTGAATTGCTTACTTTAAGTGCATGTGATTTGATGTCTCAGGTAAACAAGCACATGTATATGTCGCTTACTGCTATACCTATAACTCGAATGTCGATGTGGTTGGTCCAGCCTTAGTTAACGGTACGAGAGTTGTTTGATAGTTGAGCAGTCAATATATAATTTATTTCTAGTTAGGGTAGGCTGCAGATAAAGGGACCAACCTTTTAACTTGATATAAAAATACCGCTATAATTGGATAATGGATGATTACTCCAATATCAGTTTGATTAGTTTGTTTCTTATTATGTAGCATGTGTTTCTGTTTAGCAATGGTATATTCAGCGTGCTTCTAACATCATCAAGCGAAAGACACTATACTTGACGAATGATATAGCATGGCTGATGCTTAGTAGAAAATATCTATAAGTGTTAGCGACAAGGAACTACCCTCACTGGAGCAGTCAGTTCTCTACTTCTACATGTGTGTTTTTTAACACCCATAGAATTTGATCAATGGATACGTTAGATGTAGCAGATGTATGAATACACTGTTTAGGTTTTATTGAACGCAAAGTGTCTTAAGGAATAGGCTAGGGGCCATGCGGTTGCAGTTTTATTTAGAAAGCCAGTCTTTATTGAACCCATATAGATTTCCATAAAATTACATAGACAAAAATTACCTTTTACTAACTATTGCAGGAATGATAACCTGTCATACAGACCCTGAAACAAATATATCTAAGAAAGCCCATGCATCCTAGAATATATGGCAAGTCTAAATTTCCACAGTTCTGCAACTGAAGGTTTTTTTCTGTAAAATATGTTCATTTTAGAGACTAGATGTTAGCCTACTGGAATGAGTGATGGTGAAATTGAAGTGATGGTGAAACAGTTCTTTAAAGTTTTTACTGCATAAAACAAATTCAGTATACTTTCTGTTGCCCTCTGTTGCCCTCAGTTGCATATTGCAAATGGGAACTGTCAACTGATGGCGTAATAGTATATAAACGTATTCATAAGGTTTAACAGTGAAAGTCGTTACTCTGTACATGGGTTGGAAGTTTCTGAAGGAGTTATTCAGTTGGCAAATTACATATAGCTTATGGGAACATTTATTTTACGCCCGTATGCACATCGCGTAATGTGTTTCCTAGCGGTTGATGTATACTGCAAGATGCAAGGAAGTGTTGCAAAATATCAGCATTTTAAAATGGACTGTCAGTTAAATACGCCAGGTCCTTGAGAATCTTAAATGAAAGTAGACCAGAAAGAACCGTGACATAAATTCCGCAACACACAAAAGTTTAACCATCATATTCTCTCTTCTGTCAACATATTTCATCGCAGTATGGGTTTTCGGACCCGTATGAACATGCCGATGTGAACCATGTAACTAACCTAGTAGTGAAAACGTTGTCTTAAACACAAGCCATCATCCGAGTATTTACAATGCCAAGGTGACTCAACCCATCTCGTTATAGCGAGAACAAACCCTGAAAAAGTTCGACGTCCGAAAATATACTGAGCGAAACACATAAAGGATCACAGGAAAATTCAAGTGTTCCTTTGTTGCTTTCCAGTTTTCATCACCACAGCGCTATTCAAATCTGGTGATGAAAGCTGGAAAATAATAAAGGAACACTTTAATTTTCCTGCAATCCTTTATTTGTGTCTTTAGGTATACAATGTATATAATCCAGCTATTTATGTAATGCTACGGCAGGAAAACCCTAACCGAGGTAATATACTTAGTACCCATAGAGTACTAACATCGATTCAATACAAGCATGAGAGTATGATACTTCTCGGATTTAGATACTACCATTTCTTTGACACAGCTATCTGTATCTGCATCGAACAGTCATTATACTGAAGAAATAGGGACGGGCGGACTATTTTAATTATCAAAATGCTTCAGACTGTTGAGAAAGATATGTAGTCTCCAGACACAACCACAGCACTGACACACCAGTTATCAAATGGTCGGTCCACAAAGTCCTCCTTTCTTGTCAATGTTATATTTGAATATGATAATCCATTCTTAAAGCATTTTAATGGTTGTATATTGTACCACAGGATTTAAAAACAACTATGCAGATGTACTTTGAGAAATATGTTCCGGCATTTCACCTGAAAACTTCACATAGAGTTTAACACACCCTGATTATGTCCCGACCAAACAGCCTGTCTTCATCTCAACACGAGCTACATATGATAGATACTGTCCTTGCATCCACATCAAACAGTGTTGATGGGACATGTGTACTCGGTTACAGAAAAAATCCTCATAATAAACAGCAAAATCTTGTGTTTGATAGGTGCTAACGCAAAATCTATGGTGTGAGGATGTGTGGTAGATATGTGCTAACATAATACACATTGACGTGTCTATGGTGTGAGGATGTGTGGTAGATATGCCCTAACATAATACACATTGGCGTGTCTATGGTGTGAGGATGTGTGGTAGATATGTGCTAACATAATACACGTTGACGTGTCTATGGTATGAGGATGTGTGATAGATATGTGCTAACATAATACACATTGACGTGTCTATGGTGTGAGGATGAGTGATAGATATGTGCTAACATAATACACATTGACGTGCCTATGGTGTGAGGATGTGTGATAGAAGTTAGACGGAGGTAACAGAATCTGGCTTATATGTGATAAAAGTCGAAATAACATAAACATATATAATATGAACATGGTCGAACAATTCAATAACGATAATACCACATTCAAGTAAATAGCAGACATATACGGTTTATTTCATTATGCAAACATATATATATGCATGTATATATCAATAATGAAACTATATATATATAGATCAATAAAACAGAAAACATGTTTCGTTCTTTACTCTTCAGGGTGATTGTAGCAGTTACAGTTATATATGTATATATCAATAATGAAACTATATATATATTTATATATATTCTTCAATATATATATATCATCACATATATATGTATGTTTATATCAATAATGAAACTATATATATATTTATATATATATATTTATATCATCACATATATATGTATGTTTATATCAATAATACTATGTATATTCTTCAATATATATATATATAATACATATAATATATATCAATAATGAATATATATATATATATATATATATATATATATATCTTATATATATATATATATTCTTCAATATATATACTGTTAAAAGATGGTTCATAGGTGATCCCGTGTACATATTAAATAAGTACATATTAAATAAACCGTTTTAGTCTGGAGCTATGTACTTGAATATGAAGTTTTCGTTATTGAGCTCTTCGCTTATATGCGATGAAATATACAATTCGGACGGTGGTATGTTTTTAACTGAATATAGTTCAGTTGTGCATGATTCTGAATGCTGTTTCTTTCAGTGACGCATATCGATGTTGAAGTCCTGAAGCCGCGCCTATATCAGTCATATGGATATGACGACACATACGTCGCCGAGAAGACATTTACAGTGTGTCTCTCTACGTGCGTCTGTGATAGCATCTGAAGGCTCTTAACGTTAAGTGTGGTCACCCACAGGGGTCATGATGATAAGGGATAGGTATTGTCCAAACAAAATACTTCATGAATATTATAAATATATGATGAGGCACTGAAAGGTATACGGTCACACTTATCTGACTACAACAACCTTAAGCACACGTTTTATGCTTTATCTACAGTTTACTACTTCCACTGAATGTATTAATCAATCTATCTTAACTTTTGCTTTCAAAGGAGTCATATACGTTTTATGCATGCGGAATTATCAATGGAATTTTACAAGTTTACAATATTTTTACAAATTATTCAAAACCACATCAAATGTATTAACTCGGTTTTGAATATATATCTTGTTTAATTTCTCCTTTTGGAACCAACTACTGTTGATGAAAGGTATCATCAAATTTATGACTACATATACAGCTGCAAGTATAAAGTTTTGTTTTTGCATCACTGGAATTTATGAACTTTCATGAACGAAGTTCGTTTTACATACTGTGTAAACAGCATTCAACAACAAGACTGGTTCAGTTGATATGGCTTTTAACAAATTATTCAAAACATATATATTTACAGTAATGTCATTTTTGCATGAGGAATACTTCGATTTGAGAACAAATACCAACTGCATACACTAGAACTTTCATATAAAAGAATAATGCACTTTTAGAAGATAAAATGTCTATTGTACAGTATTACCATTGTCAAAACAAGGGGTTCACTGAAAAATACTTACATAAGCAGTATTGTAGGCAGTTCCATAAAATGTGAAAGGCGGCTGAAGACTGAGGGAGGGGCTGGAACCGTCATCCGTTTCCGGGGTGGGTGTGTGACCATCGAAGGGAAGCAGCGAACACCTGATTGACCACATGCATGTGGCTAGAAGCAAGACGGACCAGAGGACTTGGCAACAGGTCATTTTCAGTTCAATGCAATGAGGACTCTCTGTAATAACAATCACTGCATGTACTACTACATCGTACATGAACATCATGTTCCATATTCCAGGTAAAGGAAAATTATACCGTTAAATTATGATGATATCTAAACGTTTCAGTCAAATAGAAACTATCGTGTATAAGCAAAGTTAAATGACCATTTGCCAAGTATATTCACGTTTAGATATTTACCTTATTAGTATTTATAAATAAGCCCAATTTAATTTCAAAATATTTCTCACAAGGAGATGTGGCTTTGAACAAGATGGTATTCCTCAGTAATAACACAGTAACTTAAAATAATAGCTCCTTAATGGCCCGCATGGATAATTAAACGATAACTCCCTTACCTATGACGCTTCTCGTGACAAGGTGTTCAAACTCTATCCCCTGGTCACACGGTTACGACTGATTCCCACGAGAAAGGTAATCGATGCGTGTTTTACTCTTCATATTTATCTCATTCACGAAATGCAGGTAGTTCCTTTCTGAAATCCATACTGATTCAAGAACAAGGCACTGGTACATCAAAGACACAGGTGAGACAGAATACCTACAGATGCCATGAAGATACCTACTTGACTCCCGAAACAGTATCGACAGAGTGGGTTGTGCCACTTGTTCGTGGGTCAGCCCACTGCAGTGAGTCATCCTCCCTATGGCTGACGCTGATGGCGGTTCCCTCCCCGAAAACTCTGACCCGTCATGGAGCGGGTGTCTGAAGCAGGGTATTGTGTGATTGATGGGCCACAGTGATTTGGTTATTGCGCGACCCACATGCTGATCTTAAACCCTCCAGATCGTACCTGGTGATTACACTATACAACCCGAAAAAGCTCATCTTTCATACAAAGGTGTCATTGGAGCCACACAAGCGTATAACGTGCTTGTCTGAAACATAATGCATTTTCAACTTGAGTTATGAGTTATGTTTTGGCGGAGATATTTGCTTTCTCGCATTATCGTAAAGGATATATTCCACTATTCAGATAATGTTTATCTAAACATCTCTTAATATGTTTAAAGTAGCGAATAAAGATCCACACGCCGTCTATTTATATATGAAACTGGGCTTAGCAGTGGCGACACTGCACGAAGCGAACAAGCAATAAGATTTATGTTCATCGTTTAACGCCTGAAGAGTTAGTAACTAAAACGGGAAGAGATAGTAATTAAAATGCAACATGGTATGCCCCAAAAGATATGGTGTCACATTCACTGGAGATGACGACTTTCCAAATGTACCTAACTCTTGGGTGTTCCCAACTTAAGCAGCAGTATATAGCCTAGTTAGTCTACAGATATTTATACGTTGTCTGACAAAGCTGTCGTAGACATCGCCCACGTATATGGTTTATGCTAAGTCTGAAGCCTTGTTAAATATCCTGCCAAATATTTCAGGCAACATTTTAGTCAAGAACACTACACAGGGTTTGGTTTCAAGCATCATGTTTGTCATATAAAATATGCAGGTATACGTTTCAGACAGCATCATAGTCATGTAAATTCTACAGGTTTAGTTTCAGGCATCATGTAAGTCATGTAAAATGAGCAGGTATTTATTTCACACAACATGTTTATCATGTAAAGTGTGCTAGGTATATGTTTCAGACAACATGTTCGTCATGTAAATATGCAGGTTTAGTTTCAAGCATCACGTTTGTCATGTAAAATATGCAGGTATTTATTTCACACAACATGTTTATCATATAAAGTGTACTAGGTATATGTTTCAGACAACATGTTCGTCATGTAAATATTCAGGTTTAGTTTCAGGCATCACGTTTGTCATGTAAAATGAGCAGGTATTTATTTCACACAACATGTTTATCATGTAAAGTGTACTAGGTATATGTTTCAGACAACATGTTCGTCATGTAAATATGCAGGTTTAGTTTCAAGCATCACGTTTGTCATGTAAAATGTGCAGGTATTTATTTCACACAACATGGTTATTATGTAAAGTGTGCTAGGTATATGTTTCAGACAACATGTTCGTCATGTAAATATTCAGGTTTAGTTTCAGGTATCATGTTTGTCATGTAAAATATGCAGGTATTTATTTCACTCAACATGTTTATCATGTAAAAGTGTGCTAGGTATATGTTTCAGACAAAATGTTCGTCATGAAAAATATGCAGGTTTAGTTTCAAGCATCACGTTTGTCATGTAAAATGAGCAGGTATTTATTTCACACAACATAGTTATCATGTAAAGTGTGCTAGGTATATGTTTCAGACAACATGTTTGTCATGTAAATATGCAGGTTTAGTTTCAAGCATCACGTTTGTCATGTAAAATATGCAGGTATTTATTTCACACAACATGTTTATCATGTAAAGTGTACTAGGTATATGTTTCAGACAACATGTTCGTCATGTAAATATTCAGGTTTAGTTTCAAGCATCACGTTTGTAATGTAAAATGAGCAGGTATTTATTTCACACAACATGTTTATCATGTAAAGTGTACTAGGTATATGTTTCAGACAAAATGTTCGTCATGTAAATATTCAGGTTTAGTTTCAAGCATCACGTTTGTCATGTAAAATATGCAGGTATTTATTTCAGGCATCATGTTCGTTATGTGAAATATGCAGGCATGTGTTTCAGGCAACACGTTTACACACAATATCGAGGTAAATCAGATGATTGATGGGCATCATAATGAGATGTAAATGTTTCAGTCTAAAAGTGAAGTCTGGCACAATATCTAGTTATGTGCTGCAGTCAACATTTTCAGTAATGTACAATATTCAGTTATGTCTTCTTTGGCAAAATGTCAAATCATATACACCATCCAGTTATATGCACCGGTAATTCTGAATTACCTATGTACAAATCAGTATTTCACTACACTGCTTTAACTAAAAACAGGATGGCGCGGATAAATGTAACGAAGTTTTGACTGCCCAGTGACTCAGCCAACCACTCCTAGTTTACGAAATTAGAAGCATGGGTGTGAAGCCATCACGACCTAAGATACACAAAGCTATCACGCAATGGATTCACCAGATGATTACTCTCGAGTGACGTGTTATATATTATACCATATATTAAAAGCCATCCTATTTTTGTCACGTGTGCATGGATATTTGTGGATCAAAAAGAAGAATATCACGTAACCCGTTTATACTCTCTGTATCAGGTATCACATATCACACAGAATGGTTTCGCCTATGTAATCGACACTCCAGTTTCTTCTCACAAAGACACCCTCTTGCCTTATCAGTTTGGCTTGTATAAAACCAACACCATGGCTTAGTTTAAATTACCATTTTTCAAGTTTAAGTAGCGTAACCCTAACATCATAGTGGGAATGTTTGGTAATGTGAGTTCGAAACATGTGTTTTCAGATAATAAATGATTCTCATTAACCGTGAGAAGCATTACTTCTTAACGACTTAAGTAAGACAGTTGAGGCCGACAAAGGTGTATGTCATAAAACGTGTATGTGTATATCAAAGATCTCCGTAACAGCAACACCCCAAACAGCCGTGTCGAGGATATCTGCTGTCAAAACATGAAATAACACCGGGACAGACCGGAAACGTTCCAAAACATTGCAGAGGACGTGTATATTTAGATATTGGACGATTCATGTAACCGTCGCCACGGACTAATGACGGTATCGCAATATCAGTCTCTGTACTACAATTGTTGTGACGTTTTAATGCAACATCGCTACAAATAGATTGAAATATACACCGTTGCTACAGTCGCTATACAGATGCTACCTTGCATCATAAAACAGCTCTGGGATCATCTTCGCGAGAGCATTTCACAATATTTAATTAGAATTACCATGATTGTATTCGGGGGATTATACTTTTGTTACCTGGCAAAACGTCAATGCTAATGTTATATCCCCGAAACATGTATCTTTATTCAGCATTCGTATACAAACAAGTTACAGGCTGTGTAAAATATATTCAAATTCATGTGCCAGTCAGCCATTGATCAATTCTGAGCTCTGAGTCTCTCCAAGGACTGGCTTTCAAGAACATACGCAGGTCCACATCTACTGCTAAATATTCTTGAACTCAACTCACAACGTTTCAAATTACCTGAAGCTTTTTAGCGTACTTTGAGAAGAACAAAGTTCTTTTGATAAGTAAACGGTTCATTGTTTTGTGGATTTGAAGAATCAATTCTGCTGTATCATGTAACGCTCCACGTGATTCTGTACGACATCCTACATTTAATGAAATAGTATGTGCACTTGATGAATTTTTCTTCAAAATCGGGAACTGAAGAGTTTTAATGTTTTGTGGCCAAACAAACTGCAGGTCAGGAAAAAGCATGCATGTGATGTTCCCTTTGAGGTCAGTCAGGCGTGACTCGACCTGCTGTAAGATACATTTATATGACAAACTTAATATGATGTAAGATATTTGTATCAAATACAAGACCATGGAAAACTTATACTTGTTCCAGCCACCGTCAAACACACGTGTATACATAATAATAGGATATAATGTCAATTCACACATATTAGATTTTATTGTTATAAGGTGAAGGTGTTTTATGTAATTCTAAAATTATGCAAATAAAAAGTATAATCTGCTAAACTCCAAACTTTGTTTAACTTTTTTTGGTGAAGGGTTATTTATTAAACATTATGGTTGTCTGAAATTGGATTTACAAAGCTCATAAAAGGTTTGTTGAGGGTTTGTTAGTAAAATTATATGCGGTTGAGGTGCATCTGAATTATGCCCCTTTGTGAGGTGGCTCACTGTTGTTTGCAGGTGCCAAACAGGGTAGAAATTATAAACTCCATTCCATAGATGGGTAGGGTTTATTTTCCTTCCGTACACTGTTTATTTTCCTTCAGTACACTGTTTATTCTCCTTCCGTACACTGTTTATTTTCCTTCAGTACACTGTTTATTTTCCTCAGTACACTGTTTATTTTCCTCAGTACATTGTGTGAATTTTGTGACTGGTGTGTGTATTTGTGTAACATGACTATATGTTAATTTAATTAATGCAACATGTAAAATATTGACACATATTTGTAACATGGAACATTCTCCTAGAATGATTGATTTTGCTGTCCATTTAATAATTGGTCAAATGTTTCAGGGTGATATATTTGTGAAATCTTGTGGATTGTGAACCGCTGACTACCCTAAGAAATAAAATGTCCTCACCCCTACCAGCAGTGTCGTATCCTGAAGAGCTGGTTTATGACGGGAGCCACCGGTGGGGCAGGATACTGTTACCTATTCGCGAAAACCTGATGTCACCACTATTACATAGTGATTCATCTACACAAGCTCTGTCATCGTGTCTTATCGTGACAATCACTGGATTGTCTGGCCCAGACTCGATTGTTTACAAACATCATCGTACAGCTGTAATACAGCTGAAACAAATATAAATTCATGATACAGTCGCGTTTGTACAATCGACTCTGATTTTAGCAGAGATTTCTTGTGGATGTGGAAAGGTTTTGACTCTTATATTTCATTTTATTATAATACCAGTAATCGCTGGATCTACATGAGCGACATTTGTTTAACTGTCGTGCACTCAAATAATACACAAACTATCAAGGTGTCCGTATTTACTCGTATCTCTGTTACTTAAAAATTAAAATATAGAATGTATAATGCGAGAAATATAGTTATAAAAAAACATGTTCAAGCCTGAGTGGGTTATCCGTGCTAAAACTACGGCATGGTAGCATAATAATTTGAACGGGACCTTTGTTCACTCACCGCTCTTCTCAAACAATTTGATAATGACAATATATCAAGCACCTGCGAGACAGGTGGATTTATGGACAAATGGGACAGACAAAGAATACTGTCACATTTTGATAACTCTTCACTATCATTTTAAGTGTTCAATTTACAACTTTTGACAATAATAGCATGCACATTTAGATACATAACTTTTATTTTAGATGTAGATTTGATTTAACTTTTCTAATTAAAATACCATAAAACATACCTGATTTCCGCAATATTAACAATACTAGTTTATGCATACATTTCAATCTGTTATAGACATGCATTCCCCACCCTCTGCGTAGAAAAGTCCAATGTACTGGCAGGTGTCAAGGAAAATCAGCCTTGTCTCTCACGTAGCTCACAGGCACAGTGGCTTTATTCTGCCAGGACGACAATGTTCGGGTCAGCATTGTGTTTCTTCACTGACGTATGAGCCTCTGAGTCTTTCAGCCACTCGTGCGTGATACCTTAGTAAGCGAGGCATGAAATTAAAGTATCATTCTCACGTTACATATATACTTATGTTAACATAAAGTCACAATACAAGCAAATATATTTATTTATCGTTTCATTGGCCTTTACATGTGTGTTACATCACAAACAAATGTTTAACAGAAAACGGTCACTATGCTAGAGTCTGCAAACGTTTTCCCATGTGTGTCATATCCACACAATGATCAAGCAAACAATATTATACACACAATTATGACATAATTGAGTCCTACAATTAATTCTGCTTTTATGACTATGGGAAGGGTTTTGTTTGGCTTGTATTAAATAATGGGTATGTTGTGCAGTGGAATATAAGCGAAATGTACTAAATGTGAACTTCATGAACGTAGTTTTCGAGGACCTAAACGCGAATTTCTAAGAAAACTGATACAGTAATTGAGGTAATAAAACTAAACGTGACTATTTAAAATATTGTAAATCTGACAAGAAACTAAATATGATAGATCAAAGTCTGTAATCTAACCTTACAGTCGATCTCTATCGTAGATAGCTGTTGCGTCTTACAGAGGCGAAGTCTTATGATTTCTTGTATTATATACCTACATCCTACCTAGACGAGCTATCAAAACGATCAAGACATATTCTACGTCCTAGTGGTATAGACAATAGGGATTCTGGGACACCTGCCCGGATTTATGGTTTTCATCCCAATACGGTTTCTACACCCCGATAAAAACAGGGCAAATTAGACGGGACACAAATTTATGCCGATATGTCCCTGTTACAAAAAGGTAAGCACTGTAAACAATATGGGGTGTTGCCATCAATATAAACTGGGTTCGCGCTTGCAACGAAAGTATTTCCTATTTACCCATACACAAACCATTATCATGAACTCGAACTAAGAGCAATTACTTTTTCTTGAACCTCAAAGAAGCAATAGATAACCGTATTTGAATGGCTTGGAACTACACATAAACGAACCTTGCGATCATTGTCGCCCGTTGATAAAATTGTTTTCGGTGAATAATTCTTCATTTTCCATTGTCATGCAAATAGATAAACAGTAGTCTATAGGGCTGGGACGGGTAACCCGGATACCCGGGACGGGTGGGTAATGAGTTGGACCCGGGTACCTGTCTCAGTACCCGGATCCGTTATGATCATGTGACTAATAGATTATACAATGTAATATGTTAATTCCATGATTAAAATGTCTTGTGTTAGATATTGCCATTTCTCACAAATTTGATGTCAGGAATAAACATAACGGGTATGCGGGTAGGGTATGGTAATACGGGTGGGGTTCCGGGTAGAAACGTTGAACCCGTCCCAGCCCTAGTAGTCTAAGCGGTTGTATTAACAACCAATTTTGGTTAATAAGGGATACAATTTACTACAGCCCATGGGTTTATTGAAAGGTAACAGAGCAATACAAAAACTAGCTACCGACCAAGGCATGTGAATTACCATGCAGCATGTGCTGTATGCCCTCCTATTAGTATCAATGGTATTGTGCACACACTTCCCATATTATATCTATAGTTCTTAGGAATGTAACAATTGCTGGACATTCAACACAACTCACAAGACTGATTTAAAAGTAAATCTTTACAATATCAGTTAAATCAACATCATTCGATGCCCTCCAGGACGGGAGACAGAGATACACAGTGAAACACATTAACCGTAGACCCATCTGTTATATACAGTTTCTGTCCCCCAGCAAGATCCTCATGTAGGTTTCCTCAACCGTAAGTAGAAGGTTAAACGAGCACAAATATGAGGACCGATATCCTGACCTGAGTTATCAGCAAAGTCACTTTCTTCTGGATAACCAGTACCATCTTCTTGCAATATCTCCTTTTGCAGATAAGACATTACAGCGCCTTGATACAGAAATGTGACCTTGATACTTGCTGTGTCATATGAAACACTACCTCTCCTTGATAGAGGCATGTGTCCTCAATGCTTATTGCATCAGACGAATCATCACCTTACTTTGATACTACCCGTGAAGGTCCAGGTTAGAATATTGATCTTCAGTAACCCATGCTTGTCGTAAGGGATGACTAATGAAATCGGGTGGTCAGGCTCGCTGACTTGGTTGGCACATGTCATCAGTTCCCAATTGCGTAGATCGATGTTCATACTGCTGATCACTGGATTGTCTGGTTCAGTCTCGATTATTTACAGACCGCCGTCATATAGCTGGAATATTGCTGGTTGTGGTGTAAAACTAAACTCACTCCTTACTTTGATACACACATCTTATTTGGATGCCTCCTGTATCAACTGAATTCTGACTCTGACTTGACGCAGACACTGTACAGCGTTACCTTAATGCCGAAACGACGTCCCTTATAACCCTTAGTGATGCCGTCCTACGTCCTGTGAATACCCCGTCTGAATGCAAAGGTTATTTTCTAGACAAGACACAGGGGTTGTTGTAACCTGGTACCGAGGGGCCCACTGCCATCACGAGATGGGTGACACGTTAGATTACAGACTCTGACTGATCACTGGATCACGGTTTATCATTAGACTATTTTTATGGCTGAGTGACATGACGATATCACGTTGGAATTCTATTTGCTAAAGACGGATTATTCAAAGTGCTCACAGCCCCATTATGCTGGACCTGGGAAGTTTTTGCGTGCGTAACACTGCCTCCGTGGATGCAAGATCTAACACCGATATGATGCTATTATCATAATGATGTATGGTTTATCAAAGAATTGCCCGTGAAACCTGATCGTAGACCGCTTGACGAGCGTGATATATCACACGTTCATGATGACTTGGCTGATTCTTGTCACACATACATGTAATACTGACAACATAACAAGACTCAAGGACAATCTGCCTGCACAACTGTGCGTTTAATTGCATAAACATAAATCATGGGGAAATATGTTGTACAGGCTTTCGTTCAATAGAAAATGAAAGTAATGCTGAATTGTCTTTATCATATTTAGCTGGATTCCACTCTATCTGTCCATTCGAATGTAACTTCCAACTACCTGGGCCCCGTTCCTCAAAGCGATCGTATTGCTACAACAGTTGTAAGTCTATGTTAAAGTATGGGAGTTACGATCAACTTTGCGCTACGATCGCTTTGAGGAACTGGGCCCAGATAATTAGGTTTAACATTCACAGGAACAGGATCTCTGTTAATCACTTACATCGGATCTGTGTAAAATACATTTATTGACACAGGATCTCTGTACATATTTACTGACACAGGATCTATTTGCACAATCACTTTCATTTGGTATCTGTAAACAGTTATTGACATGGGACCTTTGCACATATTTTATCACGCAGGATAGCTGTGCAGTCAGATGCATGGGATCTCTGTGAACATTTACTGACCCGTGGAAGATCGAGATTAAATTTGGTCGGATGGTCTGGCTCGCTGACTTGGTTAACACACGTCAATGTATCCCAGATCTATGCTCGTGCTGATGATCACTGGATTGTCTGGTCCAGACTCGATTATTTACAGACCGCCGCCATACTGCTAAGTGTGGCGTTTACCCACAACCAACCAACCAACATTACTGATACAAGATATCTTGAAACTTTGATAGGATATCTGTAAATATTTACCGACACGGGATCTCCGCACATATTTAATGACACAGGATCTCGGAACAGGATTTATTAGCACAGGATCTCTGTACAGTCAGATACATAGGATCTCTATAAACATTTAGTGACACAGGATCTCTGTGCAAATCTTCTGACAGAGGTAAACTATACATATGTATCGACAATGGATATTTATACACTATCAACGCATGATAACTGTACACAATAATGAGGCAGGATCTCTACACACATTCACAATCATGTAGTGAACATATGAATTAACCACCATAAGATAACAGTACACAATTACTGGCACGGGAAACCTGCTCAAGTTGATCAATAAATATTGTCCATTGCCACTGAATAACACAATGTATTAGAGAATCCTAAATGGCGTCTTCGTTTACTGTTTACTTATTACTGCATATAATTATAAATAAATTGTAACAATTGTTCCAATAACCGATTCTCCACCTTTGTGATACTTATTTACAACGGATGTTAAGATTATCATATTGTTGTTAAAACAACAAATATGCTCCACTCTGAATGTTTTGCGCACATATAACTAACTCTGCCTTTGTCTGTCGGCTGAAATGTGACATTGTGCATTTTGGACAGCAAGTCAGTCTTCTTATTCTGCTCACACAATATATATAATACCCAACTGGGGTGTCAGATAATATCTGTGTTTAGACAACATGTATTTACAACAGGATGTCAGGGGCCACTCGGTGTCACTCCATCAAACTGCCACGCCTACTGGTTCATGTATATAGGCCCCTCACTGTGGCGCCTGCAACCTCTACCTTGAACATCCGGTATATCAGGGTACATCTTCATATGATGTCGCAGAAGTTCATACACAGCTTCATACTGCCTCTGTAACACAAACATGAACAACATAACTGTCTCCATGACACAAATATGACCACGTCACTATCTCCTAACACAAGCACGAAAAACGCCACTACTCCCTAACGCAAATATACCATGTCACTATCTCCTTCACACAAGCATGAAAAACAACACTGCCCCTAACACAAATATGCTCAACACCACATTCTCCCTAACAAGAATCATGATCAGCGTCATTGCCTCTGTACCACAGACATTTATAACTGTCACCAACATCATCGTTACAGAATATCAGGCACGACTATGAATGTGGTCCATTGGTCACTCACCAGATGTGAGACAACTTGGTGCCTGATGCTCCGATGGCCGCCCACGGCGATGGGCACGTTGATGGTGTTACAGCTTTTCCAGCTCCTCCAGCAGCTCAACCAGCACACAGAACACTCCACTTCGCCTTGCCCCGTCCCTGATCAAACGGTCATATCAACATATCAAACACGAAATTTTCCAGTGCGAGTGTATGGGAATATTAAAAAAACTGAACAGTCCTTTGCAAGAAAAACAATGAAAAACCTATGCTTATTTTGACCCTTCTGGGGTACCATACATTGCGGTTAGATATGCGATGGCTTCAATCAAACACGATCATCACATGCAATACGTTTATCGGCCATTGAGCAAATATCAGGTTTCCGTAAATTGTTCTCTCAAGTAAGAGCCTTATTTGATCAGCCTCTCATTGAAACAACGTATATGGTTAAGAAAACTGCGAACATGTAATCATAGATTACCGGTTGAAACCGGCAGATGGTCTAATAAAGACATAGAAACTAGAACGTGTACAATTTGTAACCACCATGTTATGTGTGACGAATTTCATATATTATGTAAGAAAGTGCGCCCTAGTTAATTTTCTAATAACTCTCATATATTTCTCTCATGAAATCTGACTATCCTCCTTTGGTACAGAATCTGTCCAGTTTAAAGAACATCGTATCATCCCTGTTTCGATTATACTTTAATTTAACATGGTGTTATAGCGATGGCTGTGAGTGTACTACTGGTCTACAAGAGCATGATACAACATCCAAGTTTGATAGAATTTATATGTTTTAACTTTTAGAGAAATGTTTTGTATTCTCAATTTTGTATCTATCACTCAACAGTCTCTTAAAACAAGTAACATTTGGAGTGGAAGAAGCAAGTTTGCGTTTATAAACATGGAACTTTGCTAGTAATAAAATGAGATCAAACACTTCATCAGCGATACTGTCATCTTTGTAACCAAAAGTAATAAGCTCTGAAGTAAAGGTTTTCATAATCTAAAGTTGTGTTTATTTATATATATTTTTTTTAAATTTTTTTTATTTTATTTCCATTTTTATGTTACAATTTCCATTACAGCAGCTTTATGTTCTTCAATTGAAAGTATTTTAAGTGTACAGTGAGTAGTGTTGATGTAAATACATAATGTGTACATTACCTCTTATATATATATAGTACACATATATACAAAATACATGTAGTTACAGTCAGTCAGTTATAGTATTTCGAAAAAGAAAATGGAAGGATGACCAGAAAGAATGAAAACTTGCATAGTTACAATTGGAAAAGGCAATACATTTTGAGATTTCATAATATTTTAATACTTCTTTTTGAAACCATATAAAATTAGGTTTCACTGCTTTCTTACTACATTTATACAACATATATTTGATTATTATTATCACCACATTAAGAGGATTATTATGTTTACCTTTAAATCCAAATAATATATGTTCTTCACTTAAGTGAATTTTACTTTCGATGTATCCTTCAATCCATTCAGTAAATTTTGTCCAAATATCTATTGCATATATTGACAATTACAAAGCACATGTGCTATAGTTTCAGCTGGATCTTTACACAATGAACATGCTGGTGACTTAACATAGCCAATCTTATATAAATAACAATTAGTGCTGAGAATATTATCTAAAATCTTAAACTGAAACCATCTTAAGTCACTGCTTTGTGTACAACTTTTTGCCATTGTTGTGTTTATTGACAACCTGCATTCATTTTCTCAAATAAAATTACATAAAATTCGGGGTGGCAATTGTCCTCACTATTATAGTAAAAATAACTGGGTGGCAATTGTCCTGGGTAGCAATTATCCTAGGTGGCAGTTGTCCTAGGTGGTATTTGTCCCGGTGGTATTTGTCCGGTGGCAATTGTCCGGTTGGCAATTGTCCTGCTTCCAAGTTACACACATGAGAACATTTTACAAGGAACAAGTCTAAGAATGACCTCCAGAAAGTTTGGACATTTGGAACAGTTTCAACATTAAATAAACACCTGATCCATCTCAATTTGAGGGCTCAAATGAATTTGTGAATATCAACCATGTCCAAACCACCGTCCGTATGTGACGTACAAGCTAGTGATCGTTTGATCTTGTCAGGCTTACCACTTCAAAGGAACTTCAATAAAATTTTATTTAATTCCTTAAAAAGTGTCCTGGTGGGTTGGGTAGAGTCAAGAATAGATAATTGGGTTTTGATACAAAAGCAGATTTAATAATTGCAATTCTACCAAGAGGGGTTACTATTCTCTTCATCCAACGGCTAATGATCTGATGCATTTCGACCAACTTGCTATCATAATTCTTTCCCAACATTTTACTCAGAACTGTATCAAAATTGATACCTAGAATCCTAAAGGTGTCTGGGTTCCATATTATTTTAAGGTCGGGTAGATATTTCACAGAACAGTTTTTCATTGTGCCAATCCATACAATTTCAGATTTGTCATAATTGATATTTAAACCTGAAATATCTGCAAAAAAAATTACAGAATCAACTGTAGATTCAAATGAAGTCCTGGAGCCATCTAAGATGAATTCTGTGTCATCTGCATACTGAGTGAGAAGATATTCCTCATTGCCAACTATGATGCCTCTGATGTTTGGATTTGTTCTTACTAACCCAGCCAAGATTTCCACACAAAGAATAAAGATGTATGACGATAAGGGATCACCCTGTCTACAACCTCTTTGGATAGAGAACCAAGGTGACAATGAACCATGTATGACAATACAAGATCTGATATCATTATACATGACATTGATCCATTTCTTAAAGTCATCACTAATATTAAAAAAACGACAGTGTTTTTATCTATGAATGACCACGAGACAGAATCGAAAGCCTTTTCAAAGTCTATCAGGAAAAGCATCCCAGGAACTACCTTTGATTCTGTATGCTGCATGATATCATAGAGAAGTCTACTATTATCTCTAATATATCGTCCTGACATGAACCCAGTTTGACCAGTAATAATCTATTTAGGAAGAACTTTCTTTAACCTTTCTGCAAGAACGGAGGATAAGAGTTGTAAGAACAATTAAAGAGTGATATAGGTCTCCAGCTTTTGAGGAATCTTTTAGGTGTATCTCCTTTAGGTATGCAAGTGATGATACCTTGCTTTTGCGTAACTGAAAGACTGCCGTTTGAGAAGCTGTAATTCAACGAACGTGAAAGGAACTCTGAAATATCATTACAAAAACATTGTAGAATTCATAAGAGAACCCATCTGAACCTAGGCTTTATTGTTGGATGATTTTTTCAAAGACTCAAGTAATTCTTTCTCATCATTACTCAGTTTGCGTAGATCATCATCACACAAAAGATCATCCAAGTCCTTGTCTACAATTGAGTGTTCCCTGGATTGATAAAGATTTTCATAAAATAGCTTAGCTTCTTGAGCAATACCTTGGGTACTAGTCAACACTAATCCATCACTACTTTCAATAAATGTCATTGATTTACTGACGTAGTTTCTATTTTCTAGAAGCCCATTTCTGGTGTCCCCCGCCGTGATGGTGCTGGAATATTGCTAAAAGCGGCGTAAAACCAAACTCAGTCAGTCAGTCAATTTTCCAAATTGCAGAAATATTTAGAAACCTTCTCTCCTTCTTCAATCCATCTCGCTCTAGACCGAATAATGACACAATGACCTCTCAACTTTGCATCATTATCAACAATACAGACACAACAATTTGTAGCAGCAGACCTCACCACTTGCACCATTACAGACATGTCACTATGAAGCACGCACAACTCTCACAACACAACTCACAACACTCCTTTTTGCTCCTTCCTTGTCTCGTTAGTGTAACACACAGAACGTTTCGACATTAGCACGATTACATGGAAAACATAAATTTTACTTGTTCCTGACATATGATAATACTACAAAATATACTGTGAACATTATCACACATAACACGGTGCATGCCCTCCTGTCTGACAGACAAACGACACACCTATAGGGTATCGCTATGTAGGTATATAAAGTAGTCATTCATAGTATAGAACATTGTTATGTATACTGGCAGTTCACAGTTTAATAGATGTTTTGAGCAAACTTAGAGATCAGAATACCACGTGTACTACATCATGGTGTGTGGTACAGTTCGGTGGTTGGTTACGCATAATGGGCAGCTATTAAACAACACTGACTGCACCGTAATAGTCACATAATGAATTATACGTCTTTTATGAAGTGTTTGGGTGTGGAAGATATCCTTATTTCATCACCTGATATCATAACAGAGATAGGCCCAGCCAGGTAATGAAAGGAACCGCCTATGCATTCACTAATCAAAAGCAACGAGGTTCCTGTATGTCACACACATGCTTGCATTTCATTGGCGAGTCCAACATCAAAGTCACGGGTCGTTTCTATCATGTCTTTCACAGATGTGTAAACAATGGACGTATGAGGTGCAAGGATCTGATCAGTGGCTGCATGGCTCTCATAGATTACTTGTTTATAGCGCCATGATTCCTTATTGCCGGCCAGGTGGGTGAGGGTTTGCGTTTTCTCACACGTGGCTAGTTGTACGTGGGAACATAGGTTTCTCAAATCTACCCTGATAGCACGATAATACACACTGTCTCACGTTGCCAGCTGTACATGGAACGATGGGTGTCTTCAGGCGCCCTGCCAACATAACTCACACTCTCACATTGCCAGCTGTACATGAAAACACTGGCGTCTTCAGGCGCACTGCCAAAATGATAACTCACATTCTCACATTGCCAGCTGTTCATGAAAACACTGGCGTCTTCAGGCGCCCTGCCAACATGATAACTCACATTCTCACATTGCCAGCTGTTCATGAAAACACAGGCTTCTTCAGTCGCCCTGCCAACATGATAACTCACACTTTCACATTGCCAGCTGTACATGAAAAAACTGGCGTCTTCAGGCGCACTGCTAAAATGATAACTCACATTCTCACATTGCCAGCTGTACATGAAAACACAGGCGTCTTCAGGCGCACTGCCAACATGATAACTCACATTCTCACATTGCCAGCTGTTCATGAAAACACTGGCGTCTTCAGGCGCACTGCCAACATGATCACTCACACTCTCACATTTCCAGCTGTACATGAAAACACTGGCGTCTTCAGGCGCCCTGCCAACATGATAACTCACATTCTCACATTGCCAGCTGCTCATGAAAACACAGGCGTCTTCAGGCGCACTGCCAACATGATAACTCACATTCTCACATTGCCAGCTGTTCATGAAAACACAGGCGTCTTCCGTCGTTCTACCAACATGATAACTCACATTCTCACATTGCCAGCTGTTCATGAAAACACTGGCGTCTTCAGGCGCCCTGCCAACATGATAACTCACATTCTCACATTGCCAGCTGTACATGAAAACATAGGCGTCTTCTGTCGCCCTGCCAACATGATAACTCACACTCTCACATTGCCAGCTGTTCATGAAAACACAGGCGTCTTCAGTCGCCCTGCCAACATGATAACTCACACTCTCACATTGCCAGCTGTTCATGAAAACATAGGCGTCTTCAGGCGCCCTGCCAAAATGATAACTCACACTCTCACATTGCCAGCTGTTCATGAAAACACTGGCGTCTTCAGTCGCCCTGCCAACATGATAACTCACACTCTCACATTGCCAGCTGTACATGAAAACACTGGCGTCTTCAGGCGCCCTGCCAACATGATAACTCACATTCTCACATTGCCAGCTGTTCATGAAAACACTGGCGTCTTCAGGCGCCCTGCCAACATGATAACTCACATTCTCACATTGCCAGCTGTTCATGAAAACACAGGCGTCTTCAGGCGCCCTGCCAACATGATAACTCACATTCTCACATTGCCAGCAATGCTGTACATAGAAACACAGGCTTCTTTGGTCGCTCTTCCAACATGATAACACACTTTCTTACTTTGCCAGCTGTACATAAAAACATAGGCGTCTTCAGTCGCCCTGCCAACATGATAACTCACTCACTCACTTAGCCAGCTGTACATGAAAACATGGGCTTCTTCCGTCGCCCTGCCAACATGATAACTCATTCTGTCACATTGCCAGCTGTACATGAAAACATAGGCTTCTTCCGTCGCCCTGCCAACATGATAACTCACTCTCTCACATTGCCAGCTGTACATGAAAACACAGGCGTCTTCCGTCGCCCTGCCAACATGATAACTCACTCACTCAGTTAGCCAGCTGTACATGGAAAAAACAGGTTTCAACATTATAACACACAATATCCCGTGAAGACGATTATTAGCATGATGACATGGACACGTTTACATGCATTCGGTCATCTACATAGGCTAGTTCAGAGTCACTGCATGCAAACATGTAATCTCACATATGGCCAGCCTTCCCGCGGCACAGGCTAACACGCATATGTACACATATTAGCATCTAATACACGCCTGTTGGCAATTTCTCGTGATAACCTGCGGTAAAAGGGTACTTTTGTGCATATACATCTCATTCGTTAAGTCGATCAAGTTCATACTGAAGACGTATGTGTTGTAGACAATGTAAGTATTGCTATTACACAGCCTTCAAAGAGAGCTGATCGAGCAATGTCCACCTGAAGGGAAACTTAAACATAAATCTCTGGTAAGTACGGGACATGTGCGTTTAGACAATCGCTGAATCTTTCTACAGAAACAAAGCGTAATAACAATCATTATGCATTCCTCAGATGACAGTTGACAGCATACGTTGCAAGTCTGCATTCCTTCTGGTAATAGTACCCTTGTCCATACACGAACAGCTGGGGTATAATTTCGTGTGTTATTGCTTACATAGATACATATGCATATGACTAACCATTTGAGTTATTAACCCTTTAGACACATTCCGAGGGTGTTTATGTGCTTATCTGCAATAAGAATAAGTCACGTTGTCCTTTCTGTGAGTCCTTGTATACTACTATAGAATTGATGACAAGCAGATTTGTGAATGTTCAGAAATGATAGCAAGATATTTTACTGCATCACATTCCAAATACTAGCTATTTGCATATGTGTATATAAAATGGAACAAAAGCTCCAGTCAAGGCAGAAATAACGCAGCATCATTTGCTAATAGGATTTCGGGCGTATTATCCCATGCAAGAAAAGAGCCACACCCTGAATTACAATTTGAATATAATAAGATAATCATTATGCACCGTAAACAACCATACCGATAGGATACGACCTTGACAAACACCCTCTTAAACACGAAGCACATCCTTGGTAAAACCGGCAATACTTACACATGACGTCATTGAGGCATATATTGTGCATTATTTTATATTTATATCCAAATTATCCAATTTGAAAAAGCAAGTTTAATCCTATGTCTGTTATAATTTTCTCGTTGTCGAGGACAGTGTGTGAGTGAGTATAGTTTAACGTCGCCGTTAGCAATATTCCAGTAATATTACCAGAAATGAGCTTCACATGTACCCATATCGGGAATCGAACCCGCGTCTTCGGCGTGACGAGCGAACGCGCTAATCACTAGACTATCACACCGACCCTGTAGAGGAATGAACAATAAACAGGAGGCTGTTTTTTTCTGAATAATACTCTTTGCTTGTAAAATATAAAAGTCATTTTCCTGCCTGTACACCCCTCGAAAAGGAGGAGGAAACAGCAAGGTGTGATGGTGAACTCCAACATTCTGTAGTTTGTTGGATCACTTTGCTGAATACGTGGCGAGGATTAAGTTCTGTAGTTAGAAGGGTCATCTTTGCTTTGAAATGGCCTTTGTGGATAGATCAAATTGTTCTTTCCAACTTCACTTTGATATTCTAGTTATGGCGAAACTGTGGAGGTCACGCTAAATGTGAGTAGTAAGCGGGTGATGTCACAAATAGCCCTTGTGTTACGTATAAATGCGCCACTGTGATCATGAAAATAGACACGAAGCTAAAACGGTTCGGTTTTAGGGTGTCTTGGAAATAAGATTATATCACTCATGCCTGTGAAATACTATTAGCTGGGTTTTCGAGACATGGATACACAGAGAGATATACTAACATACACACTCACACACAGCCATACAAACAGTAATACAGGCACAGGGATACAGTCACAGGGATACACACACAGGGATACACACAATCTGCCTTTCGGTACCTGCAGTGAACTAGGACTGGGTCCTGGGGCTGTTTGGCTCCTTCCACTCTCACCGCATCTACACAAGATTTGATGACGTCATATGACGGCAGATCGCAAGTGTCCGGCCAGTCCATGCAGTGATACTGACGTAGTACCCGTGTCTTGTCTCCAGCCTGGCAACATAGATGAATGCCGTGTGCTGCCTATTACAACATTACACAGGGTTACATCAGTCCTACATATGGTGCGGCAATACTTTCACTCAGTACTGTCATATAGAGCAGAATAAAGGACCGCTGACTTACAAATACAGTTCAGTTATAACGACTTCTCTTACTCAGGGCCGATTGAACAGGTACAGGCACGAATATATAGCAGCGAAAATGTGATATGTTTGGGCTGACGTGCTAACTTGTTAAGTACAAATACAAATACAGGTTCGTGGATGTCACACAGTCGAGACCTGGTGTCACCCACCAGACTATAGCTGAGACTTATCGACTGGGGACGTTGTATTTTACGCCGATTCAAACATTATTTAACAAAAGTGGTTGTATAGAAAACAATTCTGCTTTGTATGTCACTGACGAATCCCATGGTCTCGGGAATGATCAAAAGGGAACCTGGACTCAAAACCATAAATCCTGGAACGACAATGGAACTGCCGAAATTCCGATGAGATCATTGGTTCGAGCTAGTACCGTCCCAATCAAAGTCGAACCACTACTGCAGTGACGTTCGTGTTCAAAGTCTAGCGTGGCGGTAGTTTGAGGTCTTTGTTGAAGTATAGGATTCGTAACACTGCTGTTTAGTTGTAAGTCTGTTTTTAACTGTTGGTTTCTTAGCGACGCGAGAGTTTGAGTCTATGGTAAATGAACGCAACATGGTTCCAGACTAACCAATTACAGATTGTCAAGCTAATCCTTACCTTTGTCTTTACAAGATGAAAGTTCCGGATACACAGTCCTTCTCCCTCCTCACCCGACACGGACGACACCATGAACGGCCCAATCTCCATCGTCTCACCGTGCTCGGGCCAGTAGACTCCAATATCCTAGACACACAATAGTAATTCGTTACGGTTTAGTTAACGGAAATATCAATTGAGAAATACTTGGGTAAAACAGAGGGCGAGGACATGATCTGAGCCTGATTGCAAGGAACATTCCTACAGTTTATCAGATGCAAACACTACATCAGTGCACTCTTACAGTTATTAAAATAATATCTCATTTCCCACCGTTGACAACAAATATTTCATAACCAGATTTCATTGCTGGACCTATTAATTTCCATCGATGTCTTTGATTTAATGGTGAAGGTGGGGATCCGGGGCTTTTCATAAACAATATTCTGTTTGTAAAAAGAACGATAAAGTACACGTAGGTTTTATATCATAGAACACAATGCTTATTCGGAAACGTAATGAGTTGTGAGTGCCAGGTGAGGGTTTGGAACAGAAATTGTAAATTTGGAAACTCGGAATAAAGGAATATTCAGTCACTAACAAAGGCCCCAGACCTCCTCGGTAGGTGGGGCTGTGCCTGCGTCAATGCACCTCCAATAACTTTATTCATTCAGTGAAACCTACTTGCCGCAGGGTCAAACTGAAAATATAGGATAAACTGAAGTTTAAAGATCTGAATGAGCTCTTGAAGACGACATCGTTGTATCAAAGGAATGGAAAGGAACATCTAAAAATTAATTTCCCAGTGTTTGACCTGGTGATTGCAAGCTGTAAGCTATAAATGCTATTTGCTTCTATACCGTTAGTATAGGAATAATAGCATCATGCATCACCTCTACGTCCTGGTCGTCCGTGATGCTGTCTATCATGATGATGAGACTGACGTCATGGTCGTACACGAGCCTCCAGAAGTCCAGAACTGTATGAGGGAGAGGTGTCTGGGTCACGAGCAGCCCCCGGGGGTGACGGAATGACTGCAAAAATGGTACTAACAACATGTGGATTGTACGTTTATACTGATATCAATCATTCTTTTTCATCGATTAAAGTTTTTGTATATTATTACCCACGTGGTAGTTCGTGAAGGGGTTTCATAACAAAGTGTTCAGAAGTTCGATGTCAAGAAGACAAAGCTGTTTTCAAGGTTTACGGAGAACACACATGGTAATACAGAGATTGCCTACTGAGAGTGCAAGGAATACAAGTGTGCAGTGGCACATTCTGTACCTCAACAACAAAAACCCATATAATATTCTTAGCCTTATAATGCTTGGTATCTCACTAGCTACACACGTATGTTGTTCAAATATAGCTCTGTGGACAGTACAATGAGAAACATGTATTAGGCCAAACGTATTTAATATCTTTCACATCTCTAAACCTTTCTAGCAAAATAAGTGTAATAATAAAAAATTGAAAAATACGCATTCCAGTTATTGTTTAGCAGAATTCATGAAATGTTAAAATTTGGATTGCTTGGTAGTGGGGTTAATAGTATTTCATGTAGATTGAGCCGCTTTGTTTGGACACAGTAATACATGTAGATGAAGAACGAGCACACTCGGCGGTTTTTTACGAGTGTGCAAGGGAAGAGTGTCGAACATTTCACCTGGACATACATTTTCACAGCGCCGGGGGAAAATTATAGGTATATTATTTATTGTATCACTGTGGTCGGGCGGGGGGATGATGAAGAAAGAAAGAAAAACGTTGTGTTCATGCTTGCCAGGAACACGATTGGTACTGTCGTGCATGGTACGTAATTCGATTTGAATAGCTGCATCCCTCAGAAGAAATAGGATCATGGTCTTAAAAACACAATACCAACAATACCAGCCCTCGGTTATTAAACATCATACTTGTGCTCAACTTGGTAAACATTAAGAATCTATACCCCTTTTGGCTTTCCTCATGCAATAAGTTCCCACGCCGTGATATAAGTGTAGTGCGCATCAAGGCGCTCGCTCACCCAATCACTGCATCTTATACAGCTTCGTTTCAGTTCTAACATGATAAACATTAAAGTAAGCATTAAAATATTTAGATGATGAGGCTAGTTGAAATATATTTTGTCCCTATTGAAAGTACATTCAGGAAGTTTCAAAGAGTAATGGTATTGTATTGTACAACTTGTTGCGCGATGAAAGAACGTATCATCCCAGCAGGTGTTCCAGGGCATCCCATCAGTAACTATATGAACACGATGGAGGGAGGTGTGATAATTGGTAAACATATCTCATGGTGTTATAATCTAATTCACGTTGTTGACATTCTGGAAGCCGCGTGTATCTTTTACAAAAGCATTGGAATACACGTATGAATAAATTCAAAAGGTTAACATGAGACTACCGAACTTTAGTGGCATGGGTTAATTCAATTTGTCACATCAACAGAGCACCCTATCAACTTCTCAGCAGGCGCGGAACATACACAAATTAATCGCTATACATATTGCATTTTACAAGCCCAGACTCGACTATCTGTAGACAGGTAGCACTGACAAGGCATAAGTTCACTTTACATGTAACAGTTACAATACAGAAATTCTAGAGACGGATGTCCTACTCACTGGCACAAAAACAGCATTGATGTAGTCGTTGCCTGCGTCGTTGACATCGGTGTGTAGATGTGGTCGGTATGAGTCGACTAGAGATAAAAACCAAAGGAAAGGTCAAGATGACGCTGTATATCACTGTCTCTGTAAGCTGGATATAAGAGTGTGACAATAGTAGTGTATATTTACTGGTCCTTACAGGCTACATGCTCTGGTCCATACAGTAAAGCTTTCCTGGTTCATACAGTATACAGCTCGAGCTCCATGCAGGAAAAATACCTCCTATATACAGTATACACCCTTGGTTCATCAAGTCTTCCCTAGTCATCACGGTATACATTCCTTGGTCTGAGTATTAAACTGGCAGCCGGTATGCAACACGACAAGGGTTGTCGTATTACACGTTATTTTGAAATTGAAACATGTGTTTCTGTAGGAAGTATGATATGAACTATGGCTTCCGTTACTGTAGAAAGTATCGCACATGTTACTGTAGGAAGTATGATATGTGGTACTGTATTACATATGACCTTTGTTTATCTATGAGGTATGACATGTTGCAGTATGGCGTCTCTTGCTGTAGGAAGTTTGACATATGATGAGTGATTCTTTATGAAGTATGACTTGTTCCTGTAGGATGTATGGTTTCTGTTACTGTAGGAAGTATGATGCATATTACTGTAGGAAGTATGACATACGATGAGTGTTTCTATATGAAGTATGACATGTTGCTTGTAGGAAGAATGGCTTCTGTCACTGTAGGACTGCTGAGTTCAGTTTTACGCCGCTTTTAGCAATATTCCAGCAATATCACGGCGGGTCACTGTAGGAGGTATGACACATATTACTGTAGGAAATATGACATGTTTTACTGTAGGAAGTATGACACATATTACTGTAGGAAGCAGGGGTACTATATGACGTAGGGGTGCTATATGAAGAAGTATTCAGATGTGGTGACGTAGAACTCACGCGGGAGGATGTTACAATATCTGTTTTTGCGCCTGTTCTCGGCTGCCCTGGCGGAGATGAACTCTTTCTCTGACGTCTCTGTGGGGCAGGTCTTCAGGTCCTACGGGGTAACGTCAAGCTTTCTCATGATAATACTTGAAACGTTTTGTATAATCAATATTGACTTGAAACATTTATATACAATGTGACAACTGTACTTCTTTCCTGGTGCTGTTTATACAGAGCACGGATACCTTATTAATTAAAGGATTCTGACAGTAATATCATTACTGGATCGGTATTTTAAACGAACATGAACTCGTTCATGCTGTTGAAGCATTGTACAAGATAGCCATTGCGAAGTTTGATATTTCTTCTTCCTGTAAACATCCTGTTTGTATTCGCTTCACTTTAATTGTCTTAGATAGAGCCTATCATACGACCACTCAGAATGTGGGTGTTGCCCAGACCATCTTATAGACGCTGACTAAAGCATATACCTTGAATTCTTTATGTGCACATTCTGATGTGATGATCTGGAACTGATCTAGTAATGTAGCTGGTGTGAGATAACTGCTGCAGGCGACCAAAGCCGCCAAAAGTGCCTCGTGCAGAAAGACGAACTGATCCTATTAATAAGTAAGAAGAATTACCAACAGAATATCTGACAACAAAAAATTGGTATGTCCTGTATACTTTAAAACCTACAATCACTTCTTTCATACATAGAGAGAGCGATATCTGTTACCATATAGTTAATCACATGTATAATTCAGTTATTGCAATTCTGAACTTCAGGTGAACAAACACATGGAAGAACACAAGCTGATTTGATAATGATCAACACAGAGAACATATGTCTATTGATTGTGGCTTAGTCACATTATGCCGATTTTTTCAAGGAAAGGCCGTGCTTTCAAACCCTGACAATATGGACATTGTGTGGATGTTTGCCAGCTGACACTTACAAGTGTCTGAACCATGTTCACTCGTTGCTGGCGAAGCTTCCATACAACGACAAAGACATCTACATCGTCGTCAAGGGCCGCCTCTTCCAGCAAATTCTCCAGTGCAATAAACGTTCCAGTCCTTCCCACGCCAGCACTGGAATCACAGGATAGAGATGTGTGCGGAACAACCATATCATCAGAAATCCCTTATTTCCTAAAACTATAGTCATGAAGTACCAGTGATATTTATGTCAAAATGCCAATTGTAATATACAAAGTATGTAGTTATTTAAAGGTGTATGATCACATATCACTAGATACAAGCTGAGAGTTTTCCCCAAAACAAGTCCGCATCACTAATGTATCACAACTACGCGTACATCTGTACATATATTTAACATGTTAGTGCAATTTCTGTAGTTTTCAGTGAATTTAAATTTTCGTAAAGTAAAATGCTCCATGTACAATGTTTGAGTTACAGCCATGTTGGTTCATCTACCTGCAGTGTACAAGGACGGGACCATCTGACTTCTCAACAGCGACCTTGACCTTGTGACGGAAGTAAACTAGCGACCACGCTGACAGTGGCACTCCCTTGTCCGGCCAGGCCGTGAAGTGGAACTGGGTAACCGTCCTTGATGGACCATTGAGCTAAACAGTATAACCAGTTTTCCTTATTGGTATAAATTAACTGCCGTCAAACATAACTGAAACTCGAGATTCAACTCACTATAGTTACACAGCTGTTGCCGTATGATCACGATTCTGGTCTTTACATGTCCTGATATCTCGACCTACCTTCGTCATCTGCAGAGTCCTGACTGTGTAGTGAGCCCTGGTGTCCACCTGTACTACTCTCACAGTGATGTCTCCAAGGAGCAGATCCTCCTCACAGTTCCAGTAGGCTTCGCACTTCCTCTGAAGAACAGAAGCGTAGTCTCGCATATAGATAAACCAAGAATACAGTTCACCCTGCAACATCTTTGCACGAAATAAAGCAGCGCAATGTCACGAGCTGTAGTTGCTGGATGAATAACGATGAGCTCCATGTGAATGCCGATGTTACACAGGGAGATCATGACTAGAAATATCACAACGATGGACATCACTGTATCGATAACATACCCTGCCTTCTTCCACCAGATTTGTCAACATGACAACTGTCTTCACGTTCTTCTCCCAGATCATACGGACAAAGTCTGCCAGGATTGCTTTGTTTGGCCCTGAAACATATCAGCTATAGACTCACATCAAACCAGAGAGACTATACATCAATGTTGCTAGTTGGAAACTTTCACGTCTCTTTGCAAATAGAATTGATATCCTCAGTCGGCTGAAGCCTTTCCGTGACACCAATATACCTTCTTACCTTGTGATGCTATGTAACTCGTTTTCTTGTTGTAGCTCTGAAACAGTAAGGAGTCTGTTAGAGGCAGATTATAGCAGTTTTTAGGTCCAAAGTAAATCCTTTGGCTAACATACATCACTGTTTCACAGGCCTTGGTTAACATAACGTGTACGTTCGAAACTCAGTATGTGATAGCCACCAAGGCGATGACGTAGTCGGTATGTGCGTGTTTTAAACCCTTTCCAATCAACTCACCAGGATATGAGAGGCGTTGATGTAATCTGATGTAGAATCACCGTCCACGACGTCCAAGGCAACACGACTGTGGTCATCTGGTAATAGACATCGTGACAGACATTATTACATGTGGATCTTCCGAATACAGCAACAGGTGAATAAGATGAATAAAAATATCTTCATGATAATGGGCTTAGTGTGACTTTTATTGGCAGCAGAAATGTCGTAGCTATGTTGGAGTGACCACGTGTAGCAGTAACAGTTATATCAAGTCATAGTCATAGTCATGCAGTTTCCCTTTTGTCTAAGACATCTCAATTCGCTGTGCTGGGTAACGTCCATTTGGCGTCCAAAGATTGTTGGCACGAAGAGTTTTGCCCTTATGAAGGTTCATGGTGTATGAGCATCATACCTGTGCTCGTGGGTTTCATCAAAGTTGGTAAGGTCTGTGAACTTCATCCGGTGGAACATTCCAAAGACCTGACACGCCGTGATGTAACGTGAAGTAACGATAGCGAACTGTTCACAAAGTGACAAATATGAACGTTTGCCCATTAGGGAAGCATTTTAGCACTGTATTGTCTTCTGACAGGAATGTTAAAGTCGGGACGATCTGGAGACAGGAGATCAATACTTACAGGGCAGGATGTTGAGGTATCTGTTCTTGTGGCGGTTGACGTCGGCGCTGGCAACGTCACAAGACACAATGTAATCCCGGGGTAGCTTCTGTAATACAGTCGTGCTAAGTTACAATTATATCCCGTATTGTTATGGAACAGTGTGTAGTCTACATTTACCAGAGCCATCAAAAGATGGAAGAGCTAGTAAAATGTCAAAAGGTGGCAAGGGCATAATTAAACAGCGACAACAATAGCCTAGAGTTATCAATCCTTGTGTAAACATATTAACAGAACAGACTTGATCGTTATTGGGGAGTTTCAAAAGACTGGTTGTAAATCAATAAAAATATTAATAGGGCGATTTGAAGATCTGAGGTTTATCACTTTTAACTGTTCCGGATTTATGAACAAACATATTACCTGTTGGGAAAAATTCAAAAGTGGCAATTTTCTTGACATTCGTGAGTGTACATGCACAGATTACAGGGAATGCCTCTTATTGACAATGCTTCATATTGTGCTGGTTGTAGTGCTTGTGTTGTGAATCTAAAACTCTTTTTACAGTTTATTTGTTAGTTATTCATTATCTATATGGTGTCATTTTCTGATTTCAAAGATTAGTTGTGTTTGTAGCAATTTCTGAGTTATGTTTAGCCTATTTATAACTTCTTTGCGTTGTAATATCGCAGCCAAACTAATATTACATAATGTCAGACTTATAACAGAATTTAACTCATTTTTCATGTCAAGATTCTGTGATTCCATTTCAACAAATGTTACAATCTAGAGTTTCCTTAGCACAACCCCTCCGACCACCCCTAACCCCTACCCCCTATTACAGAACGCTACCCACCAGAAAGCGATGCTGGAAGTGGTATTTGTTGCTTCGCCACTTGTCCATATAGGCAGGGAAGTCCGCCACCCGCACTGCAGTAGCAGCCGACTTGTCGACGTCCAAGTTGTAGTATTCCATTTTGGCGTCCGGGTCAGCAGTCGGGGGCACCAACGCTTCTTCATCGCCGGTCAGATCATCTGAGTACCACAGGAGAAACAGTGAGTGAGTGTGTGAAGGTACGTATCAATAACCCGGCTTAGTCACAGCAATCGGTCAGTAATCTGGACTAGACCAGCCAGTGATTGAAAACATGAGAAACGATTCACGGTATCAAAGTCTATCAGTGCGGTCCCTGCTGAACTTAGCCCTTTTGACCCGACGTTTCACACAGTAGGATAATGGGTTTGGAATATTAGACATCAGCCATCGAGAAGACGTCACATTGTCTGACACAGATTTACATCGTCGTCGAATTGTTGTGAGCATAAACACTGAACATGATTACTGGTTCAAAATTAAGTGATATCTGCTTTCAGGATCCCAGGTCAGTGGACTATCTTCTCATGGTTCACCCTGAAAACTGACTTGCTACTTACCATCCTCCACACAAGACATATCCAGTCGAGCCTTCAGCAGCCTCGCGTTCCTCCTGGCTACAATAGGTGATGACGTCATTGTCACTATGGGTGATTGTGTTACTTCCGGAGCTTTGGACACCTCCGACTGCTGCACGGGTCCTTTTCTCCTGTGGACGAAATATAAACTTAAATTTGGGTATGGATCGAGTTCTTGCAACAAAAATCCACCAAATGATGTGAGCGAGGTTTCTTGTCAAGTTTCAAAAGTATAATTACAACACTACGTCCGACACGGTCCGTAGAATGGATAACTGAACATACTTTCTGTTTTGGGTGACTATTCTTACATTGATCACAAACTGTACCTTCATCATATATATGGAGAGATTATTACACGAGCAAGTGTGTCATACGACTTATACGAAACGAGTGTGAAAATTTGTATTGCCCGAGCGCGGATTTCATATAAGTCACATGACACATATGCTCGAGTTTAATCATTTATTTATTATCCATTTTATTTATGTACATTTGTGCAGCAAAACACGGTAAGCAAATTTGACGTCCCTCTTCATTGACGTCACTTTTAATTGTTTAATGACGTCACAGACCATGAAATACAGAAACAAAGGTTGCTAAGCAAAAGTGATATGTGCACGTGTGCTCATATGATATATTTGGCATTGGTTATGATGCACCACATAAGTAATAAAATGGCATCCGAGCTATATGACGGAGGACACACTGAAGACATAGGGGTAACAGGATAATCTGTCTACATACCTTCGTTCAGCCTCACGACAGGAGTACACAGGCTTGTGGCGGCTGGAACAGATGGAAGGAAATTGATGAAAACGCATAACTGAATAAATTTTACAATATAAATTCTGTGAGCATTCCAGTGGTCATAATCGGGTCAAGTCGGGGTTTCGAAGCTGACACCTATTTGATCCTGACACGGTACACGGACATCTGAGGGGCGCAGTGCCTTGTGGTAAGTAGCAAACAGTGCACCCTAACTCCACGTCAACAAAAAGTGACATGGCTCAAAACGCAATATTTAATATAATGTATACAAAGCTAGATATTCACTCTGCTCAAGATGCGTGTTGTATTTAATGCATGTTGTGAACTGACCGCTTGAGAATGATGATGACGATGATCAGGCCGATGACAAAGATGAAAGCTCCAACCAAAGCTCCAATCAGAATACTTCGTTCTTCAACGAAGGGAAGACCTACAATAGCTGCAACAGACAGAGCAAATGTATGGAAAACACACATCATATTACAGATAGCACAGTAGGGTAGGTGCAAGACCACATATGTTCAATCCTTGACATGTTCCATGAAATGGCTATGCCTGGTTTGGAGAGCTGTGCGCCAGGACTCCGTACACAGTAGACACTGGGGTTTTCATGATAAGTGGTTATGTAATAGGCCATGGTAATAGTCAATGGTGGATAACGTGATATATGTATTCCTCTACATGTATAAGATCGATATGAATATTCTGTACCATAATCAGCAATATTTCAGTGGAATCAGGATGACATCTCTATCCCTGTATTTGTACACTCTTATAGAAATCTTGATGGGCTGAAAACTAGGAAGTGTTATGATAAGAAAAGGGCGCAGGAATGAAACATATCAAACTAGAGCCATCGATAGCAAGGTACTAGTATCCTATCATATAAATCACTTTATCATAGTTGCAAGCGGGGACTGAAATTGAATCTTGTGGTCTACTTTTGATTGCACAATTCAAGGAAAAGAACCACCAGTGACTGAAAACCTATATGAAGATGAATGCTTTCTGACAGGATAACACGCAGCCACCCCGGATACCCTTAATGGGATCTATTCTCATCGGGAGTTCACAGATGCAAGTGTGCTACAAACTGAAACATGATTACGAAAGCCCACAGGATATGGTCTTTGCTTTTGTCACTACACACGTAAATTTTACACAACGTACAATTTTATGAGACAGTTTTCATCGCCATTTTCTATCTTAATGAATGCGACCACACCAAATATCCAAAACGTTGCAGAGCAAGGTCCGACATTCAAAAGGTATGTCTTGAACAATCAAACATTGTGATTGCGCCTTTAAATGCGCTTGAATTAGCGACAACCTGTCCGAAAATATGTAAAAAATTAATAAAACCACTGATATCATTCCTAAGTACGAAATCACCCGAGTTAGCAGCTGATTTACGTTGCCTGCATGACCTTCACCCTTCTCATAAACATGACCAACAGGGACCTGAAATATCACCTGCATCAACTTTTTTCAACATTAAAATTGTCGACGTTTATTCATGACTGACTTATTAATCGCTTGTCACGTGGCGCATGTACCGCCAGGTGGATCGCTCGGGACGCCTATCTGTCGTGATCATCTCCGGGAGCACGGTTCTATTGTTGCTGCTGTAAATCACAGAGAACCTTAGGCCTACCAGACTGAAGGAAGCGTCTGACATCCATGATGTATAGACTTGTCATAGCACGACACTCGTAAACAACACTTGATGTTTACAACATAGCGGGTCGTATTGACTTCACATTTATAATCATTAATATGTAATAAACCGACAAACAATGCTGACGTTTCTATCATCGAGGAACACCGACTCCTCCCATTTTACGGCTGAAACGCCACAACAGCGTGGAAGTATTTTATGAGCAATTAAAACTTATCTGATCTTCTCCATTCTGTTCTTGCTCTACAACTCCTGACAGGATGGTGATTCGCAATCAAACTGAGACGAAATAGTTATGTTGTTAAGTACTGTTGTACTATGCCGATCATAATACATGCAAGTTCCATTTAGGGTTAACTTTAACATCTGATCATAAAGAAATACAATAAGGCGTTTAGTGCTGTATTGGTAAGCCACTGGTAAGGCGTACCTCATCGGGATGTACTGCTCTAGGATTACATTTTGCCGTCAATGTAAGGTAATACCCATGCCTAAGGAGAGGACGCGTGTAGCAACACACAATTTGTAACTATAGACGGCAAAGGGAGGTGAAATGTGAAGCTGTAGATGCCAAAGGGAGGTGATATGTGCAGCTGTAGACGTCAAGGGAGGTGATATGTGCAGCTGTAGACGCAAAGGGAGGTGATATGTTCAGCTTTTTACGCCAAAAGTAGGTGATACGTGCAGCTGTAGACGCCAAAGGGAGGTGATATGTGCAGCTGTAGACGCCAAAGGGAGGTGATATGTGCAGCTGTATACGCCAAAGGGAGGTGATATGTGAAGCTGTAGATGCCAAGGTAGGTGATATGTGCAGCTGTAGACGCCAATGGGAGGTGATATGTGCAGATGTAGACGCCAAAGGGAGGTGATATGTGAAGCTGTAGATGCCAAAGGGAGGTGATTTGTGCAGATGTAGACGCCAAAGGGAGGTGATATGTGAAGCTGTAGACGCCAAAGGGAGGTGATATGTGAAGCTGTAGCCGCCAAAGGTAGGTGATATGTGCTGCTGTAGACGCCAAAGGGAGGTGATATGTGCAGCTGTAGACGCCAAAGGGAGGTGATATGTGTCTTAAGGTCCTTATCCATTCCCGTATTATGTTCATACTACACATATCACCACAGCATTTTGTCTCCAGGGCCTTTGGATGCACATATCAACACTGCTTAGTTCCTCGACACTGCTGATCTGGCGTAAAGCTGTAAATATCACGATGCAATTGTATCTTGAGAAATACATATTAGTGTGGCATTTAGTCTTCAGCTACACATATCAATACAATATTTAGTCTTCATTTGCAAATATAACTACAGCATATTGTCTTCAGCTGAAAATAACACTACGATATAACACCTTGCCAAATACTGACTACGGTGTTGTTATGGACACAGTGTTGTCATGTAGAGCTGTGGACACAATGTCGTATATTGTAGTTGTGACAGTCTATGATGATCGAGAGAGGACCACGATACTGCGAGGACATGATAGGACGAGACGAGGACGAGACTAAAAGCGATAACAGGTGACGAGAACGTGATAACAGGCGATGTAAAAGCTGCAGCAGCAGACGATAAAGCAATAACAGTTAGCGAAAACGTGATAGCAGGAGATGAGAAAGCTGTAGCAGGAGACTAAAAGAGACAGCAGATGACGAGAACGTGATATCAGAATATGAGAAACCTGTAACAGGAGACGAAGAACCATTAACAGATGACGAGAAGGTGATAGCGGGAAATGTGAAAGCTGCATCAGGAGACAAAAAAGTGATAACAGATGACGAGAACGTGATAGCAAGAGATGAGAAAGCTGTAGCAGGGGACGGAAAAGCAATTATCGTTGTTTGAGAAAACCTTATTGTTCTGCATTAGCCTTGCTATCAATACATTTTCTTCTGCCAATAATGTATCAAATCTGTTGTCATATATGCCAATGGCAGCAGATGTTCTTTTGAACTAGCGCAAGTAAGTTGAAATATTGACAATTTCGTCAATGTTGCTTTTTCGCTCTATAGTTCAACCACTTTCTCGCGAAATAACATGGTTTTATCATCTCATTATATCGTTTTCGCGTCTCGTGCTATCCCTTTTTGTCACGCGTTATCGCTGTCTAATAATGTGTTATCGCTGTCTAATCATATGTTATCGCTGTCTAATCATGTGTTATCGCTTGCTCGTCTAGTGTTATCGCATTGTTGACCTTCCGTTTGCTGCTTGGTGCCTTAAATGATGTCCCTTGCCGGCTACCGTATATATGTGGCAGGAATAGATATTTAGTTTCATAGATGAAATGTCTGAGGTAGGTACCACGCTGCACGGAGCTATAGAAGCCTTATAGACCCTTCCATACAATAATAAGAATAACGATAGACAACCTACCCTCTGTAAAACAATGTCATATAGTGACAGAAGCAACCTTGTACCCAACAAATGAATAGTGTACGCATGACAGTGGATTGTAATCTGAATAATGATGGACACAACGTTACACCCAGTAATTATTCGTATACGTAGACACCACGCTGCAAATACCGATACGAAGAGTGTTGAAGTACACATCACAGTCAAATATATGTTAATAGTAACCACACTGTAGAGAAATATGAACAGTTACCCCAGTACACAAATAACTGTATTACAGCCCCCCGTACGGAATGGAATAGCGGTATAATCCTGCCATAAATCACTATGCACATAGGTAACATACTCTTGTAAAGTCATTTCAGTAGCAAGTATCACCCAGCATTGTTTTGCTCCAGGCAGGCGTATAAAGTTCCAACTAGAGCCAAATATGACATGTAAGACTCATCCTTCAAAGGGGGGACAGCGTACCCCCAATGGGACGAAGAACCTGTGCACACTGTGCCACGAAATATAACGTAATAAATTACAGAGTATATGTTGTATGCGATCCGACAATATCTTGAGGCGGCAGGAAACTGTACTCTGTAATGAATATCCTCACATGGATTACTTTCATTGTGTCCATGATTAACGATAGATGAAAGATTGTGTCATTAGACAATTCTACGACATTCACAGTGGTGATATATTCGCGGGAGGTTTACACGGGGGATTACGGGGGTCGGGAATATGGTCAGAGCTTTGTGGAAACGTGTGATAACATCGTAATAAACTACATATACAATGCGGGAGATATCATCATCATAAACCAAAAATACAGTGAATGCATGAGGCATGGCCAGGATGACTGGAGGGAGGTAGCGTCGCTTGTGTTGAGGGGATCCACCAAGTTTGAAACACAGAACAGTGATAGATCATCAACCTCTCGTTGTTGACGTTTTTTAACCTGGCGGGTATGCGGCTCAGCTGCGCTAACGCACATCTTTCGCAAAGCTTGTCTGATCTTATCAAACTTGCTGTTTGATGAAAAAATACATTCGTCGCGCCTGATATTTTTTGAATATATTCTTCTTAAATCAGAATTTATAAAAAAGTTAATGTTATTATTACATGTAGATAAATGCAAAATGACATTGAATGGTCAGGAACGGCAACTAACAACATCTAAGACTGAACGTCTTCCCCAACCACCACTCCCAAAACAAACAAACATTTAAATTAAAGCCGTCCATGACGAAACACATTCTTATGCCAAATTTATGAGATCGCCTCGTGATGCCTGGTCCTGGAGTAATATTTGGACATTGCGCTAACACCGCACACTTCATGGTGTCTATAACGTTTCTAGTGCTCCACGTCATACATATGACACACCATATGTTATAAGACAGCATCTCGAGTGTTGTATTTTGTTCACTGCTCGACCAGGCTCGACTGCTTCACTGAGACACTGTGAATAAAGCTTTCAAAATCAGCTAAACGTTCCTAGTGAGCTTCGGTTTACGGAAGTTGAATACGACAACATGCACCACCGATGTCAGAGAACACGATTTACCAATTATGATGAAGGAGGTTATGTTTGTTCGTATTGAAAGATGACGATTTCACTTTCTGTGAAATAACCAGTGAGTGTAATGTCTATAGCATGCAGAAAACTTGAATATGTTGAGGTACATCTGACATGTAGCAAATTCATAATATACGTGAGCTGCTATTGACCATGGTCCACATATTAACCTCAGTGACATCTGACGCCGAGATATCAGTGTAATCACATCAGTGACACCTGACCCCTTTCTAACAGTGTATTCACCCTAGGACACCAGACGCCCATCCAACAGTGTATTCACCTCTAAGACACCAGACGCCCATCCAATAGTGTAATCACTTCAGTGACACCCGTCGCCAATCCAATATTGTATTCACCTCAAAGACACCTGACCAACTTCTAACAGTGTATTCACCTTTAAGGCACCAGACGCCCATCCAATAGTGTATTCACCTCTGTGACAGATAACATCATTCTACTCACCTCTGTGACAGATAACATCATTCTACTCACCTCTGTGACAGATAACAACATTCTACTCACCTCTGTGACACCTGACAACCATTCAACTGTGTACTCACCTCTGTGACAGATAACATCATTCTACTCACCTCTGTGACAGATAACATCATTCTACTCACCTCTGTGACACCTGACACCCATCCATCAGTGTACTCACCTCTATGACACCTGACGCCCATTCAACTGTGTACTCACCTCTGTGACAGATAACATCATTCTACTCACCTCTGTGACAGATAACATCATTCCACTTACCTCTATGACACCTGACGCCCATTTAACTGTGTATTCACTTCTGTGACACCTGACACCCATCCAATAGCGTATTCACCTCTGTGACAGATAACATCAATCTACTCACCTCTGTGACAGATAACATCATTCTACTCACCTCTGTGACAGATAACATCATTCTACTCACCTCTATGACAACTGACGCCCATCCAACTGTGTACTCACCGCTGTGACAGATAACATCATTCTACTCACCTCTGTGACAGATAACATCATTCTACTCACCTCTGTGACAACTGACGCCCATCCATCCCGTTGAACACCCATGACTGCAGCTGCCGTTGTTGGCATAGCACAGCTTATGGTGACAATTCCGGTGACATTGAAGCTCACACTGAGGGCCATACCACCCCTCTGTACAGGCTGTGGGAAAACAAGGAGCGATAGTAACATGGACTATACAGAGTTACAATAATAATGAAATGAGACACCGCGTGTCTACAGCCAAAAGAATATTGTTAAATATGTCCTGCCAGGTGATAAATTTCTTGGTGGTTTCAGTTGGTAGAACCTGATGATGATTGTTGGATGGTGTCATTAAGTCGAACCTTTGCTGCACATGGGTCCGATCCATCCTGGTTCACAGCCGTCGGTGCAGCGCCCAGTCATTTGATGGCATGAGTCGTCCAGGCAGTTGTCGTTACACGTTTCGTTACAGTCCTGGCCGTACGTCCCGTTACGACACACTGAAACATAGAAAGGTGATTAACTTGTTATACGTTTCGTTACAGTCCCACCCGTATGCTCTGTTACGACACACTGAAACATGAAAAGTGATTAACTTGTCATTATACGTTTCGTTACAGTCCTGACTCTACACACTGTTACGACACACTGAAACATAGAAGGGTGATTAACTTGTCATTACACAGTTCGTTACAATCTTGGCTGTAAGTCCTGTTACGACACAATGAAACATGGAAAGTGATTAACTTGTCATTACACAGTTCGTTACAGTCCTGACTGTACACACTGTTACGACACACTGAAACATGGAAAGTGATTAACTTGTCATTACACAGTTCGTTACAGTCCTGACACTACACACTGTTACGACACACTGAAACATAGAAAGTGATTAACTTGTCATTACGCACTTCGTTACAGTCCTGACACTACACACTGTTACGACACACTGAAACATGGAAAGTGATTAACTTGTCATTACACAGTTCGTTACAGTCCTGACACTACAAACTGTTACGACACACTGAAACATAGAAGGGTGATTAACTTGTCATTACACACTTCGTTACAGCCCTGACACTACAAACTGTTACGACACACTGAAACATAGAAAGTGATTAACTTGTCATTGCACAGTTCGTTACAGTCCTGACTGTACACACTGTTACGACACACTGAAACATGGAAAGTGATTAACTTGTCATTACACAGTTCGTTACAGTCCTGACACTACACACTGTTACGACACACTGAAACATGGAAAGTGATTAACTTGTCATTACACAGTTCGTTACAGTCCTGACACTACACACTGTTACGACACACTGAAACATGGAAAGTGATTAACTTGTCATTACACAGTTCGTTACAGTCCTGACTGTACACACTGTTACGACACACTGAAACATGGAAAGTGATTAACTTGTCATTACACAGTTCGTTACAGTCCTGACACTACACACTGTTACGACACACTGAAACATGGAAAGTGATTAACTTGTCATTACACAGTTCGTTACAGTCCTGACTGTACACACTGTTACGACACACTGAAACATGGAAAGTGATTAACTTGTCATTACACAGTTCGTTACAGTCCTGACTGTACACACTGTTACGACACACTGAAACATGGAAAGTGATTAACTTGTCATTACACAGTTCGTTACAGTCCTGACTGTACTTGTCATTACACACTGTTACGACACACTGAAACATGGAAAGTGATTAACTTGTCATTACACAGTTCGTTACAGTCCTGACACTACACACTGTTACGACACACTGAAACATGGAAAGTGATTAACTTGTCATTACACAGTTCGTTACAGTCCTGACACTACACACTGTTACGACACACTGAAACATGGAAAGTGATTAACTTGTGATTACACAGTTCGTTACAGTCCTGACACTACAAACTGTTACGATACACTGAAACATAGAAGGGTGATTAACTTGTCATTACACAGTTCGTTACAGTCCTGACACTACACACTGTTGCGACACACTGAAACATGGAAAGTGATTAACTTGTCATTACACAGTTCGTTACAGTCCTGACACTACACACTGTTACGACACACTGAAACATAGAAAGTGATTAACTTGTCATTACACACTTCGTTACAGTACTGACTGTACACACTGTTACGACACACTGAAACATAGAAAGTGATTAACTTGTCATTACACAGTTCGTTACAGTCCTGACTGTACACACTGTTACGACACACTGAAACATGGAAAGTGATTAACTTGTCATTACACAGTTCGTTACAGTCCTGACTGTACACACTGTTACGACACACTGAAACATAGAAAGTGATTAACTTGTCATTACACAGTTCGTTACAGTCCTGGCTGTAAGCCCTGTTAAGACACACTGAAACATAGAAAGTGATTAACTTGTCATTACACAGTTCGTTACAGTCCTGACTGTACACACTGTTACGACACACTGAAACATGGAAAGTGATTAACTTGTCATTACACAGTTCGTTACAGTCCTGGCTGTACACACTGTTACGACACACTGAAACATTGAAAGTGATTAACTTGTCGTTACAGGTTTCGTTACAATCATGGCCTTACGTCCCGTTACGACACTAAAACATGGAGGCTGTTATATTTGCACTTATAAAGGAAGAGTCAGGCCCCTCAGTTACGTTCAACCTTACATTCTGAAACAATAGAAATCATCTGTAAAGTTCACACATATTCTGTACAGTAAACAGTGTGCAGTGAACACTTACATTCTGCACAGTCAAGCTTCAGTATTACGTGTACACTGACATTCTGAAACGGTAGAACTTATGGTTACTTTCGGACCTATTTTCTGTACAGCCAAGGTGCTGTGTTGGGTTCACACCTACAGTCAACCAAAGTGTTAGGTTATGTCTGTCTTTAATGATATGACTGGATGGTTGTGTTTTCTCCATCAATCTGAATATAGTGTGGGGGGATGCGCGAAAGGTGTAAAACCTTACTATAGTCCTAGTGTCACACGTATACACTTGTTCACAACTATTGTCAATCTCGGATATAAATCTTCTAATAGTATAATTAAGTATGTTCTACTACCGAATCAATATCATCATATGAGTTTATTTATTCCAACATCAAGAGGCATGCATTTCCCCTGAACATGCATTTCCCAGGGGAAACATGTTGATTAAAACAGTGTTAGTTTGCCACTTACATTCTGTACAGTCAAGCCCTGTGTAGCCATCAGGACACCCCGACAGACACTGACCGTCCAGCTTCCCACAAGCCTCGTCCTCGTCTCGACACAGACAGGTTTTGTTACACTCAAGGCCGTATGTCTCATCCAAGCAGTCTGCAGGAGACAGTGGTGGACACAATATGTCTATGTCAGAATGTCACTGACCACTAATGTTATACATATTACTGCAACTGACAATGTGTTTCAAACAATACGTTTGTTCGCGTAGTCACTACTGACTAGAAACTTTTGATTGTATTTGTTATTGTTGTTGATATTACTGCTCAAAATATATTTGTTGTTGTGTATATCTCAATATATTTGCAATATTTGTGGGCTTGTTCTCTTTAATACTGATAATATGTTTGCTGATTTAACATCTCAACTAAAACATATTCGTTCGTTATATGCTTTCTGAATTGCAATACGTTTGTCTTTCATCGTATGTGCATATGTTTACTAGTGTGAACACCGCCTTTTTACTGTATGTGTCAATTGGTGTGAACACCGCCTTTTTACTCCATGTGTATATCTGTGTAAACACCATGGGTTCTAATTATTGCATGTAACTACCCACCTCCGTACACCTCCACCTCACACAGGGTCAGGATGCGACAGCCATATAATCGGAGCAGCACTCCATCAGCTGTCAGGCTTCCACGGACCACCACTTCCGTCACGAGCGCCGGGTTGTTGGTGACGTCACGGTATACCTCCAGGTACTCCGGACCGGAAGTCAGCAGGGAGAAGCCTGCTAGTCGGTTCGTCAAGCCCGCTGTAGACGACACAAGCAGAAGTAGTGAATATATTGCATGTAGTGACATTCCCTGATCTATAATGGACATTTATCTGTTTCTTTGGTATGCTTCTGACCAACGGATGTAAAGACCGCCGTAGTTTACTGGATAGGGCATCTGTCTGGGTAGGTGGTTCCAAACTACCTCAACAGATGGTACTAGTGGCATTCAAACAATAAGACAAGGACAGATCAGCTTGCCATCAGTATACTGTCACAGCGTCTTACTGTGCCGCCTATGTTAAACTGCTGCACGGTATGTCAGTTAGCGTGCTGACTCATACACAGATATCCTGAACATACGCGCGTAACCAGTGTATAATGTCCCACTGAGTATTGTTTGCCACGATAGACGTGATGTCATCTTAACAGGTTAAATCCATGCTTTTCCCGTATGATCTTTTTCAATACTAACCCCATGTTTTCGTAAATATAGATCGTGGTCTGAAACATCGTAGTATATTACGATAATGTTAGCGACTTACGATCGCCCCTGTTGTAGACCACCACGCTGTAGATTTCATGAAGCTGTCCAAGGTCCACGGCCCAGGACGGGTTGGTTGTCCCTTCTCTGCACTTGGGCGTGTCCAGCACGTTGGTAACCGTGCACGAGCCCATGGTGAAGTCTGTGTTTGTACTACCGTCCACTGCCAGGTCGGATGTGAAGTTGTAGGCCTTCAGGGTACCATTTATAAAGTCAGGGCCGCCCCATGTTGAACTCTGGTAGGTGCGCCTCTTCAGGGCGATGTTACGCCCTGACAACATTTAAGAATACGGTTAGGCCCATCGTGGATGTGCACTAAAGACGATATATAAGTATTTGAAGGATTCGGTGACCAAAGTTTTACAAATGTTGAAAATGTCTTTCTCATTCAATGTATTTTCGACCTTCAGCTCAGTAATGGATCAGTATCGGGACGCGGGTTTTGTTTTGTGGAAACTCTCCCTTTCATAAATTATGATGAAGGGAATGCTCATTCTTAAAATAATTTCTTTGGAACAAACAACAGCATTATTCTAAAGCATCAGACTTTTCCCTTTGGGATTACTTGGGAAAAAAGTTGTTTCAAAACCTCGGTCAACACAACGGCCAATGAATTTGTTTTCCGAACTACGGTACACGTAATCCACACAAACTATCCTCCAATTATCCATGTTGATGGATGCGTTGTGTTCCTCTCTTCAACACTCCACACAAACTATCCTACAACAATCCATGTTGATGGATGTGTTGTTTCCTTTCTTCAACACTCCACACAAACTATCCTACAACTATCCATGTTGATGGATGTGTTGTTTCCTTTCTTCAACACTCCACACAAACTATCCTATCAAACTATCCATGTTGATGGATGTGTTGTGTTCCTTTCTTCAACACTCCACACAAACTATCCTACAACTATCCATGTTGATGGATGTGTTGTTTCCTTTCTTCAACACTCCACACAAACTATCCTACAACTATCCATGTTGATGGATGTGTTGTGTTCTTTTCTTCAACACTCCACACAAACTATCCTACAACTATCCATGTTGATGGATGTGTTGTGTTCCTTTCTTCAACACTCCACACAACTATCCTACAACTATCCATGCTAACAATTTCATGCTGAGACGTGGAATGTGTCCTACCTCCACTGACCTCAACTTCACACAGTTGTAACCTTGGTGACGCGTGCACGTGCCTAATGATCTTGACCCATCTAGCCAGTATTGGTTCCTTGCATCTGATATCCAGGTGTCCAGATGACACCTGGTACCGTGGGGAGTAGGAGGAGTTGCACACAGACGTGACGACGTCACCGTACCCGTCAAGGCGGTCCAGCTCAATCAGCAGGTCTGTCGTTGTGGCTGCAGGGAGTGAAAGTGTGTATGGTGGTAAAGATAGCGAACACTATATTGCTGTACACAAATGACTGTAATGATAACACAAAAAATCGGATATTTTTCAGATGTATGTGCATTAGATTCCATAGGGATACAGATACACGAGGTTTAAGTGTATACTACACAATGCCGGTCTCTAGAAGCCAGCAGCTCTGTGTTAGCGCCTCCTTGTTTAGGTAGACTGGCCACTAACTTGTGATGACAAATGGCTGGTGATACCAATATCTAGCGTCATCACTGATTTTCTGTGATCCACTCATGTCGTACTCTTAATACTAGTTTGCCTTTTACACCTAATGGAATCTGTTGGGGTCATTAATGAAGACAACTTATACTCAGGCGTTGACATTTTGAAATCCCGTAAATCCTTGTTGTGTTATGTATCAGTGTTGTGTTATGTCACGTTGTTACATGGCGGCGTTACCAAGTGAAGAAGCATAGCACATTGTTGTGCTTCGTAACATTTTGAATGATGACGATACGTAGCGAAGTAGTATATTACATTGTTGTGCTTCGTAACATTTTGAATGATGACGATACGTAGCGAAGTAGTATATCACATTGTTGTGCTTCGTAACATTTTGAATGATGACGATACGTAGCGAGGTGGTATAACTCATTGTTGTGCTTCGTAACATTTTTAATGAGGACGATACGTAGCGAAGTAGTGTATCACATTGTTGTGCTTCGTAACATTTTGAATGATGACGATACGTAGCGAAGTAGTATATCACATTGTTGGGCTTCGTAACATTTTGAATGATGACGATACGTAGTGAAGTAGTATATCACATTGTTGTGCTTCGTAACATTTTGAATGATGACGATACGTAGCGAAGTAGTATATCACATTGTTGGGCTTCGTAACATTGTTTCATGATGACGATACGTAGCGAAGTAGTATATCACATTGTTGTGTTTCGTAACATTGTTTCATGAAGACGATACATAGCGAAGTAGTATATCACATTGTTGTGTTTCGTAACATTGTTTCATGAAGACGAGACATAGCGAAGTAGTATATCACATTGTTGTGCTTCGTAACATTTTGAATGACGACGATACGTAGCGAGGTGGTATATCACGTTGTTGTGCTTCGTAACATTGTTTCATAATGACGATACGTAGCGAAGTAGCATATCACATTGTTGTGTTAAGTAACATTGTTTCATGATGACGATACGTAGCGAAGTAGTATATCACATTGTTGTGTTTCGTAACATTGTTTCATAATGACGATACGTAGCGAAGTAGTATATCACATTGTTGTGTTTCGTAACATTGTTTCATGATGACGATACGTAGCGAAGTAGTATATCACATTGTTGTGTTTCGTTACATTGTTTCATGATGACGATGCGGAGTGAAGTTTGGTCCTCTACCTGTGTGGATCCGAATCCAGGTGATCCACTGATTCGTCTCCAGGTCCACGTGCCAGGATGGTGAGCCACTGGTCGCCAGCGTCTCGAAGCAGGTGTTAATGTCGCCATCCACGGCAAGCTGGGGGCTGTTGAGGACGGGGGATGCAGAGGCTGGCATGTCATACGCGAGGTTCACTGAAATAATGGGTATTCCGGGTATCAAGGACATTCAGGCACCATGGAGATACAGTTGGCATTAAAGAAACCACGCGTAATATGCTATATTAGGTATACGTTATTCGGCAACGACGGGGTGTACGAGCTCCAAGATAATATACGTACTACGTTATAGGGCAAGCCCGGGTTATAGGAGATCCCAGAGTTAAATGGTACCTCGTTAAACATGGGTTCAAACGGATATAATTAGTGTTACTGGTGCCAAGAACATTACATAAAATATGTGTAATATTGACACGAGAGGGAGTATAGAATTCATGGGTGTGCAAGCCTCATGGATATAATAATAAAGATTAGTATTAATGGTACCAAAGGTTTTACAGAAGCTATGTGTGGTATGGTTTCCATGGAAGGTGCAAATTGGATACCATAAGCTCGTATAGGTACCCACATTCACGGTATTACAGGTACCATAGGGTTTGACATGTACAGGTATCAAATGGTCACTTATGGTTTTAACTGGTCCCTTACTATGGTGTTTTGTGTACCTTACTTGAACTTCAAGAGACAAAACTGATATTAAATATCAGTAATTGGTGCAACATGGTTCAAAGCGAAGACTATTCTATTTCTTGTGACGGAAACTTACGGTACTGGCAGAGTGGACCCATCCACCCGTATGCGCATGCGGATCCGTTGCAGCTTCCGGTGACGGCGTCGCATGATGACTCCAGGGCGCAGTGGCACTGGTACTGGCACTTGTCGCCAAAGAAGCCCGAACGACAGCTGCTCGCATATGCTGTAAGTGTGAAAATATATCGTTACAGTTTGTAGTATGTGCGTACAGTACAAGTCCGGTAGGGATTCCAGGTCAGAATACATCCGAATCAACATATGCTCGTGGTATGGTTGAGTTGAGTATGGCTTTACGTCACATCGGCATTATTCAAGCCATATAGTGACGAGAACAAGTCTGCTTTCATGAACATTTCAAGTACAAAGTGTAAATGAGTTTTAGTTTCAAAACATATACATTCATCACATTCTTATTTAAAAGCAGAAGATGCCATAGCACCAAATCCGAAAGCACGCAATTCGTTGTTCACATTACAAAGTAACAATCTATGGTACACGTCAACTTCCCTCAGATAGTTCAAAATGAGATGCCCGCTCACACGGGAAAATAGATCTTCAGATTTCTCACATCATAATTTGAGTCTCTTGCAGTCAAACATTCCACACAGTCAAACAGAAGATGCTTGATGGTGAACACCTAATCGCAATAGACACACATGGGAGGTCCATTCCCATTCGTTTTCAGCAAATAGTCATGAGTAATCCGACTGTGGCCAATACGACATCGTCGTAAAACTACCTCACCACGAGGTACACCAGAAATGGGCTTCACACATTGTACCCATGTGGGGATTCGAACCCGGGTCTTCGGCGTAACGGGATGTCTAATAGCTTGAAGATATCCAAAAGAGCCGATACACTGCAATCAATTAAACTGTACAATATACCCTTGTTCTATTGTACACTGAGTTTACGATCCGTGAAAATCAGGGTTAGAATTGGTCTTCAGCAATCAATTCTTGTCGTAAGCTGAGAGTAACGGGATAGGGCGGTCAGGATCGCTGACTTGGTTGACACATTTCAACGTATCGCAACTGCGTAGATCTATGCTCATGATATTGATCACTGGTCCAGACTCGATTATTTACAGTCCGCCATATAGAAATCAATTCACTCACTCACTCCCAACTCACTCACTAACCAACTTGAATGAAAAGAGGGAAGAAACTGATTTTGACGCTGATCAAAACAGCATGAAGCGTCATAAAATATCGCTCATAGCGACACGGTCAGGCCTTGAGCAAGATTTAAGTGGAGACTGTGGGTTAATTAGTGTTTGTGCAGCAATATCCCTGTATCTAAAAATAATCGAGTGAGGACCAGGCAATCTATTGATACGATGACATGTGCCAACCAAGTGAGCGAGCCTGACCACCCGATCCCGTTAGTCGCCTCTTACGACAAGCATGGGTTGCTGAAGATCAAATTCTAACCCGGATCTACAGCTTGTTCAGCTTGACCTGATCAATCCTAATGCATTACATGACCGTGTCACAACTGGTTGGGTCTCTTATTGTGAAGGGGTGCACCTTTCTCAGTTGATTGTCAACATGTCCGAACAGCCGCGGCAAGGTCGCCGTTTGACATCTCAGTGTCGAGAAATCGTCAGCAATGTACTGAGTTTCTTTAAAAAAGAAGCTACAGATGGTTTAATGTTTCCGATTCATGAAATAGAAAAAGTGACAATTGAAGTGGGTGTAGAGAGTGATAGCGAGAGTGAATCGGATTGTGCAAATAACTGACGTCTGTACGTTGTAAAGTTAGTAAACCAAACCAAACAGCATATGACTGTATAAACAATTCTATTAAAACATGAAACTGACATGATTGTTTTTTCAGAAGTGGTGTTTTCCGGGACAAGTTCTGTAGCGAATCCATGTATGCATGCTTCGCACGAACGCAAATAATTACATTGTTTGCTCCCCTATTTAATGAAGTTAACTCGACCTGGCGTTTGCGCCGTTTGACCTCCCGGGTCTTGCATATGTAGAGCAGCTCAGGTCAAGCTGAACAAGCTGTAATGGATTGGTGAAGAGCGTAGACTGAGGAACGATTGATTACAGTCCGTTTGATTTCATTTGAGACCGATGAATTGCTCGCTGACACAAAATCTAATAATTGCACCAAAGCCAAATTTTGCACAGTCACATCAAACGGACTGAAGAAGCGAATGTTGTAATAGAGCAAAGAGATCTACATTGTAGCTGAAGTAGTAAAATGACCCTCTCCATACATTTCCACTTCTCACTTATAAACTCGTTTTGGGGGGTTTTTAAAAGCACTATTCTCCGTGTTTCGTGGTTTCCTAATGATATTATATAACAGTGTTGCTTGTCCGGGAAGCCCTGCACACAGCACTCCAACACATGTACCGAATGGTATGAAACATTTGAGATGAAAACATTCCGGATTTAATTGAAACAGAACACAGCAAAGCTTGCAACAAGATCAAGATTTATGTCCTTCAGACTCCTGAGTACACTGTCAGTATTTAAGCCCAGAGTGAAAAGTATACTATGAAACCATGTCAGCTGAATGAATGTCAGCATGGATGGTGAAACCCGCCAGAGCTTGGATTGTCTATGCGATCTCTAGTTATCTTTATCTCGTTATGTGATCTATATCTAACACTTGGTCAGTTGCTAGTACATAAAATAACCCACGTGGTTGTATCAAAAGACTTGATCAAAGACAATTTATTGTTAATTCATGTCTACATACACGTTGTGATACATGGTTATTTGACAAAGAAACTGTGTTCAACAGTCACATGTACATGGGTTGGTGAGTGAGTGAGTTAACACCGCGTCATACACACATTAATGCTACTACTTCTACTACAACTACAACTACTGCTACTACTGATTCTTTACAATTGTTTTTCAACACCCAACGGAGGAGGCGAGTAACGGGGTCTTGTGGACAGGCTCGTTGACCTGATTAATGTGTTCATCGTATGCTAATTGCACAGATCGATGCTCCAACTGGCTTGTCTGGTCCAGACTCGATTATTTACAGACTGCCGCCATAAAGCTGGAATACTGCAGTGTGTGGCGTTATACAATAAACTAACTAATAATAATAATAATAGTTATAATGATAATACTAAATGTAATAGTAATGATAAAGATAACTATCAGTCGGAACAGTGTACATTCCAGCTGCATTTGTCAGGTGCACGTCAAATGCTTATAATTATAAAATCAAATTGAAGTTTCAGTTTTATAAGAATAGTATTAATTTCATAATGCTTTTTTTTAAAACGTTTTTCATGATCTTATTCTGATGAGCAGTGACAGACCAGAATACTGTTTCATTCGTGTGAAATATCAATTACAGATTTACAGATAACTTCATCCGTAAGTGCAAAGTACACATACCATGACAGTGAAAATAATCTTTAAATTTAAATATATTTAACGAAGATAATAACATCGCTAACCTTCATGACATAAGACGGGTGTGGCTCAATAAGATTATGATCACATTGCATTCCTTTTTTGATTGGGTGTACAATTGCTGGGCAGTTTGCAAGCCATCCTGCAGAGCAGTGTTTTTTATATATATCTTTAGCACACGGCAATAGCGAGTCTTCCTCATCTCAAACAACGGCGATGGCTGACGCAAGCATGAAAGTCACGTATGCTTCGCATCCTACCATGACCAGCTATGTGACAAGTCGATACGTGACCACCGTGACAAGTCGGTACGTGACAAGGACGGATGGAGAGGGCCCGCCAAGTAATACATGTATTTCGATTGCAAATATTTACAGCTTCATTTTCTATTGCTATCGATTGAGAAACATGTATACGGGCTTCGGCATGTCCTTAGTGGGGTTGTACCATAGTGATAAATGAAGGACTCGGGCTTTGGCACAACACACACGGCATTCCTCTGTGACACTCAGGTGTTCTGCTCAGGCCGATGTACATCATATTAAGTGAGATGTGTTGAACTGACACGGTTTTGAAAAGTACATATGTCAGTTATATCACGGGGTGAGGCAGAAATTCAGTACATCAGGCAGGTCACAGAGTTTGTGCCATCCCCGAGTCTTGGTATAACACTAACGAACACATACTTGTTATCGAAGCATGAGGGGTTCGAAAACGCCAGTAGATCCCAACGGCAAAGGGGCGCAAGTCTTCACAGCTGATTGCGACGCTGGTCACGCCCATGAACGTTCTGAACGCCCATGAACGTTCAGGAGTGATTGAGTTCGATTTTACAAAAATAACAGGTAGAATGCCTTCAGCCCATGGCGGGGACCACTAAATATTTCTTGACATGATGTACCTGTGTTGAGATTCGAACCTGGCACACGGATGTGGTTCCCCAACTCCCTGATCCGTGTGGAGATGCTGCTGCTGAATACTGTGTTAGCTCCTCCAACGCAACACCAGACTAACCTCGTTAATCCGGACGAAAAGATACCACATTACCCTCTAATCGGACCAGAATGTTTCAACTAGTATGGGAATGACGTTACTCGTTAAACTGGATATTTGTTAATGTGGACTTTGTCAATGGGAACGTAAACCATCTGGATTAACGTAGATTATTTTATGACCTGGATATTGATTTACTGCGATTTAAATGCAACCAAATACTCTAATGTCTTTATAGTAATTTATCATCGTAACGACAAAATGATAGAAGACAACCCAACTATATAAAGCCCTTTCAGTACGTCAACCCTCGGAAGGCGGTTCCTTGGTGGAAATACTTGCATGTTAGAATTGATAGAATGTGAGTAAAAATAACTATCTTGGTAAACATATCGTATACATTTGGTTTACATGTGCATACATGAAATCTAATAAAACATTAACACCATGAATCCACGAAGTGGATTATCGGGATTATTGAATGTAGATTTACACGGAGTACAAGAAACTCACCTTGCAGTACTCCTAACAGGGCCACACACACGAGAATACACACCACTTTCCTCCTCTTCATGATAACAGGAATCTAACAGACATTCGGTGGCACCGAAACAGGAGTTATATCATCTCAACACCACTACTGGCTTTGTATCGTGGCCGTCATCAGGTCACGTGACCTAGCCTCACTGAGTCCCATGTCGCCAGGGGACCCCGCTGTACTCCTCTATGTCCGGGCTCAAGTCATCAAGGGTTCACGTTGAGATGTCGTCACGGGGGTCACGACGTCGTCCTGCTGTCAGACGCTGTTGTCGATGCTGCTGTGTCATCCTTGTAGACAATTGCTGGTCATCGCGTTATAGTACCTGTTAGTGTGTGTGTTTTCTTGGTTTTGTTATTTTTTGTTCCAATGTCGACGATTCCGTTAATATTGCAAAAGGTCTGATCTCAAGATATAGAAATGAAGTGAGCTTGCAGGAGACGTATGGTCAGTAATGTGACGCAGACACTACCCTGTATCATTACCTGCAACACCTACCGATGTAGCGTAGAATTCAGAAACGTCACTTACTTACTAATTATTTGTATCAGTGCTTACTTTTATTATTTTATACCGACTTCTCGACGTGCTCGACGACAAAACGCACATGATCTCACTCACTCACACGTCGATGACTTGCTCTCATAACGGTATCTAATGCAGCTTTAGAAGTGTTCATGATCTTTCTCACTAAATGAACGTAATAAATGTATTTAAATATGTGTTCATGCCCTCACTCACTAACTGAACGTAATAAATGTGTTTAAATATGTGTTCGTGATCTTGCTCACTAACTGAACGTAATAAATGTATTTAAATATGTGTTCGTGATCTTGCTCACTAACTGAACGTAATAAATGTATTTAAATATGTGTTCGTGATCTTGCTCACTAACCCGACGAGAACATTATGTAAATTAAATTAAAATAAGTACATAGTCATTCCCTAACTCACGAAACGAGGGTGTACTCTTACAGCGTTATGTAATGTATTTAAGGAATTATTCAGTCTCTCACTAACGCATCGAGAATGTGCACTCATAACGATATGTAATGCAGCTATAGACGTGTTCACGCTCTCACTCACTAACTCAACGATGTTGTACACTCACAACGTTATGTTATGTCTTTAAAGATGAGTTCATGATCTCCCTCACTAACGCGACGAGGATGTACACTCAAGGAATTATTCATGCTCTCGCTGACGTCGAGAATGTGCAATCACCACGTTATGTAATTTACTTCAGGAAGAAGTCATTCAGTTACTAACACGGGGTGTACACTGACAACGTTATGTGAGGTATTTACGGAATTATTCATGCTCTCACTAACACTTCGAGAATGTGCACTGACAACGGTATGTATTTAAGGAAGAGATCAGGATCTCACTCACTCACACATTAAGATTGTATGTACACTCACAACGTCATTTAATGTATTGACAAAAATCATTCTCTCATATCCTTAACGCCAGCCCACTCTTTTATATGTTCGCTTAATAGACCTGACAATCTCCTCGTCATTGTCAATACAACCAACTAGGCATACAGCCATGATACGGTAGAGAGCAGGTACAGCGCGTCCACAACACCATCAGCCTCCGCCTCCGTCAGCTCCTGTAGCAATACATACACGGCGACCTGCTTCACACACCTGGCTGTGTCCTAATGCAACACGGAAGCTGGATGGACATTGTTTCAAGCATCCCGTCTATTTCCGAACGTTTGTTTTCTAGAACAGACCGCTAAGTAGCTGCAGTGTGTGTACAGGGACGGCCGACGATGTGATGGTCACGACACACAACAGGCGCGATGGCGGAACGACACAACCACACACACGGAGAGACAGGACGCTTTGGGTTTTGTGGAGAATAGAAACAGACGAGGCTAGCAGTAAATATACACGTTACAACAATGCGTATGGTTTATACGCCACTTTTAGGAAAGGACCAGCAATACCAGGGCGGAGGACCCCAGATGTGAACTTCAGAGTGAGTGAGTTTAGTTTTACGCCGCACTCAGCAATATTCCAGCTATATGGCGGATAATCTTCAGACATTGTGGGGGAATCGAACCAGGACCGGTGTGACCCCAGCTACCCCAGTCAGAAGAAAGAGAAGAAGGACGATAATTATGTGGAACAGATATGAAGAAATATTTTAATATTTATATATTGTTGTTCGGTTGCTGTATGGTTGTCACTGCAAACCCGAAGTTACACCAACGACGCAGTCCATAGATACTTCAAAGTACACAATAGTGACATTAAGTGTATAAGAATGGACATTCAGTTATGAACCTCCACAGAGTGAAGGCCAAATATTTTATAAACGGCGTCGTAAATCGTAATAATACACACTACATAAGTATATAAGGACCACTGTTACGTTGTTCCCAGTAACTGCATACACAGAGGAAAATGTTAGGCGCCAGTTCTTCTATATTACAATACACTTTATGTATCCCCTGTAACTCCAAGTGACATTGATAACATTAAATACCAGCCTGCGATACCACTGACACCTGGTGGAGAACTTACCAACTCATGTTCCACCTTGTAGTCGCCTGTAGTGGGTCATGGTGTATGAGTGAGGGAGAAGCGGTGCGAGTCAAATGTAATGTGTCTTCTATATGTCAGTGTGAGTAAACTTGAAAAACAAAGGAAACGTGCATCGACAGAAAAAGAAATCATGGAGCTCTTTCAGAAATGTTCGTCTGTTTTATGATGAAGCATAACGCAAACGGTGCTCATTCGAGCTTTGATAATGACGGTTTGTGTGTGTGCGCACGCGCGCATGCGTTTGCAGTTTTTGTGTCTTACGATCAAGTCAAGTGAATACTGCACATTAAACATCATATCACAAAGTAAACATCATATCACACAGTAAACAAAAGTATTTCGAGAAGTATGCTTAAAGTGTCTCTACGCTCATTGCTTAAATATCCAACTGTATATGTCCATCTCCACAGCATGAGATAGTAGTAGTAGTAGCAGTAGTAGTAGTAATAGTAGTAGTAGTAGTAGTAGTAGTAGTAGTAATATAGCAGTAATAGTAGTAGTAGTAGTGGTTGTGGTGGTAGTACTAGCAGTGGTGGTGGTGGTGGTGGTGGTACTGCTAGTAGTAGTACTTTAGATCATTAAACTCGGTACGAGAGAATAGTAGTGAATGAATATGATTTTGCGCCGCTGTTACCAATATTCCAGCAATTTGATGACGCGGGCCTCACACACTGTAACAATGTGGGGAATGGAACTAAGGTCTTCGGCTTGACGAGTGAACGCTACAACCACTAGTCTACCCCTGTGAGATGAAGCAGGTGGATGATGATCATCAGAAGTAACAGTAATAGCGGCAATTGTAGTGGATCGTGTTTGTTTGTAAATAATCATCTGGACCAGACTATCCAGTTACTGACATCAAGACAATTGTTCTGAACATTTCGATAATATCCGTCAATCACGTCTGGCCCCACAATCCCGGTTGTTTCTTCAATGGTTTCGCGGATGAAGATTCAATGCTTAACGTAATAGAGATAGGAGAAGTACCATTTATAGTGGCAGCATCAGTGCTAGCCTCAGCAGCAGTGGTGGTAGTGGTGGTGGCACGTCTTGTAGAAGTATCGGTAGCAGTGGTGGTGGTGGTTGTATAATTATATAACTTTCTCCGTGTTAATTAGTGAAATTGTTCCTTCATATTATATTTCTCCAGAGGAATTACTCCCATGAACTACATTGATTGGTGTATTTCACCTTTACACTGGCAATATTGTTCCGAATGTAACCTATTCTATTGTAGAACTGATGATTGTTGACAAGAGCATCTTCTGACAAGCAGGGGTTGTTGAAGATGAATTCTAACGGGATTGAGTGTCAGGCTTGACAACTTAGTTGACACTAGTCGTGTTGGTGTGTGGTGGTGTTCATAGAGCGCAGGTCTCAGTTAGGTGAAGTAAAGCAACGTTGGTCACAGAGAGCCCTTGGCTGGGTGACCATGTTTGGCAGCTTGACTCCTGAGAGGCTTTGGACTTCTGCCCTGCCCCACAACGAAGCACCTATGTGGTCACACCAGAGACAAGTGATACAATTGGATAAATGAAAAAATAAATAAGTAAACTGATTAATAACTACACAGGGTATGGATAAATGTAAGTATGTATATGTTCCATGAAGTTTTATATTGTATTAATAATGGAATATACTATAGGCCCGTGGCCTTGTGAGTCCTGAAATAAAGAAGATACTTTGTTACATGTGGTCTCACCTTTGGCAAGAGAGTTTGTTACGAATTGCCTCTGTTCACCCAGCAGAAAATGGGTACCCGGTGGTATAAGTCATATGACTGTTAACCATCTTGCGCCTGGGGCAGCTTGGGTTATCCGGGGTAATAATGTCCTTCATGTTGTATGTACTTAGGGTATGTCCCTGCGGCGTGGAGTTCAGCGCTACATAAGTGGCCAATTATGATGGTGTATCCTAACTGTGTGGATCGATGCTCATACTGTTAATCACTGGATTGTCTGGTCGAGACTCCGTTATGTACAGACCGCCCCCATATGGCTGGAATATTGCGTTTATAAGCGGAGTAAAACAACAAACACACAAAGGACAAGAGCCACCGCAGCAGGTGGTAGTAGTACTCGAAACGGAGGTAAAATCCCTTATCAACATCCATCTACTTTTGTAAGTGGCATCCCAGCTTCAACATCAATCAAAAACCGTACACCGGGTTTTTTTAAATCTCGGAGACATCGCACTCATACATGGGAAGTTGGACATTATATAAAGACAAACTGTATCGACATGGGTTAAACCTTAAAAAGTTCCGGTAACATTTCATCGTCGAACCCTGTCATAAAATACCATAGTATAACAATACGACACCTGGCTTTGACGTGAAACAAAAGGATATTGATGATGACGAGAAAGTATGCAGTCAGATCGTTAAAGATTACTACTCCCGAGAGAGAATGAGTCGATGTTAACATGCACGTGTGAACAAACATGTGGTCTTGGAAGTAACTTGAACGAGTATTTAACGACAAAATTCTTGACCTTCATACTATATTTATATTATCTTATCTGCCGGTAAGAATGAGGTGTATTAAGGAATAACACTACTGTGGCGAGACAATCTCAGGTCTTTGTGTAGGTGTATGTCAAGTTGTGATGGCAGCGGTAGGCTGGACGCTCGTGTGTCTCCTGTCAGCCATTTGTTGCATTAGAAGGGCCAGCGGCTGGGCCTATATGAGGGAGGGTAAGGACGTATTTGTGACAATGTCGGGTGGTGGAGGGGAAGGGACGGGAAAGGTGAGGCTTATATGGGGTGAGGGCCAGGATGTACTTGTGACAGTGTAGGTGGTGTTGGTGTTGGTGTTGGTGATGGTAAAAGCTTGGCATATATGAATGGTGTAGTACGTACTAATGATACCAGGGAACACAGTGTCATTTTACATGATTTGTGAAAGTTGACACAAATGATTCATGTAAAGAAATTTATCAGATAGCGAAAGGCACACTGGTAGGATAAGCCAACGGATGAAAAAAGGTATTTGAAAGTTCATGTAGGTACTACTGTCAGTGTTTACAAACAAACATGGCGTCGATCTTGTCAGTCGGCGATCGAGTCAGTGTTTAACCTGCAGCAGCTACAGTGATAGTAGTTGTCATTGTTAGAAATATACATTGCGACTCTGAAAATCAGTGTCTAACGGATACGAAGTTGAGGTATTTTAAATGTGTGGTAACGTTGGAGGTATATATTTGGCGAGGACAGTTGTGGGTTGGTTTTCATAGGTCTGTACTTGTAGACATGTGCCCATTTCCCTAATGTATAACAGTTGAATTTGGCCGACATAGAGCAACGTGTGACCTTGTTTCAGTATGTTTGTGTGTCTGTACACCTGACTCTGCATGTCACAACGTTATATAACTGGAGAGACAGACGACAAATGTGACTTCTCGTGGGGTTAGAGTAGCTTCCCTTTGATTAAAGGGTGGTTACTCTAGCGGGCGAACAGATGGATTGCCGCTAACGGAAAGAAGAAACAAAACGTGTTGACTAGGCACATTACTGTCTAGGAAACAGGTTAGAGTTGAAGGGTTGTCACTGTCCGACTTACAAATCCCCGTCCTCTTGACGTTATACACACTATTACGCACATTCCAGTAAAACTTGCAATGTTCAGGTGGAGTCTAATGTTTGTAAGGGATGAGGAAAATATAGGAAAATGTCAGAATTTCAATATAATTTCTTTAAACATTTATCCTTGATAAAGAGGTAGCTAGGACATACCGCTCTCGTTGTGCATGGCAGGACATTCATTATACTAGGGCAAATATTTTGACCTTAGGTTAGTATATGCTGGACATACGAATACTACCGAGTATTCGTCATCTAAGTCTTCTTTACAGGAATTGTAGTCTGTCATCAAAGTCATGGTCACTAGACATCCTATACTTAATATCTAACGGAAAGAAAGGTGTGTTTACTGCAGCATGATGCAGGTAGGGGGGAAGGGTGTGCATACTGCAGCATGATGCAGGTAGGAAAGAAGCGTGCCCTTACTGCAGCATGATGCAGGTAGGAAAGAAGACTGTGCTTACTGCAGCATGATACAGGTAGGAAAGAAGGGTGTTCTTACTGCAGCATGATGCAGGTAGGAAAGAAGGGTGTGCTTACTGCAGCATGATACAGTTTAGTTTGGAGCTCTAATTGAATTTACAGTTTTAATCGATGAACACATTTTTCAGGTGGTATAAAGGATTCGTATTCATAATATAATTCTAGCCTGTAATAAGAATAATCACCATGTATTTACCTTGTCGACACTTGGTAAATACAGTGTTATTCCTAATTTAGGATGTTATCACCCCAAATCACACTCACGGGATAACTCCTCCATACTTTTCCAATAACATGTCATCGTATCCCAGTTGCATAGATCGATGCTCATGTTGTTCATCGCTGGATTGTCTGATCCAAAATCGACTATTTACAGACCGTTGCCATAGAACTGGTGCGGCGGCAAACAACAAACATTCCAATAACGTATATTGTATTATGTGTTGTAGGGGACTGTCCCAACAACCATCAGCCTGGCGACACCTGGCATGAGGGGGGCCTGTTCTAGGTACATACTCTGATTAACACATCCCACATACAGTGGCGCCTTATTAACTCTGTCCTAACATGTCTATCGTTCAAGAGATGGAACTTTATTGCGTCGACGGACGACTCTCGCAACATCCACACACCGCATGCCGTAACATACGTACATGATATGCACGTGGTATATATCCTCAAGAAATCACATGTGTATCAATAACCTAGTACAATGTCAGTATCTGGTGTTACCTACTCTACAAAAACTACAGAAACAACCCTATTTGTACCCTCATCCTGATTGACGTATCTGACGTCCAGGTATTGCTTTCCATTCTTGGTGGAGGGCTTGATCCAATACACGTACTGGATTATCTCTCTGGCGTATTCGACGTCCTACAATGTCTTAAATGTACTCTCTGGGATTGAAATATGTATTCCTAGCGGGTCAAGGTAAAGTTGTTACAGTCTCTTGACGTAAGAAATCACAACCGACACGTGTTCTGGCATTGTCGCCCATGGAGACTGCCTTGTGTTCAGAGGATGGTCATCGACATGTGGTACAACAGCACAGTCGGGGATTTCAATGTACCGTTGTCCATTCAGATTTTGTCAAAAGGTCAAGTTTTAAGGCCTGTGAGAAGCACCCCCGATAACCACCAACGAACCCCTGCCACACGCTCATTGTCCCGTGTTTCTGTGACAGCAAACACGAGCTCAGCCATCAGTCATTACCAAAAGAAATCCACTTTCGTCCGACTAGTGCACCCTTCCCGATGACGTCAAATTCCAGTCATGTCGAGCTTGACACCAAACTACCGGTGCTGCTTTGTGCTCAACCGACGTCAGGTTGGTTCCCAGACTCTCTACCGACAGATGTTAGGCGTTCTTATGGACAAAGACGATGTGGAAGCCATTCCGCTTTGAACACGCAAGTTGACACGAACAGTTAAAGTCTTGTTATCCGGAGAAGGGCTGTATCTTCTCTAGGAGTTGCCACCCATGGTCGATTTGAACACTGACGGTCCTTACCGTCATTAGCGTGCTGTCACTTTTCTGACCAATCCTGATAGTTTCTGGATGACAAGTAGCATCTCTTGCAATAGGCCTTAATAACATGCCAGCATATCAATAACCTGCCATGTTTGAGTAGTTGGGGAGACCCCCTACTTTCTTATCAACAACAAAATCAAATTGATTTTGTAAGTTATCGAGCTGTAGGGACAGTCTGCTCAAACTTGATATTTGTTTAATGACAGCTACAAGTATTGCACGTCATGCTCGTATGTGATCGTAACATGGCAGATATCTAAAATCAATGTATGGTGCGCACGAATGGTAAAAGCATACAAACAAACATAATTATGATATGAATAAAAATGGCTATATGGGGGTTAATTAATATGGTTCCCGAATAATTGAGCAGCTAGAGCTGTCAAATTGTCATATGCACATTCAAACCATTTACCAAATAGCGATATGTTGTTATTTTAATGATGATGGCATAAAAAACCCATTACACCCCATGTTGCAGGTGCGATTGTCATGAGGAAGGGTACGCCTGTTACGGGTAAGTCTCTTTTAAACAACGGCATTTGTGTGGTTAGACCTAATAAAGGAGGAAAGTACTTAGCGTGTTAGCCCTTTGTTAACAATACCTACCGTATATTGAGACCTTGGGCCATGAATCACAACCTGATTGGAATAAAGGAGTCGTCCCGAACTCACTCGATATTAACATAGTCGTCATGAATAAACATATTCAGAGATGTTTATTCAAGTAGATAATTTCATTCTTCATTTAATTATTGTGCGTTTTGGTTAACGTCAACTTTCAGAACACCGGTGAGTACATTTAACGTTGTCTGTTGCCATTTGTCGTCACAGCTGCGGCTTTGTGAATACTCCCACGAACTGCTACACCGACACCCCCCATGCGACCGATGTCTACCCCCTCTGCTGCCAGGTGCAGACAGTGTGCCCCGGGGACAAGGGCTTCGACCGTGCGAAACTCAGATAAAAATAGCACACAATAACCTTCCCGGTGTGTTAGGTCAGGCTGTCGTTGAATTCAATGACAATAAATATGTATACACAGTAATAACCTTTTCTTTAATTAATCAGCTGGCAAGTGTTTCCAGCGCATCCTTCCTTTCATTCCACACTTGCTCACACCATGGATGATACTGTATTTTATCCCATAAGTCTTTCTGTCATGCACCACGCTGCATCCAGCACACCTTTCTTCCCTACCTGTATCATGCTGCAGTAAGCACACCCTTCTTTCCTACCTGCATCATGCTGCAGTAAGCACACCCTTCTTTCCTACCTGTATCATGCTGCAGTAAGCACACCCTTCTTTCCTACCTGTACCATGCTGCAGTAAGCACACCCTTCTTTCCTACCTATCATGCTGCGGTGCACACCCTTCTTTCCTACCTGCATCATGCTGCAGTAAGCACACCCTTCTTTTCCTACCTGTATCATGCTGCAGCAGTAAGCACACCCTTCTTTCCTACCTGCATCATGCTGCAGTAAGCACACCCTTCTTTCCATTCCTACCTGTATCATGCTGCAGTAAGCACACCTTCTTCTAAGCACACTCTTCTTTACCTGTATCATGCTGCAGTAAGTAACACTCTTCTTTCCTACCTGTATCATGCTGCAGTAAAGCACACCCTTCTTTCCTACCTGTATCATGCTGCAGTCACCCTTCTTTCCTACCTGTATCATGCTGCAGTCATGCTGCAGTAAGCACACCCTTCTTTCCTACCTGTATCATGCTGCAGTAAGCACACCCTTTCTGTATCATTGCCTACCTTCCTATATCATGCTGCAGTAAGCACACCCTTCTTTCCTTCCTACCTGTATCATGCTACCAGTAAGCTGCACCCTTCTTTCCTACCTGTATCATGCTGCAGTAAGCACCCTTAAGCACACCCTTCTTTTCCTACCTGTATCATGCTGCAGTAAGCACACCTTCTTTTCCTACCTGTATCATGCTGCAGTAAGCACACCCTTCTTTCCTACCTGTATCATGCTAAGCACACCCTTCTTTTCCTACCTGTATCATGCTGCAGTAAGCACACCCTTCTTTCCTACCTGTATCATGCTGCAGTAAGCACACCCTTTTTTCCTACCTGTATCTGTCCTGCGGTAGTACACACCCTTCCTGCGTGTATCAAACCATGTTACACCCTTCAGCTATACCTTTCTTCTTGCTACCTGCATCATGCTGCAGGCCAGACACACCTCATGCCATAAAACCCCCTCAGCACACCTGTTCGTACCGTGCTTTGCTGCGGAGGCAACACCCTTCTTTCCTGATTGTGTACCCCATTTCTTCCTTACCCCACCCTTCTTTCCTACGGTCATTTTTTGGTGTCCACCGCCGTGATATTGCTCGAATATTGTTAAAAGTAGTATAAAACCTCACTCACTCACTAACTCACTTAACCTATGAACAAATATTTTCCGGCACATAGTGGACGAAACACAACTCTCCTGCAGTGACAAATCTAATAATATTGTGAGCCCCCTGAATATAAACATATCGCATTCCGCTCGAACTGATAGACAAACTGACATATGTTTATAGATAGAATCATTATCATTATAATTGAATATTGTTTTCGTATAATCAGCTACTTCCTGGACTTTTTGTGCATCTGTTAGTTTCGTTTGGCGGTACATTGTTAGTATTGCCAGCTAAACTAACGATGACGTGATCGAGCTGATTTCTACACATCCTTTCAAATTCAAATTCAAATTCATGTTTCTTGAGATAGAACTATCCATCGACTGAATACAGATTGTTCCATTTGACTTCTCTTTAATTCACATCTCACGTACGATGCTGCTCTAACCACGCCCCTCCTTCTGCCATATACCGTGCTGCATTGATAGGCACAACTACATTAATATACACGTTACTGAACTAAGCACATACTTCCTGTCGCCATGTACTCCTATACTCTAAGCACATCACGTACCATGCGTTATGCAGCACTAATTATAAGATACATGGATACAATGACATACTTGTAGATTATTAGTGCTCTGAATAATGCAGCCGAGACTACAGTCAGGTTATTGTGTATAGAGGAGAATAATTCAGACGCTTACTATAACATATCCTGGCACCATGCATGCAGTGAAATGACTGTAAATACTGACCATAAGGCATCATGCATTCAGCGGAATAACAACAAGGTAAAATACATCGTTGGGATTACTGCATATAAGATACAGATTGCAATACATCATTCATACCATGGAATAACAGGCATTAATTTATCACGCACACAATAGATATAACTGACGATGTGACTGTTTTTGCATCATGCATACAATGGAATAACTGTAGATGAAAAGCAAACGTCGTTAAGCTTGCAATGGAATAGCTGCAGCTACAGACTATGAGGCGTCATACATACAGATACAGAACTCCAGAAACAGACTATTTTTTATCGTGCATACAGTGCAATATAACCTTTCAGTTCCAAACCCTACAATGGAAACTAAATATATCCCGTAAATCAGTCTGATACACATGTAATAGAGCCATGGGCCATTTCTGAACTAACACAGAAAGACATTATCATTAACGTATTTACATTTGTTTGAAAGCTACCTTTTTATAGGAGAAGAGGAGATTTCCGTTTTCAAATTTGCTATCAATTTCAAACCAGTGCTCACATTTCTAACTGTTCCCACAATGTACATCTTTACCAGATGAAGAACACGAACTATATTTTATGAATTTCATTTCATAACAATATTCTTTTTTTGAACAAATATATTTTTTTTTATTTATATTGCCATTTATTCCTACACTCCTACAAGGCATCATTTTGCAACATGTTTTATATGTTTACGTAAAATTTGAATTTGGTTACATCGGTGAGAGTATGATAATGTCAAACGTTATGCATGTAAGAATAACAGCGTTGTCACGAGGTATTATTGAGAACACACATCTTGTGGAAGACGAATACAGCGACACAAGGCTTTGTCTAATGTATCTTAACAAAATAAAGGTGGAATAATAGTGACGTTCTCACCTCATTTGTCAGATATGCTGTGTTTCAAATACCTTAAAATCGCAAATTCCATGGGTAAAGGTCTAATGCTTGATGCCGAAGTGGTGAAATATACAAGTCCGGACCATATCCCATTTGTCAGACATCTCGTTAGAACATAAGACTGATACTAAATAAAGGAAAAATACTTCATTGGATTTTTTATCGTGAGTAGTTACTAAGGCTCTATGTTCGAAAGCCTAAGTAATATATACACATGGAAATGATTCAGCATCCCTAGTATATTTCATCACACTGATGTAGTTATCGACGATGATGATGTCAGCGAATGCCATTGTTTAGTAGCATATTTCAGGTAATGACAAGCAAAGTTTCAGTTTGAAAGGATTAGCCCAAACGCAGCCCATGTTAAGCATGCTGCCAACTCACATTGTGAAAAGCAGTATCTCTGCCTGGCAGTTCAAAGGTATAAAACTTGTGAATATGCCATCCGTTTCATTCACATACGTTAAAATGGCGAGGTGAAACTTTCATTGGGACTGAGATGAGACATAGTTTGCATATATGCAGTTGGCATGTCATTCAAAGACATCGGGTTTCAGCTTGGCTGCTGTCATCAGCAGACACAAACAAACAGGCGCTGTCAAGGATCGACGAAATCCAGGGCAACTCAGGAAGATCACGCCAGCGGAAGTTCGCAATCTTGCCTGTTGCTGAGGCGTGAACCCTTCTCTACGAGCACTCACTTGAAGCAACTCTGGGTGCCCAACAGACGTTTATCAACCAAGACCGTACGTAACCGTCTCAGGGCTCTTGGTCTGAGGTCTGGAAAGGTCATTAGGCGTCCAACTATGACCCATGCCATGTTGTGGATGGTCGCCTGAATGTTTGTTGGTGCGTTAACACTGCTAATGTGCCGAGGAACGTTGATATTACTGTTTCCTTTGGTGGAGACTCCGTTATGGTCTGGGAATGTATCTCCCATGACTGTAAGTAGACATTGGAGATTTTAGGGCTAGCGATCACACCACGGACAATCTTGATCAAGTAGTTGTGCGCCAGTTTGATAACCAGCCATTGGCTGCCCGTCCCATGTTCATGGACGACGGCGGTCACGGTCAAATAATGAAATGTTAAATCTGTAGGATAACGTATAGAACACTACATCATCTATCGTATCTCAGTTGGGCGCTTGGGTAACCAGATGGTTAAAGCGTCCGCTCTTCACGCTGAAGACCTGGGTTCGATTACCCACATGGGCACAAAGAATGAAGCCCATTTGTGATTTCCCCCGCCGTGATATATTGCTAAAAGCGGGGTAAAACCCAACTCACTCACTCGTATCTGAGATGATCAGTTAGTTTATTCACTTAGCTGACACGTCTTAATACATTTTCTCTGAAACACACAGAGGATGAAGTCGGCCTGGTACTTGACATACAACAGGTAAATCTCATGACATACAGCAGGTGAATGGCATGACATACAGCACGTGAATCTCACGACATACATCAGGTAAATCTCATGAAATACAACATGTTCATCTCAAGACTTACGACAGGTAAATCTCAAGACTTACAACAGGTAAATCTCAAGACATACAACAGATAAATATCATGATATACAACAGATAATTTTCATGGCATACACCAGGTAAATCGCAAGACATACAGCAGGTAAATCTCATGACATACAACAGGTAAATCTCAAGACATACAACAGGTATAGCTCATGAAATACAAGAGATAAGTTTCATGACATACAACAGGTAAATGTCATTACATACAGCATATAAATATCATGACAAACAACAGATAAATCTCATGAAATACAACAGGTAAATATCATGACATACAACAGATAAATCCCATGACATACAACAGGTAAATATCATGACATACATCAGATAAATCTCATGACATACAACAGGTAAATATCATGACATACAACAGATAAATCCCATGACATACAACAGGTAAATATCATGACATACATCAGATAAATCTCATGACATACAACAGGTAAATATCATGACATACTGCAGATAAATCTCATGACATACAACAGGTAAATATCATGACATACAACAGGTAAATCTCATGACATACAACAGGTCAATATCATGACATACTGCAGATAAATCTCATGACACACAGCAGCTAAATCTCATGACATACAACAGGTCAATCTAATGACGTACAACAGGTCAATCTCACGACATAGAACAGATAAATCTCATCGCATCCAACAGTTAAATCCGGTACGTTTTGACAAGTCTTCTCAACTCCACTGTTTGACCACGGGAGTATCTGACCAATAGAGTTAGACCATATCGATTGTCGTGAACACCCTTGATGATTAACTGACATCAAACATTTTGATTCACGTAACTCAAAATTTTGTAACTCAAAACAAATGTCCTTCGCGTTTATCTTAAATTAGTTCGCTCTGTCCGACGTGTCATAGTCGAGTATTCGATACATCCAATTCCATATGACAGGAGTGGAGTCCATATCATTACTGGTATAGTGTATGAAACCCATAAGCTAAGCTGGCTTCCCGCGTCGAACCATATCCAGTCATGAGGGCTACACAAAAATATGAAATTGATTACAGGTATGATCAATACCACACATAATTCTCGTGAACGTTTCACGTTTTCAGATTTTCTAAATAATCGGTATCAGTGCCATTTAAATAATATGCTTAAATTCTTTCTTACAATCGCAATTATTGAGCGGAAACATAATATGGTAAGCATGTTTTGGCTGCATTTTATCCCAATATTTACATTTAAACAGACATCGATTCTCCTAAGTAGATAATAGAGTTAGGGCAGGAGAGCAGCGTCCGTGGGTCGGCAGACATGTTCCGGCTGAGATTGACAGATATTTTTATAGAATCAACATTTTTTATCAAGCTGTTCTTTGTTTCGTTTTAAGTACAAACGAATGAAATATTCATCCATTCAACATATATTTAGATTAATATGAAGGATGCTACAGGCGGTTTATTGTACGTGAATGCTTCACACACATGTTCACATTCACAATACAGTTACCACATGGAACACTCAGTCCTTTGAGGATTCACATAGAATGTACCGAGCAACTTAGCATCATAGTGGTTGATACCCGAGACCAGGTGCCATTTACAATAATCAATAAATGTTGTTGTTTTTCCTTTTGTCTGACAATTTAAAATGTTCTTCATTTTCAGCCTTTTAAGACGGTCGGGGCGAACCACAGTGAAATGACAAAAGGGAGAGGTTTTATTCCTTAATCGATAGTTTTGGCCTTTGTCTCAAGATATCAGAAGTATCTCCGCTCACTGATGTGGCTGAAACATGGCACTCGTTGTCTGATAAACAGTAAGAGCGGCATATCTTTCAACTGTAGTGGACCCACAGTGCAAAGACTTGTATTAACACATTTTACTTTAATGAATCATAGGACCCGTGTTGCTCCGGGTTAGAATGAACCTTCAGTAACCCATGCTTGTAGTAAGAGGCGACTAACGGAATCGGGTGGTCAGGCTCGCTGGCTTGGTTGACACAGGTCAACGGTTCCCAGCTGCGCATATCGCTCCTCATGCTGTTGATCACTGGATTGTCTGGTCCAGACTCGATTATTTACAGACCGCCGCCATATAGCTGGAATATTGCTGAGTGCGGCGTAAAACTAAAACTGCACTCACTCATTCAGTTAATGATTCATGGTGGCAGAGAGAAAGGTACTGTAAATACATATGAACGTTCCCAATATCGGCGTCCGGTAGGTCAGGTCAGGACTGCGAAGTGACAGTATGACTCTGTGTGGGACTGTTCATAATCAAAGAACTTTTGATTACCAAACGATACTCGTGTCTGAGCAGTCAATCTATTTGTCAACCGAATTTATAAGTCCGAACTGTGCCAATACAAACACAAAAGCTCTCAAAATGTATAATTATTACGCAAGCTTTGGGTGTAATGACATACGTAATGTCATGTCTGACTCGGATAAAGTGACGTTATGGTGAATAGCATCTGTGCACAGAAGCATTTCGAATGACATGACATGAAGCCCGAACTACTATAAGGGAGTATACATTTGTGATTACAGCTTAGGTAAAATGATAATAGTTACCTTGTGTTGTATCAAAGATGTTTCAAGTAGAGCCATTAAAAATCGAGAGGACAAGAACTGAAACGACTCTCATGTCAATACCGTGAGATGAGTTGAACCAGAACTATCTCCATTCATGAACAATTTCATTCAGTTCTGATGTCAATATATTCTTTGTTATTAATTACGCAAAACTTCTTTCATGTCGCCTGGGCATAAATCTCTTTCCTTCATCCCCCAGAGACAAAGGAGGCAAACATCGACGTGAAACCAATTTACCATTTAGTATCCAGAGTATTATTCCTCATCTTCTGAATGAATGGTTTACCAGATAGTTACATTCCTGCAGGCTATCTGTCAAAGAATTCCGACATTATTCCCCCTGTACAGATGACATGTGATTGAGAACATATCTCTGCTAGACGCTATATCCCTGACAACCACACACACTCTATATACCTACCGAAGTGATGCTGCATAAACGGAAATACGTCACAGGAAATACGTGTCGGTATGCGTGCGAGCGTATGTGTTTGCATGTGTTTCTTAGTGTGCTAGCTGTGAGTTTCCATCACGTGAGCCACCTGTTCCAAGAGCCTTTTATTACGTACGTGCAATTTGCGATTTGCGACTCGGACTACAAAATGGATTGAGTGCATTAACGAATTATATGTATGGAGTGATAGGACTGTAGTCGGCCGAAAGCTCTGCTTTGAAATAACTATCAGAAACAGGTTTCATGCGATAAGGTATGCCACGAGCAAGACAAGTTCATGCCGAAAGTAGCTGTCGTAGTGAACGACTGGAAAAACAGTCAACATACACATGTATACATGTAGCCATTAAACATTTATGTGAAAACGTATGAAGAGATTATACTTAAACATTTCAACCTGGAAATATGTTATTCTGTGTATGGGAGCAACACATTCCTCAGTGTGTGTGTGTGTGTTTGTGTGTGTGTGTAGGGACTTCCGCCCTCAGCATCCTGTAACCAGGAAGTGATGACCGTGTTTCCAAAAGATTTTCCAGAGCACGGTGGAAACGGAGTAATCCCGTTTATTTTAACAGGTTAATTGTATCGTTAACAGAAACATTATAGGCGTATAGTCATTTATTCATTAAACATTATTGGATGAATTCACATTTGAGCCTTGAAATCAATTCAGCTTTCAAAATGCCCATCCAAGTCATTTTTAGACCAAATCAACATATGAAAAAACTAACTTGACTTGTATAAGTGGTTTCAGGATGCTGTTATTGACAATCTATAGACAATACCTGTGCCATATGATGAATTCAACATGCATACAAATTATAGGATGGCGAATCCCGATTACAAAATGTGTACTCCCGTGAAGATCTGGGTTAGAATTGGTCTTCAGCAACCGATGCTTGGCGGTAAAAGCGACTAACAGGATCAGTGGTCAGGCTTATGTCATGTCTTGGTTGACGCTTGTCATCGTATGTCAGTTGCGTAGATCGATGCTCATGCTGTTGATCACCGGATTGTCTGGTCCAGACACGATTATTTACAGACCACGGCCATAAAGCTGGAATATTGTTGAGTGTGGCGTTAAACAAGAAACCAAGCAACCAACCACAAAATGTGTACATGTTTTTCTGGCAATGACTATAACATTAGGGCGAGTTGCATCAAATAAGTAACTGACAGCTAAAGAGGGCAACACGTCTTTTGGGATCTAACCACTGTATTAATCCGGCAGTGACTAAGGAACAAGCCTATGCTAGACTTGATCTCCACATTAATACTGTGTGGTAAATGCTAAGTAATGGACCTATCCTAATGGTGAAACTGTGACGTAAGCCTTACAAGTTTGCAGCAAAAGTAGAAATAATTGTGATATGAACGTTCTCATGTCAATTATTATATAAAACAAGGAACAAATGACACATTGGACACTGGTCTCAGAACACTTGTTTGCTGACCGGGTTGACGTTTACCATGCATATATGAATGTTTGCTGCCTACGAGTCCATGCTGTGAGTTTTTGTGTCTCATAACTACATGTCAATTAATAACTCTACGGATTTATATATTCGGAGAAGGTCAATGAACCACCAATGTCTTACGGATTTAAGCGCGGAAATGGGCCCTCACATTTGTTTCTCGGTACATTATCTTGATACTGTGCACATGGCATTTCGTCAAAAGGAGAGGGTTCATAGACCTGTGAACTTCACTGTTGTTGGTGTATTCAAGAAGATGCAAGTTAATCTAATCCAGTTAGTTGCCTCGTGCGACAATCCTAGTTTCCTGGGGACCAACTCGTATCCGATCTACTACCCTGAAACTCAAACATTTAAACATGACATTGACAGGTGTGAGAACGAAACGAAAAGAAGAAAAACATTCTCTTTAAGCGCCAGAATATCTCCTGGGGATGAAGAAGGCGACTATAAACGGTGCAATTATTCAATTTCTCTTTGATGTGAAATGGGGACAATGTAATTTCTCTTCATGTGGGAGTTAGCTGTATTTTTCTTCTAAAATGTAATAACCAGTACGGCCCCTACCTCGGCAGTGGGATTTACTTGTTTTTCATGTCTTCTTTTTTTATGCAGTTTCAACTTTCCCTTTAACACACAAAAAATAATTTCACTCCTATTTGTAATACGGAAGTTCATCATTGACAAGGACAATGTAGTAAACATCCATTATTTAAGAACTTTTTTTGCAGTAGAAACAAGTCTAATATTGAAACAGAAATAAGTCTGTTGACGCAGCATGTAAACCCAACGTATTTGTAACCTGATAGTACAGTTGGTACAGTGAGGGATCGAGTCTTTGGGGTTTCACAGTTTGATCGTTCGTATCGTTGTATAGACAACCAGATAACATCAAAACAGTGGAAGCAACGACTGTTGTCTATGAGGCGACATGCAAACAGTGAAAAAAGGGCAGGTATAGTCCAATAGGCATCATGCGTACAGTAGAATAGCTGCAGATACTGACTGTAAGGCTTCGTGCAGACAATGGGATAACAGCTGATACCGACCATAGCCCATCCTGCATTCAGTGGATTAACTGCAAATACAAACTATAGACCATCATCTGTACAGTGGAGTAACTGCAGATAAAGACTGTAACCCATCATATGTACAGTGGAGTAACTGCAGATAAAGACTGTAACCCATCATCTGTACAGTGGAGTAACTGCAGATACAGACTGTAACCCATCATCTGTACGGTGGAGTAACTGTAGATAAAGACTGTAACCCCTCATCTGTACAGCGGAGTAACTGTAGATAAAGACTGTAACTCATCATCTGTACAGTGGAGTAACTGTAGATAAAGACTGTAACCCCTCATCTGTACAGCGGAGTAACTGTAGATACAGACTGTAACTCATCATCTGTACAGCGGAGTAACTGCACATACAGACTGTAACGGATCATTTGCACAGCGGAGTAACTACACATACAGACTGTAACGGATCATCTGCACAGCGGAGTAACTGCATATACAGACTGTAACCCATCATCTGTACAGTGGAGTAACTGGAGATACAGATTGTAACACCTCATCTGTACAGTGGAGTAACTGCAGATACAGACTGTAATCATCATCTGTACAGTGGAGTATCTGCAGATACAGACTGTAACCCATCATCTGTACAGTGGAGTAACTGCAGATACAGACTGTAATCCCTCATCTGTACAGTGTAGTAGCTGTAGATACAGACTGTAACCCATCATCTGTACATTGGAGTAGCTGTAGATACAGACTGTAACCCATCATCTGTACAGTGGAGTAACTGTAGATACAGACTGTAATCTATCATCTGTACAGTGGAGTAGCTGCAGATACAGACTGTAATCCATCATATGTACAGCGGAGTAACTGTAGATACAGACTGTAACCCATCATCTGTACAATGGAGTAACTGCAGATACAGACTGTAACCCATTATCTGTACAATGGAGTAACTGCAGATACAGACTGTAACCCATCATCTGTACAATGGAGTAACTGTAGATACAGACTGTAACCCCTCATCTGTACAGTGTAGTAACTGTAGATACAGACTGTAACCCATCATCTGTACATTGGAGTAGCTGCAGATACAGACTGTAACCCATCATCTGTACAATGGAGTAACTGTATATACAGACTGTAACCCATCATCTGTATAGTGGAGTAACTGCAGATCGGCATTTTAAAGCATCCTCCATACAGTGGAAGAACTGCAGACATTTGCTATAAGGGATCTTGCATAAGTGAAACAAAAGCGTTCAGTTCCAAATTCAATTGCAACCTTTTGGTAACACAATTGCACATCTCAAGCATTTTAATTAATTTTTTTTCTTAAATTCCAATCAAATACACAAAGACATCGTCATGAATAGGTTTACTTTTATTTGAAAGTTTCAAATAATATTTCAATAGAAGACGTATAATAATAATGAGGATATTCACATAGCGCAAGTTACAGATCACCGAGGGACATGCTCAAAGAATTCAATTTATTATCAATTTCAAACCTTGCTTGTAGTTTTATATGTACTTATTATTTACCTGTATTTACATAATATGCAAAGAAAATCAAATTAATAAATTTCGTTTCAGTGACTGAAAGAAGAAAACTTCATGTTTCAATTAAATTCTAAATTCCTAAAGGGCACTATTTTGCAGGCTGCTTTATAACTTACTGAAAGCATGAAAAGGATTGAATCTATTTCATTTTGAACACATGTATGTCAAATGTTCTCACAACTAGGAAGATCGCCGTTTTCTAAAATATCTTCATAAGTACACACATAACATATCTTGGAGACATATTTCGATACAATAAAGTGGAATGAAGAGTGAAGGTCTCACATCAGGAGTCAGTTACACTGTTTCAAAATATTTCAACATCACAGTTGCCTAGGAACAAGTCTCCAACTATCCAGACAGGGTGCTTGTTGCCGAAGCTGTTTAATAATTTAACCAGGTTGATAAACCATGTATGAGACAATTTATTAGAACATAAGCACCATTCTAAATAAATACATGTACTAAATACTACTAATTTTCATAAGGTTTTTTTCATAGGAATTAATAGTCGGAAACACTGCAATAAGGTATTAAGTGGTACTGCTTCCAGGTACATGATTTAGCACTTGGAACTAAACAAACTCTTTAGAAATGTGTACATTATACAATTTTTGACGCATTCACGAGTATTTTTACCAGTACCCGCTGGTAATGAGCATTTACCCGGGCGTCGTGTTGGCAAACTTTACAACAATAGATTCATGGGCTCGGGTATTTGTGTCAACTTGTTTGTTCTTCACCTTGTCTATTGTGAAATAATAGAAACCATCATTATTCTCACACGAGCTGTGGTTTAAACCTGCAAATGTTGAATGCCTTCATGTTCAAATATTTCATGAGTTGAATCTATATGGGTAAAAATGAAACATATCATAATCATTTGTATCTGAGTAGATCAAATATTTTACCTTTTAACCTGCTAGCTCTTCATATAACGGTATTTCCACTAAACTATACAAAGGGTTAATTCTATCATGACTGTTCCATTAATACAACAGGTACATCTCATGTCATTGATAAGCCGTCTCTACTACAATGCCTAACAACAGGGGCAATAGAGTAGAACCACAGAGATTGTCACAACCTGATGGAGGAGTATTAAATGTCATCGAATAATACGTTTCATATTACCCCAAATCTTAAACAAGTAAACAAACATCCATCGTGTTCACCTGAATCTGCTTCAGACAACACTCTCCTCGTTGTGTTCGTATTTGATTGAATACGTTCAAATGGCTAATCATCGTCGAATATTCGATACATCTAATTACATGCAACAGAAATCGAGTCAGCATTATCATTGGTATGATGTGTAAAGCAAATTAGCTATTTTTTTCCAGCGATAACCATATCCACTCATGAGAGTGACACTGTTTACAATGCTGATTACAAGAATAGTGAATAACACACAGAGTCCTCCATTTCACATTTCATATTCGTTAACTAATCAATATCGGTAATTTGAATGCAAGTAAGTGAGTTAATATTGTATTTACGTGTCACGCAGTATACAAACATATAAACATACAAACAGGACAGATTAAAATGTACACCACCCGGCCATTAGGACTATGAGACACGAGGTATCAGTAGGTTCAGAGATTTATAGTCAAGTGAACCCAATTATTATGAATGTGAATGTAGCTTTAAAGTCTGTGTATGAAAAAAAACAATAGTAACAGTATTCATTCTATTTCGCAGTTTCAAGGGTTAAACGGAAACGTGATAAGGTAAGCCTGTTTTAACTGCAATGAATTACAGTGAGGCCTATTTCCAATAAAACAAACACCGATTCTCCTAAGAGGATAACACAGGTTAGGTGTGAGGATGCCATTTGTGGGTGGAGTGAAAATGTCCAGCTGAGAATGACATTTAAAAACGTTTTGTTTTCCAGAAACAACTCTTATTGTCATTTATGTTTTTATTAAGTTCTAGTCAAATACAAATGAAGGAAACATATTACATATCTGTACATAAAGCATACCGCACATATTCAGAGGATGAATACAGAGACCTATTATCACCGGATTGTTTTATCCGACAGTTTAAGCATGCTCCTCATTTATAACATTTTAGGCTTGCAGAGGATGGGGCTGGTTGGGTTGTTGATTAACGTCGCACTCAGCAATATTCCAGCTATGGCGGAGGTCAATAAATAATCGAATCTGGTTCAGACAATCCAGTGATAAACAGCATGAGCATCGTTCTACCCAACTGAGATACGATGACATGTGTCAACTAAGTCATCGATCCCGTTAGTACGACAAGCATCGGTTACTGAAGACCATTCTAGCCCGGATCTTCTCAAGTGGAGTCGGAGAGGAGAACAGAATCATTACATTACCATCTTTTGTGGCTGTACTGACATGTTCTACATTGTACATAACTGACACAGACAAAAGTGGCGATATGCTGAAGAGCATAATACAGAAACATTTCGGATGACGTGTCTGAATTAAGATAAAGGATTATAGACTACATTGTGTACAGCTATATTGAAAATGATCATAGTTACTATTTCTGATATTCAAGTTTTCCCAAGTGACACCATGAGAGATCGAGAGTTTGCCAGAAGTGTGAAAGGAAAGAATATATGCCACGTTTCATGGATAACAACTGCTTTTCATATTGTCATCCATAAAACGGGTCACGTATTTATGTTCGTCCAACTTCTAAAATGGCTTTCAAGAACGTAATGAAGGTAAAGGCTGGCAAATAAGACTCATAGATAGTACTGGTACTTCCTGAAGAAGTGAGTTTTCATGACAAATGTTTTATATCTTTTTAATAGAATTCGTCTGACAGCCTACCCTCACTAAAATGACATAATGAATGAAATGCAAATATCGACATTTCATACAGTTAAATATATGGTAACGAGCAGAAAAAATGCGACAAAAAAATTATTCTGTGGACTCGATCCTACTATCAAAAAAGCCGAAATACATTGTTTGCTTGCCTCGTTGGTATGGAATTATCTCCCTTGGGTTGGGGATGGCTTGATCACGTGACCTCGTTGCTAGCAGACGATCCGAAGCTTTGCCATGACGTTACAATATTATGAAGCAGGTATTACATCCGTAACTAGACTTGTGAAACTGACGGGACTGCATCGGGCCTCTGTTTACCGAAATTTAAAGAAATTTGACGCAGGGTTAGGGACATAGCGACAGGCTGGATCGGGACGTCGTGCTACTCTTGGGACAAATGACAGACGACGTATCGAGCGTCTCACGGTGGCGTACCCAAACTGGTCTGCAAAACAGCTTGCTGTGAAGGCGTCAAGTCAAGGAACCCTAAGGTATCAGAATGGACAATCAGAAGACCTTTAAAGCAATCTGGATATGTCAAGCGAGTGCCGAAGAAAGTTCCATTGATGACAACAGCACATATGGAGAAAAGGCTCGAGTGGTGCAGGGAAATGCAAGGTACAGACTTTTCAAATGTGATTTTTCCTGACGAATCAAAGTGTCAGTTTTATAGGATCACAAGAAAGAGGTGGTCAAGAGGTGGACGTAACTGCAAGATGGTTCCGAAGTTCTCACCCAGTGTCATGGTTTAGGTTGGTATAGGCAAACTCGGGGTAACTCCGCTGCTAACTATTACAGGAACTATGGATTCACGCAAGTACTGTCAACTTATACAAGAAGGCATAGTGGAATCCCATATAGGACAGAGTGGAATACCTTTCAAAATTTTACAGGACAATGCACATGTACACAAGTCAAGACACACCTGTAACTGGTTTGAAACGAGTCACGTGACCTTACAGAAATTTCCAGCGGCATCACCAGACCTGAACCCAATTGAAAATGAGTGGCAGATTATGAAGGACAAATTAGAAAAGTTGGAACCGAAGAGTGTCGTTGGGTGGTCTAATCTCATCAGTCAAATATGGGTGGGCCTACCCCAGGACTACATAGACAATTTGATTGACAGCATGGGACACCATATTCAGCAGTGCATCGAGAGAAACGGTGGACTAACAGACTATTGACTTGCATAAATGTAAACTTCAGCATCCAGGGTGGATGTATGAAAAATATAACTGAATTTATCAGTAAATAAATTTGAAACTACGTCTGTGAAAAGTCGCATTTTTTCTACTCGTTACTGTTAGTTGTTAATTATGTAAAATGTCTACCATGTTGCCTAGGCAGACATCTCCATTCTTCAGCCTTCAGAGACAACGGAGGCATTCTTCGACGTCCCCGTTGAAATCGACCCAATTAACGAATATGTATCCAGAGTAATGTTTTTCATCTTCCGAATGAATGGTTTACAGATGGTAACATTCCTGCAGGCTATCTGTCAAAGAATTCCGACATTATTCCCCCTGTACAGACACGTTCTTGACGTCATATCCGTGACAATCACACAAACTCTATTATATATACATGAATGAAGCTGCATATACGGGAAGTACGAAACAGGAAATACTAATCTCTCTCTGTGTGTGAGAGAGAGAAAGAATGTGTGTGTGTTTGTGTGTGTGTGTTTGTGTGTGTTTGTGTTTGTGAATGGCTCCCGCGTGTCAGACTTGTGCTCCAGTGTGAATTACAAGTACTGAGGTAAGTGTTCATTTGTGCTGGACAAATCATCAGATAAGTTATCTTTGAATACAATAGAAGCATATTTCAGGCAGATGAGATATGGCAAAGACAAGAGAAGTTCACACATATCTATAAGGTGTCTATCGTTGTTAATGAGTGGTAACATTGTCAGGAAACGGTACGAAGAGATTATACTTACACTTATAGTTAATGTGTGTACACACCTGTGTGTGTGTATGTGTGTGTGTGTGTGTGCGCGCGCGCGCACCGACAGTTATCGAGGACACTTTGGCGAGAATATACTTGAGCTTATTTTACTGTTTTAAATGATTGGTCTTCTTCGTTTTGATGACCCTCTGAAGAATGTATAACACTTTCTACTGCGGTCCATACATCTGACAAGGAAAGTATTCATTCTTGAACACAGTTAACGTAAACTACAACTGACCACTATAGGATGACGGATATATTACGTGGTTTTAATATGGGACCCGTGAAGATCACATTTTACTGATATGTTATGACCCGTGAAGATCCGGGTTAGAATGAACCTTCAGTAACCCATGCTTGTCGTAAGGAGCGACTAACGGGATCGGGTGGCCAGGCTCGCTGACTTGGTTGATATGTCATTATGTATCCCAACAGCGTAGATCGATGCTCATGCTGTTGATCACTGGATTGTGTTGTCCAGACTTGATTATTTACAGACAGGCGCCTTATAGCTGATGAGTGCAAGGTAAAACTATACTCACTCACTGTTGATATGGCTCATCGTATCGTTTGTCTTTATAAACTTCAATAGTATTGTAAGCATATCGATGTCTGGAGATGAACTCGTCATCGAAGTTGGGTCAATAGCGCATTCAGTCGTTGTGTTACTGGAGCACAATGTAATGTTGATGATCCTCATATGATCTCTAACAACAACATGTAAGGCTTTTTAAGCGACAAAATGATAATGCCTGGTAACTTCTTTTTCACATCAATGTCGATAAGGTGGCAAACTCAAGATTGGGGTATGGGATGTAGTATTGTTTAAAACACGCTTCGTGCTGTAAATGACACAAACGACTCCATAATTTAATATCAGAAGCAGAAAGGCTCAGTAATATTTTGATATTATACGGTTATATTTTTACTGGGTATTATACCCGTGTGTGGACGTCCTCCTCCAGCAGCCTGCAACCAGGAAATGATGACCGTGCTTCCAGCAGATCTTCCAAAGCATGATGAAATTGGAGTAATCCTCTCAATTTCAACAGGTTGATTGTATTGCTAACAGAGAGGTTTGGGTATTGTCATTTCTTAATTAACGTTATTGGATGAATTCACACTTGAGTTTGGAAATCAATTTAGTGTTTAAAATAATGCTCATCTCAGTCTTGCTTTTAGACAAGTGCCACAACATAAAGACATCACCACACTATCACTCTAATCTGCGAAATATTGTAATGACGTTTTCAATAACCGTGTAATTAAGGTGATGCAAATTATCTTCATGCTGTCGAGATCACGGAAATTGACAACACAGGGATAACACGCCAGTACAATATGTACAGCTTTTATAGCAGAACATTGAGGAGTCATACATATGTACAGCTTATATAGCAGAACATTGAGGAGTCATACATATGTATTGCTTATATAGCAGATCATTGAGGAGTCATACATATGTACAGCTTATATAGCAGAACATTGAGGAGTCATACATATGTACAGCTTATATAGCAGAACATTGAGGAGTCATCCATTTGTACAGCTTTTATAGCAGAACATTGAGTAGTCATACATATGTACATCTTATATAGCAGAACATTGAGGAGTCTTACGTACGTACTGCTTATATAGCATAACAATGAGGATTCATACACATGTATAGCTTATACAACAAAGCATTGAGGAGTCATACATATGTACAGCTTATATAGCAGAACATTGAGGAGTCAACCATTTGTACAGCTTTTATAGCAGAACATTGAGTAGTCATACATATGTACATCTTATATAGCAGAACATTGAGGAGTCTTACGTACGTACTGCTTATATAGCATAACAATGAGGATTCATACACATGTATAGCTTATACAACAAAGCATTGAGGAGTCATACATATGTACAGCTTATATAGCAGAGCATTGAGGAGTCATACATAAGTATAGCTTATATAGCAGAGCATTGAGGAGTTATACATATGAATAGCTTATATAGCAGAGCATTGGGGAGTCATACATATGCACAGCTTATATAGCAGAGCATTTTAGGAGTCATACTTATAATATACAGCTTATATAGAAGAGCATTGAGGAGTCATACATATAATATACAGCTTATATAGAAGAGCATGAGGAGTCATACATTTGTACAGCTTGTATAGCAGAGCATTAAGGAGTCATGCATATGTACAGATCACATAGCACAACATTGAAGAGTCATGCATATGTACATATCTCGTAAGGGAAAACTGAAGAACGCTGGTTATGTACAGATTATACACGTTTCATATGGGAAACGTGGAAAAGACTACAACTATAGGGCGACTTGCATAACTGTATAAGTGAATAACTGTAGATGTAGGGACGACTACAGAGGGAAGACCCATGCTGAGTGTCACAAGTGTAAGTAACGGGCGGTAGAAAGCTAGGAAATGCTTACATTTTGCAGTAGAAATGCAGGTTACAGATTATATTCAAATGGTGAAAATTTCAGGAAACAAACAGAAATACCGTAATTAATTGAAAACTGTTTTAATCTGTCCTTTGGGATACGATTCCTATCGCTATTTATATCAAATGAGGAACAAAACGAGTCTCCATTATCCTATCGATTTTAATAAGGCAACGGAGACATGCACGACCCACGTCTAACGGTATTAGACGCATTGTATCTCGGTACGATACCGTGCCAAAGTCAAAAAGACATTATAATTATTCGTAATGGATAAAGGGTTCTTCGGCTCATGATTTTCACGCTTTCGGTCAATTATTGCTGTTCCGCTCTGTGCCTGTAAACCACGTCTCTCATAACATCACGCTGACGACTTTCTTAACCATGCTTTCTGATGAATAGTCAGCTGCTTCTATTTCGTCTGTCAGTCCAAAATCCTTTGCTCATATATTTCTTGTAACAAATTGACGTTTAAAAACGTCTTCACTCCTCCCTTACCGCCCTTACTGTAACAAACGGAGTAAAACTTCATTATTGGTTTACGTTGTGACAGTTTTGTTCAGTGCCGCTGTCGACAATCTTCAATTTATATGACTACAGACTCACACTAGTGAGTCTGAACCACACTGCCACCTGGTCCCTGTATGCTGACCTGCAAGTTGATCCTGGCATCAGTTAGTCGCCTCTTACGTCAAACACAGTCTGCTGGGCCTGGACTCCCATACGAACTGGTTAACTCCCAGACCAAGAAACATGTCTGTAGGTCGAGATAATGCGTGTACAGTCTGTCTGACCCATTAATATCACATAGTTCTATCCACATTATGGATTTCGACTTAACGAATGTTTTCTGTATCTTTTAGAATAGTGTACCTACTGTACCTACGTTATTATAAAATACATAGGCACGTTTCGTTTCTTGTAAAATTAATATATAGTTTATTAAATTTACTAAACAACATATTTCTGCCTGAGTAGAATATCGGATAACATCAAAATGTATGTTGGCATTAGAAATATTTTTCAATCTCCCATAACTAACTTTGCAATGATTGTCACAAGAAACATGAAGCACATAGTTACCATAATCAACCATTTAAAAGTCAAATGTGTATATACGGTGCACCCATCTTTCTGAAAAATCATTCAGAAATGACTCAGAGAATATAGCAGATTCAGAAGATATAGAAGGATTCATATTACCTTCCTACAACAGATTAATTCACGACAATAGGTTTGCTTAGTCCAGTCGATAACATCATATTTTTCAAGTCAATACATATACAGTCAAACACCATTAAGTCGAAGTTAAATACGTAAATATTTCGAGTTATCCGGCATTCCAGACAACCACAATATGATGACGCAGGGAACCACGCCCAATAAAACGATGTTTGACTTATCTGAAGTCAGTTATTTGGTACAACTTCATGCTACCGTTTAGATATGCATCCACGCAAGCCAATGTAAAATATGCCGTCACTGCACATCTGGAATGGCTGTGCTTAACGGAAAGATTACGTATACTGTGTATAAGATTGCGAAGTAACCGTTCTCCTGAGAGCCTTGCAACTCAAACATTATAACACGCCACTGACGGAATTTAGAAGAAAAATGTCCTCGCTAAATATCGGAATATCTCCTGGGGATTTTGTGAAAGGAGGGACCATGAAAGGTGATTATATTAAATTTCTATTCGATGTTAAACGGGGACAATGTAATTAGTTTTCTTCTTCTGTAATGTAATAAACGGTCTGTCTGCTTTTTCTTGTACTTGTTGTCTTTCTTCTATGTCTATTTCATGCTGTTTCAACTGTTCCTTCAAAACGAAAAAGCATCCCTTTCTCATGCGTCAATCAAACATTTTATCTGTGGTTTCAGGAACCTTTGTTCTTTCACAATGGAATATATATTTTAATACAATGAATCTGTTATTGCAGCATGTACAGCCCAACGTATTTGTAACCTGATAATAAACGTGGCATTGTGAGAGGTCGAGTCTGTTTAATGTCCACTGGCATTTTTGAGTTTCATAATTTGACGTAAATGTTGAAATAGCCCCTGTGGACCGAATGTACTGATGGTCAATACACATTGTAGTTAGAGTCCTGAATTGTAACATCCCCGACACGAACAAAACGTGTCCAGGTTTACACATTATATTTAACGGGTATGTTATGAATATTCAGCTCGGCACCTTATTTTCTTGATTTAGCACAGTATCGTTCCATACCAATTGTTACTCTCAAGTGCATGCACTTTGAACTCCTGTAACAAAGTGAGTGAACTGGATTTTGGAGGAACTTCCTGCGGTTTGGGGGGATTGTCTAGTCGGTCTTGCAGTGTAACCATCAGGTTGAGCTTTCGGATGATTTTGTGGACTTGGTGACGGCTACGGAGATGTATGTGCTAGTTACGGGTGATACCAGTGGGCATCTGGTATCATTACTGTTTGAAAGTCATTCATAAACCGTCTTATATGTTCGGAATAATGGATGTGTTCATACAGTGGATGTTTTGCATAGATTTCTCTTAACTTCTAAGGGTTTTGGCTCCTTGTATTTATTTTGATTATTGAAGTGGAGTAGTCATTTTATCCCTATATTGATTTTATATTATTTTTCTGTCTCCATGTCCATTGTGAGTCATTGTGAGTATGTCCTTTTTACTCTTACTAGAATCAGTCTCATGGAGGGGAGGTTGTCGCCTGTATAAATCTTTTACGCTTCAATTATTTTTTGCAAATCGTGTGTGTGGTGGGTGAGGAGAGGGAATGTGGGGTCGTCCCTTTTTGTATTACCATAATGTAGTGTTTTGTCGCTTCTATGTCTTATAATCATAGGGTAACATTTTGTCGATTAACTCCTTTTTATGAGGGTTTTGTCGCTATTACCTACTATGATTAAGAAGAGGTTGGTCGCTTTTATTTTTTACAAGAAAAAGGGTTTTCGGTTTATTTTACGAAGAATGAAGGTTTCTCCCTTTTAATGATTATGATTATCGAAGAGTTTTATCGGTTTCACTGTTTCACCCATCCATGTTTCCCTTTCAGCTGAACGTCTCTGCCAACTTCGGAGATGGTTTGCATTTAGGGGGATTTCACAGTATTTCGGTAGTATCACGGCCCGTCAGCTGAATGTGGTCTGTCACACCGACTTGATATAGGCTGAGACATTTGCTCAGATGATGGAAACAATCTGGGGCAAACTGGTAAAGGAACCCAATATCGCCATATCCTGGCACAGTAAGGGAACATAACTCTTCACATTGATTTCCGACAACTTCGACCTCTCTTAGCTAGAAAATGTAAATTCAAATGACAAAAGAATATGTGTTCGTATTCGAAAGCACATGTGTGTTAAAATACTCCGGAAATTGCTATTCTTGTAAGACAACTGTATTAAAATGATTCACATTTATTGATTTCTATTCTTTAGTCGAAGCTTACGAGATTTGATCCGCATTAGATGGCGGAATATAACATACCAATATGACGTCCTCAAAACAAATCCCTCCCTCTCGCAGTCCACTTGTACGATGTAATAAACAAAACAACGTCCACCCAGCCTGCTGTCGTTTGTCTTCACAAGCATTGTCACTGCATCAGCACGCATCAAGCCCTACTTGACATGGACGACGACGGGAGTCTCAATGGCATCGTACAAGTGGTAACATGTATGGCATCAATTTGGGCTTGGTAAGTTAAGCTGACATGCTTTCGTATATCTGAAACAATGATTAAAACGTCAGCACCAGCTCCCTCTATCAATCAATACATAAAATGTGTCGGTGTTAAACGTGTCTGTACAACTACAGAATGCTTGTTACTGTAGCTTCAGTCAGTGTACCTGGAGTATGATGTGAGTGAGTGAGTGTGTTTAGTTTTACGCCCCTTTTAGCAATATTTCAGCAATACCACGGCGGGGGACACCAGAGATGGGCTTCACTTGTTCTCATGTAGGGAACCGAACCTGGGTCTTCAGTGTGAGGAGCGAACGCTTTAACGACCAGGCTATGGAGTGTGATGTGAAACTAGAACTGTTTGGACAAACTCCACATAACTCGCCCCAGTGTTGCCCTACGTCTCCTGTGTTGTATATAATGTGCCTCTTGATACAGTGGCTGGACATATATTTTAGGGTGTATAAATGTTTAAGGTGACGGCTTGTTATGGTAGAAACAGGGTTTGATTCCTCACTCACTCATTCATTCAACCACCCACCCACTCACTCACCCACCCACTTCTGTAATCAGTCTAACGGGTGCACGTCTTACTACAGTGTAACTACAAGTGCCAGTTTCTGCAAGAAAGGTTGAGCATGGTTCAACTTAGCTTAGAGCAGCATCTCAGTTACATCACGACTCGTCAGCTTAATGACAGGAAATTAAACCTCGAAGTGATAACGTTTACAAGTTTGGTAAAATTTACAAGCAGCGGCACAATGTTGACTTACCTAAAACATCAAAACAGATCAAAACGGGATTCGAACCTAAGATTATAGATTTCCGTTTCACAGGAAGTAACTCTCTTAGAACTGCTGTTCCTTTGAAGACCGGGTCACTTGACCAAATGGTTCTAGCCAGACGTTATCCCAACAAAACGTTTGTGAAGCACAACTGTGTGTATTTATATAACCAAATTAATTCTGATGTGTATACTGAATGCATTAATGCAAATCTAAATAGATAAACCCTTGCACAATACTGACATCATGAATACAATGCTACATAAACACATTAGCTCGCAGCCATGCCGTTAGATATGCATTGTTGATTGCTGGCATGGATAAACATCTACATCGAGACAAGCCTGATGAGTCTGAAGGACGTGGGCAGAAGTTGGCAGATATTGAACTTGGCAGTCGTCTTTCTCATACATACCTAGATACAATTTGTTGTGCCTGTTGCATTTAACTATCCACGTGTTTGTACCTGAATTATCCTGTCTGTCTGGTTCCGTTCTTTTCTCGGGTGGACTTGATGTATTAGTTTTCAATAATGCTGACACTGCATTTCTGCGCTGACTACTACAACGTGTGTGATTTGGGTGAAACGAAATTTGTAATATGTTTTCAGTTGTCAGGTTGATGTGGGGGAAACTCCACGTGACGCAAGCCATAGACAATTACCACTTTGGATGAAGGCACCAGCACACGAATGATCATACCCTCAAGAATCACATAAATACCCGACGAATGTTTGATTCGAACCCAGAATTATAGCTTCTGGTAGACTCGAGGTATGCATTCCGGACTGGACGACTGAACATCCCTGCCCTTGCATTGATGGAGATCCGTGAAGATCCGGGGTAAAATAGGTCTTCAGCAACCCGTGCTTGCCACGAAAGGCGACTATGCTTGTCGTAAGAGGCGACTAACGGGATCGGGGTGGTCAGGCTCGCTGACTTGGTTGGCACATGTCATCGTTTAATTCCCAATTGCGCAGATCGATGCTCATGCTGTTGATCCCTGGATTGTCTGGTCCAGGCTCGATTATTTACAAACTGCCGCCATATAGCTGGAATATTGCAGTGTAAAACTAAACTCACTCACTTGCATTGATGGGTCCTCTTTCACAGAGAGGTCTTAGCGCTAAATAACACGATCGTAACCCCCATACTCTAGCATAAGCTGACGATAGTCGTACCGCTAAGACCGCATTGTGCGAATGATGATCAGGAACTGTAAATGCCTTACACCATTCCCGTCACCAGCAACATCACCCCACCCCACCCCACCCCACCCCCCTTGTGGTTGTATTTTCTCTCCCATTGTTCCCTTCCATCACCCACTTTCTATAAACTCCGCCAAGTTAGCGTTTCTCGACGTGCTGCCCACAATGCAGCTGCACTCATCCAATAATCTCTGAATTATGCTGTCGCTGCATCCTAAATACCCCCTCAACTGCACAGCTATATGGTTGTCAGTCTGAATCACTCCACAGAATGCTGATCTTGTCCCCTGTTACTGGACGAAAACCAAAGTACTCTAATTCATTTATGTACTCAAACCTCGGGAGATTGTTGCCGTACACCATGTTAGATTTTCCCTATATAATGAACAGAATAATCTTCATAAGCTTTATGAACAAACATTGATTTAACTATGAAAAACGGCGATGAAACACTGCCAATTCCGTAAATGCATTCATGATCAACACAATATACACTTAGATGGGTATATTGATAAAGATCTTATATATACAAAGGAGTATATTTTGGGTAAACCCATTATCAATATCAGGACAAACGGTAGCCCAGTCTATATCTCTATCAATTCAATATTCCTCGTTGTCCGTGTACATTAAGAACGAGTGCTTTAAGACTGTTGATCTCACCATTCATTTATCACATTTCCTGTAGCTGTTGATAATCATAGTACGCGTCGATGCAACCATCTAGTTGTTAACAGCCTCATTGATTTTCCAGCGCTAATACAAATAGCAGTCCAATCTGACCAGGACGTATCAACATTTTCAACAGACCGTGGAAACGACTCTGTCTGGGAATACATTCTTAAATTACTGCAACATTAGATAAGCGCCCGGTCCCCTGAGGCACTAAAGAATTAAAAACAATCTGTATAGAAGAACTCCTTATCACTTCAGATAAAAGTGAAAGTAAGCGAGTTTTGTTGCACGGCGTTTAGCAGTATTTGAGTATTATCAAGGCGGGAAACATGTGCCAATGTCGGGAGACGAACCCAGTTTGATGAATAAACGATTTAACCTCTAATTAATGTGTACGTGCAATGAAAATGGTAACATATCGAAAAGCGATGTTTGAAACAAACACCCGATGCACGTGTCTCAATAAAACAATAAAACCCCAGCATCGAACAACTCACATCGAGCTCACAATATACACTCATAAACTATAGTAATCAGATATACGTGCATAAAAAAATACTACTTCAGCCTCCCTCTCAAATAACAAGCCACGTGTGCTATTTTTAAAGTACACCCCTTCAGTGGGTGACTGAGTTTAGTTTTACGCCGCATTTAGCAATATTCCAGCTATATGGCGGTGGTTTGTATTCGTGTCTGGACCAGGCAATCCAGTGATTAACTACAACCCTTCAACTTGTATGGGTACTGTTGTCATCATAACACTTTACCGGAACAACGCCCACGAGAGATATCTGTCCTAACAAACCCAAACAAAGAGTGATCCCCACTCCACCCTTTCCTTCCAAGCACATCATCTTGATAGTCTATCTTTCACATCACTACCCCAGCAGATTAACAAAACACCCCTATTCAACTCCTTGATACACTCGCCTCTGCCCTTCTAGCTTGGCATGTTGGCATCTCCTTGTAGGCGTGACGGGCTTTATGAGGGAACCTCGCATCCAGCATCCTGCTTGTGTTAACTGTATGGTCAGTTGCAGCCTGGGATAACGTCAGCATCAATGTGCTTTCTAACCTTGTCTTTCGCCTGTAAACCGTCTCGCGGTACACACGCTGCTAGCGTCGAGAGCCGCCGCGGTACAGCTTCTGATTGCCTGTGGCGATGAGATCACAAGAGGGGTGAGCGTAGGCGACGTCCGAGCAACAAGCGGCGTTATATCGGACCGAGCACATCTGGAAGTGATGTGAACTGTTTGCAGCTCTTGGAAAAACTCTTTGTTGATGGGATTGGTTATTATCTATCTGTTTGTGTGTGTTTGGTTATCGCTGTCGGTGGGCCGTGATGAAGACAGACTCGTCTCTTGACATCTGCCTTCCCAGAGTTAAGGATGCACTAAAGCAAGTCACCATTATCAACGACCGACTACCTGTAGATACTTTCTCAGTTGTGCATTTATCTATGTGTATTTACCGAGATGGTTTCATATATGGACTACATATGGTCTGCTGTGACAAGGCAATTAGCGCATCGTAGACTTGCAGGAATCGGGAACCTTTAGAACCATGTCCACGGCCAACTGGAGCCGTGCCACCTGTAAGCATCTTTACGAAGTTAACGGCACCATCCAACAATGCTACTTCTCCGACGACGATCTGTTGCACGCCATCTACTCCTTCATTGAGCCCAAGCCTCACGAATGGGTGTTTACGGCGTTGTATGGGATAGTGTTCGTACTGGGTCTCACAGGCAACTTTCTCGTGTGTTTCGCGGTGTGGAAAAACAGTCAGCTCAGGACGTCAACTAACCTGTTCCTAGTGAACCTGGCGGCAGCAGACTTCCTCGTTATAACGCTGTGTCTCCCTCCGTCGTACATCCAGGCAATATGGGAGACATGGTTCCTAGGGGACACCATGTGCAGGATTGTGGAGTATTACCAGGTAGGTGAAGATATGTCTCTAGGTACGCTCACATATGCACGTTCAAGGGTATAATTCATATGTTTTAACATATTTACGAATGTATGGATTTACAACAGCCGTTTCAAACATGCAAATAATATTTAGCTCACCTGCCCAGCAAACCTTAATAATAGCGTGTTTGTCCGACGTCCAGCGTCCTGCTGGGCCTGTAAAGTATCTTCCCTTGAAAAACCTAAACAAGGATTTGTTTGAGCCATTCTGTGGGTAGCATCTTTATGCTCACCTTTCCCCGAACACCTGGTGTCATCTCTATCGGACCATGACTCATAAACACATGCACATGATACTGTGGAAACGGTTTGTTTTGATTACCAAACATTGTGGAAATGTAGACACTTTTATTACTCAGTTTATATACGTCATAATGATTATTATACAGTTCCAGGCGTAATATAGTCACCGGCTCATCTCACGTAAATACGTACCCTTGTCACAACATAATTCTTGAACCGAACAATTTGTATTATATAGAAAGGATCCCATGATAAGTAAATTTCGTTTCCTGAAAATCCAACAAAATCCGTATCAACCCTTTCAGCATTTTAATGCAGAAATGGTAAATATGTAGAAGTACGAGTGCATTAAAACGCAATCTGCCTCTTTTGTTACACGTACAGACGACGTTGACATGTTCTATTTAAAGGATGTTGCTGGCAAACATAATAGTATAAGTTTCATTGCCATCATCACACAAATGTCATAACATCTTAATCTTCTCTTGTGGGGTCCCCGCGGACAACCGGATGAGATGTCGTGATCATCGTCGATTCAAATTACTTTCTTTGGTGGAAACTTTCAATCATTACAGGCATTGTGCTTATTTTATCGATTGTCCTATGTCCTTTTGAAAACTTTAATATTTAATTAATGCGTTTGGTAGTTAGTTAAGATATGCACTCTTTGTGTGGCCAGCAATTGATAGAAGCGTTAATTATTCAACATGGAAACAAACAGACTCTGAACATGGAACAAATGCAATAATCCTCACAGCGTAAAGCTCCAAATCTATTTAGGTGATCCGTGACATAGATGTTGGGTAATCGGAATATATCGTCCTTGCAATTCCGTAGGGATTCATCCTGCCAAACGAAGCAAGGATCAGTACTAATTTCATATAAAAATGCTACGACACGTGCCGGATTTCCCACGAGATCACAAAAAAAAAATTTCAAATACAGAATATATTTTTCTCAAATGTGAGTTTTGAAGGATAGGTATAATTTAATAAAACGGTCATGATGTGGTTGACTCAGAGCCATGTGTTGCCTGATGCTTCCCTCAGTTCCAGATGATGAAGACGCATATTGGATGTAACTCAGGTACCTGTTTCACTGGGGACTCATAACACTGAAAATAGCTGTACCGCTAAACCAGACCTACTTCATGAATATGAAACGAAACATTGTACAGATGACCTACAAATGCTTTATTCCCCAAACACTTAACATGTCAAAACACAACGCGTGAAATCAATGACTAACAGAAGAAAGGAATAACCTCGTTGTATAACGCGTGGAACTTGTTCAAGGATTGATGGAAATGATAAAGTGTAGTCTCATTGTTGGTCTGGTGGTGTTGTTCCCATAGTAATGAGTCAGATACTTGGTTCCTTGAGGGAGACATTAGTTATGACTTACAACGATTAACTTCTTCTGGTTGTATCAGTAAGTGAATGATGGAATCTAACCATATCACGGCTCTCAATGATCGAATCTCGGTCTGACAACGTAGTGGAAGATGTCATTAAAACCGCCATCTTGAAGGATGACAATCGTCTTTGACAATTAGCCATGTAACACGTTGTTTGTTTGTTTTCCGTCACAATATTCCAGTTATACAGCGGCGGTATGTAATAATCGAGTCTGGACCAGACAAACCAATGATTGGTATTGTAAACAATGATCCATGCCGTTGGAGTGCCGTGGCACGAGGTCACTTACCCTGAACACCAGATCCGTTAGGTTGCCTCATGCAACCAGCATAGGTCTTTAGTGACCACTTCAAGCCAACCCACACATACAGTTCACATGACACAACACAGTGTAATGCACACCCGAAAATGCGTCTATTGGCCACTATCGCCCACAATATGATATTTATATATAGGACTATTTACATCACACTTGTCGTGAATCACATGCATTATAGGTTAATATACCACTCAAAAGAAGTGAAAAGGCATCACAATCTTTCATATTGCTACAGTTGATCTGTCATATTTTGCTGAATAGTGTATATCCATGTCATGCATGCCTACGATTATTCTTGTGTACACACTTCTGTATCTTCCATCGTGACATAAAACTCTAGCAATATATCGGGTACTATTTAATGGCTTTTACGTGGGATACACTGCCATGCATACACATTAGCGTGAAACAAACAACCATAACTATAAATAATTGACGAAACTGATTTTAGAGAGCATTTTTGATACATCTAGATAATAACTTGCAATGAGAACCAAAATGTGAACATCTATTCAAACGAGCTGACACTCGTCTACTAGATGATGCATTATTGTTTGTTTTGTAGGCATAACGGAATACAAATTCTGTCAGTATATAATATTGTGTTTTACGGAGAAAACTGTTTAATGTGCGTGTTTATCGGTGATTGACACGATCTCTCTGCATTGTTGCAGACCCCAGTGCCCCAACACTGTCAAAGTAGGGCGTACACGACAAGGTAATAGAATCCATAGCGACAAGCAAGGCTTCAGTGTGACAAGCAAGAGCTATAAGCTCAAGGTGCCACATTTACAATGTTAAAGCACATCTCTGATGTCATTTTATATCCGAAATGCTCAATTACTCAAAAGTAGATAGTTAGTTGTCAATTATTTATTATCTGGATAAACTAATCGTTTAGAACAGCAAGCAAATCAAGATAATACATTCCATTATCGACCCACACAATCCAAAACAGAATAGAAGGAGCACTGGCTTATTCTGTAGGTATTTCCACAAAAGAAAGTTTGGAGAAACTTTTGAGTAGGACTGTTTTGAGTTATATCCTTGTATCCTAGCATTCCTTAACAAAAATGGAAGCCACTGTCTAAGGAATGGAGGGTTAACTCTCCATGACATGGCCCTTGTGGCATCTGCATTTCTGCCCTCCAGAAGACATTGCTTCATCTAACGAGATGGATATTATCTCTGACATACTGCCACCTAACCTCTATATGGACCACTACAGCAAGACGCAAGCCTAATCGGATCATCTCATGATCCGGTCCTCTCTGGAATTTTCAAGGATGCAGTCAATCTAACGTGGACTGGACCTTGCAAGTGTTAACTTTTATCAACGAATAATGATTTACATCTCCCACTCGGGCGTGCTTGCAGTGTTTAACAGTGACGATATTAAAGCGGAGTCGTATGTCTCCAGCTTCTGTTTTCTGAGTCTCGGTTTCCCTGTACCATTATAAACATGCGGCCTTTTTAATTGAGCTCCACCCTTCTTAAGTACATTCCTTATTTTGATCGTATGTCCAAGATATTATCGGTACCTCTTGCAGGTGGTACGGGAACACTGAATCTGTCTACGACGGCCGCCGCCGCCAATACTCTGTCATAGGTGTCGTTACCTAATACGAGGGGCCAAATCATTATTGTAGCGGACCATTTTTCGACAAATATTAAATTCATACATGTATGTTGTGTTCTTGCGTGTCTACGTCACAGTTGCAACCTATAATCAGATATCATCAAGGGTAAATATACATATGAACAGCCAAGCGAGTTTTAGAATGTAACAAATATACTAAAACGTATATGGCTCCTTGGTCAGGAAGTTACATTACAACAACAAAATACTTTCTCCAAAACATAAAAGACGGTTTCCGCGGAAATACTACGGCCTTGGAACCAAGTCAGAGAGTTCATGTATAAAATTTGCAACCGAAGTGTACGTAATGTTGGATATTTCCTCGTGTAAGGGTCATTAATATTCTGCACATCCTCATCGGCTCTTGGGTTCCCTGCACCTGTCATTACAGAATGTAAGTAGCTGTGGTCTGATCTTGTCCTTGTTCATGGCATTCCCTGGGTCAAGGTTCTGTGCAGAAAGCAGACTGTCATTTGAAAGACATGATCGCTTCTTGGCTCTGAGCCTGCATCACCAGTGACTGGTCAGTAGGTCTGAGGTACGTCCGGTTACATAAGTACTAATTGAGGAACCCGGATGTTGCTTTTGCTGCTTCAGTATGTGTCGAGTCTCCAGCTGGTTTGACATCATCCAGTTTCACTCAAGTAGTAATTGACAGATGTACATCCGGGTTAGAATTGGTCTTCAGCAACCCATGCTTGGCGTGAGAGGCGATTAACGGGATCAAGTTGTTGTCAGGCTCGCAGATTTGGTTGACACGTGTCATCGTATGCCAGATGCGTAGATCCATGCTCATGCTGTTGATCACTGGATTGCCTAGACTCGATTATTTACAGATTGTCGCCATACAGCTGGAATATTGGTGAGTGCGGCGTTAAACTACAAACAACGAAAACAAGTAATTTTCCATCCTCATATACGGAGACAGGTGGCAAGAAGATGAAGATTATCCAAACGGTGGTACACTTTGGTGCCAAAGCCCCTGATTTACAGAGATTGCACCAATCTGCAGGTTCTTGACAGATACTAATGACATATGACAATGACATGTATGCTATTGTCGTAGAGTCTGGTGGTTTGCAATCTATGTAGGTATTCAAGCAACCACTTTGACGTAAGTTCCGTTTCCCTTTTACAACGTGGATGGCAGAGCCTCGGATACTGAGACTTCTCTTCGGACGACTGTATTGCAGTCGGTGTTTCAAAGCAAGTCGAGGTGTAGTGCGTGATGCCATCCCAACCTTTCTTGTTGTCCATTGACTTTTGATGGGATGACTCATGGCCTTTTTCTAATTAATATATAAAAGCCAAGTCAATATGTCTATCAAAGTGTTATTGACTTGAGTCAAGCAGTCAGAATCAAGTGTTAGATTTGTATGTTATTATGTTCACCAGCATGAAAAGTAGGATCCGTAAAACAGATAAAAACAACTCTAAACAATTCAGGTTGCCTTTTGCTGCTTTATTTGTACATTGCATTGTGTAAACATGTTTTATCTATATACATAGTCACATAGCATTCAGCTGATGAAAGAGCAAGTTAGCTCTGAAACGTCGTATAAAAATATAGAGAAGTTGTTTATCCATAAAAACGTGTCATGTATTCAAATTCAGGTGTTATGCATTAAAAACTGAGAGTATGTTTTCATTGTATCTTGTATTTTGATACCCGAATAATAGTGTAGATCTGTCCAAAGGTCAACTCATCAATACTGAGGAACCCAACACCGGAAGTACGCGCTGTTCATGCTTATTAGATCCATTTCTGACCTAATGTTTGCAAGACTGAAAACACTCCTTTACGGTATAAATCAACTGTGTACTATCCACACAAATGTACGGTCGACAAACATGAAATGAGCTACGATTCAAAGATCATACATCACCTGAACACAACATTCCCATAACCTAGACATGTTTCACTGCCAAGTTCATGCAATTATGGATTCACCAGGTTCAAATAAGGGCATCCTTCACCACCAAGATGTAGTATTAAGTTGTTATAATATTAATATAATACATACCGCTATAATAATCATGTATTATTATATAATAATGTACAAACAAAAAAGTTCGTGACAAAACATTATTATATTTGTGACAAGAAATGTTTCCCGCGATAAAGTAAAGGATAAATTACGAATTGGAGTGACATATCTAATAATGCTATATTTGGAATGACACTTTTAGATGCCCCAGTCCACAAGGAATTTCAAGGAACCGAGGACACGGGTCTATTCTACGTTTAGTTCCTCAAACACAATCAGAAACATGTTTAGACCCTGAACGCGTTACATTGAGGGGATAAAATACCAACTCAGGATCCTGTTAAGGTCTGACCACACTTGTGGAAGTGTTGCCAAATATAAATGTGACAATTCTAACGTATCAAGAGACGATCCAAATAACACATAATACGTTATGAAAACACTACAGTAGTCAAAACAGTATGTTTTCCCCTATTTTGAGAATACGTATTGCACATTTTCTCCCACTGTGATCGATAACTTCCCCTTCTGTTCCAGCTTACAAACTCTTAAGATCGGTTTTGACTCTTTCTCTTTCTGTTTCCCTAAAAGAACGTTTTGGAAAACTCCCTTTGGTTAAAAATAACTGTGTCGTCAATTTTAGACCTACACTTTTCGAATTAACAAGATTAATGTTACGTCCTAGCTTGCGGCGAATCTCCATCCTTCTGTCAGCCATCCTATAACACTACTCCTAAAATACAACCACATCTTCTTCAGCACCGTGTGGCACCACGGCTAGCGGTTTTTCACCTTGAGGCTGACACGGAAAGGTTTCACATATTGTACCCACTTGTCGAGCCCTACCAGCGTCTTCGGGTGAAATATTAAGGCCTCAATATCTCTGCCAATCTTTTTATAATTTATTAATAATATATTATAATAAAAAATGTACAATTGCTGACAGCATCATGTAATCGTTAATTGATCAATTTTGGTTTGCGAAGACATGTGTGTAGAATATGTCTAGCAAAGTTCTTTCAGCCATAGAGAGGGGAGAGGTTGATATCACCGAACAGATGCACCGCGTCCACACTCTACTTCTTACTATAATTTCAAATACAATCATTTTGAATTGTCACATCAATGGAGCCAAAGGTAACAAGTCATATTTTTTCAGGAATGTGCATTTGATATACAGGTCGTTTAATAACAAATCGAAAAAAGTCTTCTGTTACAATACAAAATGTAAATTGTTTTTTACATCAAGTCTGAGGTTTTCGCATGGAAGAGGCCTATTATTTCGCACGAAAACAGGACACACGAGATTTGGAAAGAAAAAGCAGTTAGAAATGCCATTGCAGTTCTCTGAGTCAGATATAACCTTTTGGCTCCGGGGCTCTACTGATCTTCGGGAATATGAGTAGCAACTTGGAAACAAAGTTAATCTGAAAGCACAATTACACGTGACTTTAATCAGCTTATGTAAAGAAACATGATTCCACACAATATACATTCTTCCTGAAATATTACTTGCAATAATGATATGTCAAAAATGGCCAAATGCGACAACACGACTTGATTTCTGTATGACGGCAGTATTGATGATTTTGTAATCATAGAAATCCGAGGTTATTACAGGGATGAAATCCGCAAGTACAGTTTCATTAAATCGACAATTGTAGAGATGATGACACAAATACACTCCCTGCGTAACTGTAAATTGATATGAATATACTCGTACGTGAAGGCCAGTCCGGTTACACCAAACACACACAACATGAAACATCCATTAACGTACGCACCTAATACCTCGCAGACAACGACGTTTATGATGATACAGAGATTGCGGAGGTTTTGGCAAAGGTGGGGTTTTCATATCGCACTCATTGTGGACATGTTTTAAGACTTCTGGGAGCTGTTTTATTGGATAATACTTTTCCGTTATGTGCTACTGCCAATACCAGATGCACGCTGCATATTAATGTTACCAAATATGATCAATGCATAAATGTTTGAGTAATAGACCCAATGATGACAGTTTTCAATACAGCTGCATTGTTTAAAGTGAGCTCGGATTTGTATTCAGAGTCGTCAAGACATAAGGTCACTTAAATTTTTGAAACAAAAATATCGAAAAGATATCTTGCACATGTTGTATAAATGTGAATAGGATGCACGTATTTCACCCGCCACAACATGACAGTGTATTGACTATCGAGGCACTGTCAACTGACATTTCTGCTGCACAAACAGACCAATTAAATGTATGTGGATAAAGATCAAGAGACGATGGATCACTTCGGTTTAATATACATATAATATATATGTATATATGTGTGTGTGTGCATGTGTGTGTGCGTATGCTTGTAGATGTGTGCGAGTGCATGTGTGTGTGCATGTGCATCTACAGGTAGTAAATTTTGGGACAAATCCCTGATTTCCAAAGATCGCACAGACCTGCAGGTTCGTGACAGGTGATAAGTGACCATGATATGCACGCTATTGTCGTAGAGCCTGGTGTTTTGAAATCTTCGTATTTATGTAATTACATTTCCCCCATATCCTCGGATACTGAGAGTTCTCTCCGGGCAAGTGAGTGGCAGGTTTCTCACTCTGCTGGACAGGGTGAGATGCAGTGGTGTTTGAAAAACTAACACATGCAAGTGTTTCAAAGCAGTGTAAATGTATTGTGTCAGATGCCATTCCAACCTTCCTTGTTCAAGCAAGAATTCGCATTGTCTATCGGCTTTTGATGGGGTGACTCATGACCTTTGGTAAGTATATAAGCCAAAGCAATCTGTCCATTGGAATGGTAGTGACATGACTCAAATAGTCTGCATCAAAGTGTTTATTTAATCTATGAATAAATAATATCAGTAATCCATTTATTTTCGTCTGAACATTTTAGGTATTATTCATGCAAAAAAAATAACACGTGTTATTGTAGCACGTATTACAATATACGAATGATGTTGTTGGTCTGTCAGAAGGTCACCTCTGTATACTCCATCAATGTCTGACCTAATGTTTGCATGTTTGTATGAAGGAAATAACAGCTTATACAGAATAAATTAGATGTCTTCGGTCCAAACAAATCTACGGCCTACACATATGAAATGAGCTACGATTCTAAGCCCAAACGTCACCTAAACACTTCACTTAATCCAGACGTGTTCTGACATGTTTAGAAAAGTCAAAGGTGTTCACGGCAAAGTTCATGCCATTGCTAATTCATCAGGTTCAAATACGGGTATCTTATACCACCCGAACTTACGATGAATTTCGTACAATATTAATGTACAAATACACCAAGTTCTTGACAAAAACGTTCACTTTTGTTGCAAATCAAAACGTTAGAGTGATATGCTATATTTGGAATTACACTTTTAGGGGCCTCACTCTGAAAGTGTGAGTTCGAATCCCACATGGGACGCAGTCCAAAAGAAGTTACTGTACTATAACCTGTACTTTACTTTGGAAGTATAATCCGAAATATAACAGATGTAACATTGACCACTTTCTAAATGGCATTATGTAGTCAAGACATTGCTGGTTCTTGTCCCGCTGTGCTGTCAATGATTACTAAATTAGACCCAGAAATATAAGCATGATCCCCAAATCATCAATGAAACAATTAAATGCTAGGAAAAGAAGAAAATATAGAACGCGCATATTTTTCAAATTACCTACAAAGAATTTTAAGGATTCTGTTTAGGGTCTTAAACACATTTGTGGAAGTGTTGCCAAATATAAATGTGACAATCCTAACATATCAAGAAAGGATCCAAATAACACATGACCTTCGACTTGCCGCTTACCAAAATATCACTCTGGAATACACCCCGGACGTCACGGGAACACTACAGTAGTCAAAACAGTATGTTTTCCCCTATTTCGAGGATACGCATTGCACATTTACACTCACTGTGATCGATAACTCCCCTTTCTGTTCCAGCTTACAAACTCTTAAGATCGGTTTTGACTCTTTCTCTTTCAGTTCAAACTAACAAAAGGCTTTGGATACCTTCCCTTTGCTTAAAACTAACTGTGTCGTCAATTTTTAGAACTCCACTTTTAGAATTAACAAGATTAATGTTAGGTCCTAGCTTGCGGCGAATCTCCATCCTTCTGTCAGCCATCCTATAACACTACTCCTCTAATACAACCACACCTTCTGCGGCACTGTGTGGCACCACGGTGCATCATCTGCTCAGCGATATCAACTTTTTCTCCCCTCTCGAGGGCTCAAAGAACTGTGCTAGACATATTCTACGCATATGACTTCGCAAACATTAATCAATACACGATTATATAATGCTGTCAGCAATTGAACATTTTTTATGTAATATTATACCATCAAAATATAAAAAGACTGGCAGAGATAGTTAGGCCTAAATATGTCACCCGAAGACGCTGGTTCAACTCCACAAGTGGCTACAATATGTGAGGTGGAGGTGAAAAGCCGCGCGAAACCAAACACGCTCACACTCTACTTCTTACTATAATTTGGAATACAATCATTTTGAAATGTCAGCTCAGTGGAGCCTTAGGTAACAAGTAATGTTTTTCTTCTCAGAAATGTGCATTATATATACAGGTCGTTTAATAACAAATCGGAAAATTACAAAAAATATAAGTGCTCTATTTCTATACAAAATTTCATTCTTCTTACATCAAGTCTGAGGTTTTCGCTTGGAAGACCCGCATTCATACGCACGAAAAGGACACACGAGATTTGGAACGAAACCAACAACCGAGTAACAAATGTCATTGGTCAGTATGACAATTTTAACAGGCGAACATCCAATTGCAGTTCTCTAAATCAAATATAACCTTTTGGCTCCGGGGTTCACCTGATCCTTCTAGAATATGAGAAACAACTTGGAAACAAATCTGAAAGCACAATAGCAAGGGACCTTAATCAGCTTATGTAAAGAAACATGATTCCACACAATATACATTCTTCCTGAAATATTACTTGCAACAATGATTTGTCAAAAATGACCAAGTGAGACAACACAGCTTGATTTCAGTATGACGGCAGTATTGATGATTTTATAATGGAACACCGAGGTTATTACAGGGATGAGATCCGCAAATACAATAATAATTAAATTATTATTTCATTAAACCGGTAATTGTAGAGAGGATGACACAAATATACTGTAACTGTAAATTGATATAAATATATCCGTACGTGAAGGCCAGTCCGGTCACACCAAACACACACAACATGAAGCATCCATTAACGTACGCACCTAATACCTCGCAGACAACGACGTTTATGATGATACAGAGATTGCGGAGGTTTTGGCAAAGGTGGGGTTTTCATATCGCACTCATTGTGGACATGTTTTAAGACTTCTGTGAGCTGTTTTATTGGATAATACATTTGCATTATGTGCTACTGCTCTTACCAGATGCACACTGTATATTAATACAGTCAAAACTGACCCATGCATATATGTTTGAGTAATGGACCCAATAACGACTGTTTCAATGCAGCTGCATTGTTTAAAATGGGATCGGATTGGTATTCAGAGACGTCACTTAAACATCGAAACATAAATATCGAAAAGATCATGATTTACGAATGTTAATAGGATGCAGGTATTTCACCCGCCACAACACGACAGTGTATTAATTATCGTAGCACTATCAATTGCGCAAACAGACCAATTAAATGTATTTTTATGTGGATAAAGATCAAGAGACAATGGATTACTTCGGTTTGATATACATACAATACATGCGTATATATGCATGTGCGTGCCTACATGTGTGTTTGTGTGTGTGCGTGCGTGTGTGTGTTTGTGTGTAACGTTAAGGTGAGGAACTCAAGCCAGTAAGCATATATATTGTGTAGGCAGATAATATTTTAATTTATATATCCGCAATAACGATCCATGGAGTTAGATTCCGCATGTCGGTTTTGGGGAATTGTTTTCTATTCAATAAAGAAATGCATCTGTTCGGTACAAAATCTGGGGATCAGCTAGTGGTCAGCGATTTTGTTATTATAACCCAAAGGCATAGGGTTCACTATATGAAACATACATGCGATGTGTTGGTGAATCGAGTGAGAGTAGACCCTTTTACCATGGAGTCCACATAATGGATAATAATAACATGATATAACATTTTCTGTTTCTACCTTCCCAAGGTGATTTACGAATGGTGTTGTATATGGGATATTTGTCAACACTTTTGTCAAATATTGAACTATGAGTTGGGAACACACACGTGACTTTAAAAAACGTTAAAATATTAGTGCAAATTATGATGACAATGACAATACTTCATTACCCCTTGGGAAATTCTTTATACATTTGAAAGTGATTACATAATCAAATATTAAAAATGACATGAAGGTTACGAAAACACAAAACAACACAATAGACAAGTTAACAGTCGTTGCTGGAATAAAATGATTTTGAACTCTTATTGTTTTACAACGGGTCATTTGGTATCGGCGCCCTGAAGGTAAAAGATAATAATATTCAGAAACTAAAACGTGGCTGGAATCAGATACACTTCTCTCAGCGAAGTTGAGATCACGGGAATTAAAAAAGAGAAGATAAATCCGAAACAAACACCACAGAGATTGTATTTGCAATTAAAATGATTTTGTTAAGATAACATTTACTTTTGATATTCAGAGGGCCATACCAGCATTGAAATGAAAAGGTTAACATACTTTCAACAAAACAACGATAGCATCACCTTTTTTGCTTACGTTAAAAGATCTCAACTTGCGCATAAAATACAATCTTTGCTTGCATTTCTTCAAAATAAAATCATTGTTTGAACTCAACTTCAGTTTATTGTTGATGACAGTGCCAACATATTGTACTGTGTTACAATTTCGACAGTTTCACTCTTGATTTCAACAGGCATAGTGTCACTTTTTTGCTCCTAAAATCCACAATGAGTTTTTACACTAATAAATAATTGAAAGAAGATATGTGTTACAATATACTTCTTTGTCTTAGGTGTAAGGTTTACTTGTATCATTACTCAACTTCCTCTACAGGAAATTATTAGATTTTGAATCATTTGAAGCGAACTTTGGACTGTAGTCAAACCGGGGCTGCCATAACAAGTCAACATCAATTCAAACCCGTGTATCCCTTAGTGATTTCCAAACAACGTATGGCCAACTGAGTCGACTTGAATCCTTTCGTTTTTAGATGTTGCGTAAAGTCTAACCAGAGGCGACAGTGTTAATACAACACGACATTATGTCAACTGAATTAACACAGCGAAATATGTAACGTTTCATCAGTAGTTATCGCCTCGACTCCACGAAAGTCCTTGCTATCCCGACCATGATATTGTGATGCAGCTTTTAGTATGGGTTGCGAGTGGATTACCATGAGCAACCAAAGAATTTTAAAAATTCGTTATCATTTATTCATTTTCTGTCTGTCCTATTATCCACATCTCTTTGATTTAAATTGAAAAATAGCATGAATGAATAAGTTCAACAAGATAGAAACGATCATATTTTCACTATCTCTTCCTTTGATCGTAGGTTGATGAAGATATAAAAGACTTCTTACACAGACTAATTGCTTGAAGGCGTGTACTTGCTCCTTATCTATGTGCTTTGAATACGGCCCACGTATGACGTCAAACGGAAATAACTTTATTTGGAATTACTAGTCCGCCAGGAAGGACATTTTACATCCCTCAGAATTTCCATCCACTTTTTGGACGTTTGCAGAGATTCTGCTCGAAGTCCGATAATGGTTAGCCGTCATAAGGGACTCGTCCAAGTGGTTCAATGTCGACTAATAGCCTACAGGGACTGGAACAGCATTTGAGATGCATGAATGATCTAGAGGTTAAGCTTAGTATCACTACCGGATTACTTTCTCCGATATAGTTATTGATATTCTAGATTCGAATCTGCTCCAGAAGTTGCCTTCTAACTGCACAAGGAAATTCAATTCTCGCTGTGCTTGTTCCGCTAACCATGGGTTCTAATCCTGGTGCGATTGTCTGCTTCATCATTAGTTCTAAATATACAAGATGCTGGACATCGGAAAGCTATAATTCCCAGCTGACCCACATATGCTGCACTGAGATGGCTTCTGGTAACCATTTATTGTTGTATGTGACGCAGCACGGGAGTATAGCACAGCCATTTTGAGAAGCAGCCGGTGGCATCACTCCTGTTGGTGAAGTTGCGTGTCACACGACATGACGTTACAACCATTCATTAATCATTACACATGAACGCTGCATAGTGGTTCGGTAAGCAGTTGGACGTCTTCAACAGTTCGGTAACCTTACCAGATATCTGATTTATGTAACCAAACACGTAAAGAGGAAGATGATTAAAGAAGGAAGTTGAAAACCTTAAGTCGACCCGGTCTTCATCAACAAGGAAGTTCACTATATTCATCTTACAAACACAATGTATAGGGAATAGGTTGTTCGTTTCGTCCTGCCGTATGGTATATTCATATCAAATTAGAGGGTACAATGTTGTACTCCACAAGGGTGTTTCTTAGCAAGCGTTGGATGTGAGCGTGTTAACGATGTGTAACCATCGCGATTGCGACACAACATGCTGATTACTTTAATAGAATGTTGAAAACTTCAACACAATGTCCAATACTTCATGACAAAGTGGAATACTTTATAGCAATGTCGAAAACGTGATGATAATGACGAATACTTCGTGACAAAGTGAATACTCCATAGCAATGTTGAAAACTTCGTCACAACGTTAAACACTACATCATTCACTGCAACACGTTTGGATCAACACTGGAAGCGGGTTAATCTTAATCGCAACGCCATCTTAACTCCAATCAACAGAAAGCTTTCTTGATTAAGCATCTAACCAAAAAATAAGCGAATCAGAATCTAACTTTGTGTAAATGAATTCAAAATAAAAATTTATAGAATGATCGGTGAAACGATTCAAGATATAATCTAATAGAAGCTCGTTGCGACTTATAAAAACTATGATGTTCTTGAAATGACCTTTAAAAGATATTAAAATGAGGGATTTTAAACAAAAACGCCAAGTTTCGTTCGTTGACTAGGACTTGTGTCTGTAACCTCAAAGATTATCGATGTAGAAATGTTAAACGCTATCTGACAATTGATAGGGACTTATTTGTACGTGCATTTTACATGAGGGAATAGCAAAGTGATCCAAGGTTGTACGCCGGAACACGGTGCTGTTGCTGCTGCCACGGCAAGGGACACTCGTGCATTGTGGAAGGTGGAAGAGCCGATAGGAACTTTATGGTCAGATGTTGGCATGAACACAATTTCTCCTGCTTCCTTGTGTCTCAGACATGTGTCGGTGCCATCCCATATCTAAAAAAATGTAAATTTTACGTTTCCATTTCTTTTTGCAATGTTAATCAGATGAACTTTTAAATTTGATAGCCTTTCTTCTTACATTTCGCTTTGGGATTGATACTCGACATCGGATTGTAGAGAATTATTTTTTTACTTGATGCTGTTGACGTCTGAGGGAGACTTTTACAAACTAGATTTAGGAGATTACGTTCTTGTAGTAACAGTGGCACACATCGTTTTCTTCAGTCTATTAAGTCAGTTAGTCCAATCACTTTAAGTTAATGGTTGTCTTATGTCGGTTTTATTTTGTTTAAAAAGATGTTCATCCCCATTAAGTTGGTGTGGTTAAAAACAACATGCACATCTCCACCGATGCTGTGCTTTCTTGTAAACAGACATCTGTATATTTTGGTTTTGTTTTTTATGAGCGGTATCCACAAGAGGTGAACTGCAGGTGTCCTCCCATTACGCAGACAGCCAGTTCGCAGACACCCTAAAACAACAACATTTACGGTTCAGTGAACAGATTATCTACTACCTGTTACCTACACATTATAATGGAATAGTCCAAATAAAAACACAGGAACAAACTGAAGCTATATTATTTATTTTGAAAGATGGAACGAAAAAACAGTAATTAAAAAAAACAGTTTATTTTCATAAACATTTCGGTTTAACCTTCTAATCTAACGGGTGTCGGCATCATCATATTGAAAACATTAGCTTAGCTATTAGAAATTGCGAAACTGTTGTATCATAGAATAGAACACTGATTGGTATTAATCGTATCTTACATGGCAATGCAGGTGTCTCATTTACTGCAAATCAGAATGTTTTCAAATATGTACATATCTATATCTCTCCAACAAAACGTTTTCTCAGTTAACTTCTGTTGTACATATGCTATTATTGGGAGGGGGCTTTTCTATCAATAAACAAAATCAATTATATTCAATAGTAATTAATAGTAAAATCAGTTTTGAGAAGAGAAATCATTTATCATTTAATCACAACAAAGTTCTATTTACCCACAATCAAACTTCTCAGTAACGAACCTGTTTCAGGCTTATCCTGCTCTACTCACGAGACAGTGGACTGTTCCATTATACCCGTAGGTGTTACCCTAATTAACCTTTAGTTCAGTGTCTGTCAATTGGGTGTCTGTCAAATGGTTGTCTGTCAGTTGGGAGATAACCGAACTGCACACTCCTGGATGTCTTGTACTTGTAACCCCTGGACACGAATACATGTTTCTTTACATGACTGAATAACGACTACACACAAAGACATTTAACAGTCGTGGATCTGTGACTGACTACTTCCTCCACCTTTTTGGATTACCGCCTGGCACCATTTTAGTGTTATCGTGTTAAATGTGTGTTCAAATTTGAGTAAGTGAGTGAATTTGGTTTTTCGACGCTTTTAGTAAAAATCCAGCAATATCACGGCGGGGGACACTAGAAATGGGCTTCACACATTGTACCCATGTGGGGAGTTAAAATATATATTGTTCTGATTATTCATATATTCATATCTACAAATGATATGGCCATCTACTGCTTTTAACTATTCAGTTTTGTCTGAACCGAGTTATGGGTTAATGGAAATGGGACATAACAGCAGTCCTGAGGAGACATAGTGAGTTTCTTATTGTAGAAGGAGGAGTGGAGGGGTTGGGGGTGGTGGCGACTTGCGAACTGATCCAAACTCATGAACAGTTGAGATATTTAACACTGAGAAATGGAGAAAGGTGCAAACGCTTCTATCTAAGACAAGGGGCGGTGGGGTAGCCTAGTGGTTAACGCGTTGGATCGTCACGCCGAAGTCCCGGGTTCGATTCCCCACATGGGCACAATGTGTTAAGCCCATATCTGGTGTCCCCCGCCGTGATATTGCTGGAATATTGCTAAAAGCGGCGTAAAACCATATTCAGTCAGACAGTCAGTCTATCTAAGACTAAGCGAGCGACAAGGTGTTCCCCCGGAGCAATGAAGTCTGATAGTTATTGAAATCGATATCGACCCACAACGTCAACTAATTAGAATATCTCATGTTATGGCTTAAAGCACTAAGATATTTAGTGATTACGAGGTAAAAAGGTGATACATTTAAAAGGAAACTTCAAATCAATCAATGAAATCACTTTACGTTATGAATGTCATATATATATATTACCCCTTCCCCTGCGATATGGGGTGGGGTGGAGTATCGCAATGGGAATGGCATGCGGGAGTGTATCTCTGTGTGCCTGTTTCCCTGTGTGTGTGAGTGTATGTTGCTGCGTCCATGTGTGTGCGCGTGTGTATGCGTTTGTAAGTGCATGCATGTGTGTGTTTCTGTGAAGGTGTGCGTGTGTGCGTGGGAGCGTGTGTATGTTTGTGTGCGTGTATGTGTGTGCATGTGTGTATCAGGAAGGCGAGGTAAGATGATTAACAATATCTGACAATGGTATCGGGATGTTCCAACCTATGACCTTAACCGCTCTGTGAGTTCAGACATCGTTTCTCTATAATGGATGCACTTAACATAGACATCGGAATCAATCTTATACCAATATATTCGAAAGACAGGACAATTCTAACTTAACAGTTTTAGTTTTGATGAAGTCTAGTGGTGTTCGTGATATTGCGCTGTAAAGTGGCATCTGTCTGACCTCCGGGGAGACGTGGGTTACAGCGTTACCACAGTCTCTCAGCTGATTATCAATCGGCGCCATGGTGGTGTACGACTGTTGGAAAGTGTTAATCATATACGGTTATATCAATCAGTGCGTTTGAGACTGTTTGATACCAGAGTGTCGGGTCTTGTTTCTCAACATGTTAAATAATAGTAATCGTTTACTTAAACTGCATTAAGTGGTCCAACATTTAATGACGTCACGCAAGTACAGATACATTTCACGTGATTATCTGATAATTTACGGTGTGATTTAGTTGATTATCCTGTTGTATAATTTTACATTATGAAAAAAATGCAAACCTTCACATCAATTGTATGCGTAACGTTGAAATCATGCTGACACGCTTCACAGGGTAGAAGCATTGCGGGAGAGAACTGGCTTTGTTTGTGTCGAATACCTTGGTGAAAGAACGACTAACAGTGTGTATTAGCGTGTTGCCGCCATTGTGGGAACATCAAACTTCATCCATTTCTGTTTAGATAAGCAGTAACAATAGATTTGGAGTTCCCCTTGGTTGGATTCTCTTTATATGGATAGTAATAAACATGAGTGTATACTATACTATTCACACTTTGCTAAGGATCAGATCATTGATTCAACAGAAAACTATTATGTGGGGTCTAATTTGGTTTAAATATCTAAGCTTATTGTAAGCATGGATCCTAGTTTTCAGTATGTCACAGCATCTTGTGGATCCCATACCTGCATTTGACAGGTGTTGTGTGCTCGTCAATGACTCGATCAATGATTTGCAAAATGGTTGACTGGTGCCATGAAAACCATGTTAATGTTACTCTTGTATTAAGTGCATGAGGTTACATTAATGTGGCTGTTTGCCAAAAGAAGGGTTACCATATTATTATTTATCCATTTTTAAATGGATACAATTTCAATTATAAAACTATGTTTAAGTAAAGTTGGGAATTCTATGATCCTTAGAAAAGTGTGAGTAGTATATCTAAACAACGTTATTAACAAACACCCTTATTACGAAATTACAGACTTGTTGTTCTAATTTAGTCGAAATGAGAACGGACTACGGTTTTAACGAACTAAAATATTTTGTCCCTTCGAGTTATAACTGACTGCCTAGTGAACGCAGAACAGGCTGAACAGATCATGTCTAACTAACCTCACAGTTCACGAAAAACTTGGATTGGCATGTGCGCGAACAGGTAATATCATAATCTGATGATCACGTGCATTTTCTTTCGGTACATCGTTATCCATCTTTAACCGATGGCAATCTTTCGCGGCAACATCCGTAGCACGCAGTACATTTCTTGTAATAAGAACCAACATGTCTGTATACGTGCAACGCCTCTCACACACATGCACACTCTTTTACACGTGTACAACACACACGCGCATCACCTACTCTGCATGCTGTATCATACAACAGGCCCAGCCATGGGTTCACTGACGTAACGTGGAGAGAAGACACTTATTCTTATACTTAGGCGATCACATACCGCAATATGGTATCAGCGATAAATTAAATCGTGATTAAAATATATTCACAGACACAGATCGGTGACGTGTGTCGTTATCATTCAGCCGTAACTGTAACACCCTCAGATATATTCGTCACACTGTTCGGTTTGCTTTCCCCGCGGGAACCTGGTCCGAGCTACACGCCGCACAATGACCACTCCAGATGGTGGGTATATTTGGTCACTGTCCATGGTATGGGATCAGATTTCACGTTGCTGAAAATGGCTCTCATATGGGCACTGACTACGTCGTTAGTGATGCTAGTGGTTTAATGTGATGTTCAGCGCCTCCGGTGTACTTTCACATCCCGATGGAGGACTGGGAATTCCCTGCCTGGGCTGATGAGAGAAATCGTTTTTTTCATCCGGACACGCCAAGTTTGAAGCTGCTTGCTTCCCCGAAGTAGGAAAACATGCTGTGTATATATGCAGGTGTTACATCACATGCCCTCAGTGCAGCTAAGTCGCAGACTTGTCTAGAGAGTACTTATGTCATCTCTTGGTAGTGACACATGTAGGTGAAAGGCTTCCCAGTTGAACAAGATACCGAGCAACACGTTTTCACCTGCTGATTCTGTTGCCTTTATATTTAATCCATGTGCGTGTACGTCTGAATTCATGGTGGGGCTGTCTTGTCGGTCAGTATCAAAGATAACGCTGAATTCTCACCTGGCGCTAGCAGAATTGTTAATAAGAGAAGCAAACACTGCCATCGCACCATCTCTACACGTTGGATAGGGTTGGTTATCCATGCTATATAAAAATGGCGGTATTCATGCTATACCAAGATTGCGGTATTCATACTGTACCAAGATGGCGAAATTCATGTTATACTAAGATGCTGGTATTGATGCTATACCAATAGGGTGGTATGCATACTGTAACAAGATAGCGGTATTCATGCTGTACTAAGATGTCGGTATTCGTGCTGTACTAAGATGGCGGTATTCATACTGAGCCAAGATAGCGGTATTCCTGTTGTACTAAGATGGCGGTATTCATACTGTAATAAGATAGCGGTTTTCATGTTGTACAAAGATAGCAGTATTCATACTGTACTAAGATGGAGGTTTTCATGTTGTACTAAGATGGCGGTATTCATACTCTACCAAGATAGCAGTATTCCTGTTGTACTAAGATGGCGGTATTCATATTGTTCCAAGATAGCGGTATTCCTGTTGTACTAAGATGGCGGTATTCATATTGTATCAAGATGGCGGTATTCATACTGTACCGAGATGGCGATATTCATGTTCTACTAAGATGGCGGTATTCATACTGTACAAAGATGGCGGTATTCATGTTGAACTAAGATGGCGGTATTCATACTGTACCGAGATGGCGGTATTCATACTGTACCGAGATGGCGGTATTCATACTGTACCAAGATGGCGGTATTCATGTTGTTATTCATGCTATTCCAGTGTAAGTGTTATTCATAATATTCCAAAGGCTAGCGGTGTATATACTAAGAATGCGGAAGGTATTTCTGTTGTAGCATCTTGGTGTTATTATTGTTGTAATACATTATATGTACATTATGTGGCGTTATTATTGTTGTAATACATTATATGTACATTTTCTGGCGTTATTCATGCCGCACAAAGACTTCCGGTTTACTTCATTTGGTGTTAGTTACACTGAACAGGGTCTGGCAACATCCCTGTTGGGTGAAGGTTGACGTCGTTGTGCTGTGCTAAGGTTACTGTTGTTCTGCTGTGTTAAGGTTACTGTTGTTCTGTTGTGCTAAGGTTGCCGTTGTTGTGCTATGTGAAGGTTGCCGTTGTTGTGCTATGTGAAGGTTCCGTTGTTGTGCTATGTGAAGGTTGGCGTTGTACTGTGCTCAGGTTGAAGTTGTTGTGCTGTGCTAAGGTTGCCGTTGTTGTGCTATGTGAAGGTTGACATTGTTGTGCTATGTGAAGGTTGACGTTGGTGTGCTATGGGAAGGTTGCCGTTGGTGTGCTATGGGAAGGTTGCCGTTGTTGTGCTATGCTAAGGTTGCCGTTGTTGTGCTATGTGAAGGTTGACGTTGTTGTGCTACGTGAAGGTTGCCGTTGTTGGGCTGTGCTAAGGTTGCCGTTGTTGTGCTACGTGAAGGTTGCCGTTGCTGAGTTATGGGAAGGCGGGCGTTCTCCATCATGACGCCACTCGAAGTTTAGCCCTATTTCTGTTGTACATAGTTTGGCGTTTAACGGTCCCTGCTATACTCAAGTTGTAGTTACACCCACCACACGTCTACAATGAACCTGTTAGCACTTGTATTATCGAATGCCTCTAACTTGGTGGTGTAAGGTGGATTAGTGTCCAGTGAACGGTCAATTAAGGATGTTGAGTTACTTAGCTCCCTTGTCTCGGAACGTTAGGTAGTGTCTTCAGATAGGCAGTCGTAAACTAACGCATTTTTCTGGTGACGAGGTTCGGGCGTATAATTAACTTCGTTACAAGACTGACTTACTACTCGCTGCTTTGTCAGAACGGATGACTGAGCGCACTATTGGCGGCGAGATGGGGTCCTTCATGGATACTAAAACAACTAGTAATTCCTTCTCAGCGGACACCAGGCTTCATTAGCTTTGGCTTAACGCCTCGAGGGATTTTCTCCTTGTCAGAAGGATGGAACTGGTGTGATAGAATAGAGGCCTATATTTCTTTGTCCACAGTGTATCCTATAACAAATTAATAGACGTTATCTTTCTTATGGCACAAGCAAGCCATGATAGTATATGAAGAAGCGATAAGTAATCCTTAGATCTGAATTTAACCAACCTTGTGCAAACCTAGGTTATAGACGTACGTTAGGAAGGGGAGTTAACCCAGAAGAATGACAGAGATGCCTCTTCACAGACTGAGGAGACGACGTATTCATATTTTGCCAGTCACGAATTAAACAGCATTTTCGTATGACATTTCAATCCTAGGAATGAAAGAGACTGTTGTATAGAATGCCAATCAGGAATTAAAGATACCTCATCTTCAAAGACTGCACGTCCTTTACACAATGTACGAGAGGCGTAGATCTGGTTGTGATAGGGGGCATGGTGGTATTGTTTCATATCTTATGCCAGTTTTACCCGACATATATATCAGTTATAACACGGTGTGACAGTTATACACGGCATGTCAGCTGTACACAGTATGTTATAGCTGTATTCAGTATACGCATAGCCAAAGTTAAGTATGTTTTTTTGCTTTTACACTGCGACTGCGGTTTCCAGGAACATCTTATTTATGTGATATAGGAAAGAAACAGAACACGTTTTCCTTTTGTCTTTTTATGTCTTTCCATTACGAATCCTCGGAAGACGTCAAGTTTACAGTGTAAAAACCTCATACTCATACTACAGCCATTGAGTAACGGTAACGCCACGATATATTGTAACAATGGTGATAGTTTAAGAAATATAATTTGTTCTTCTCCCACGTGTGTAGTAATAACGTACAGTGTGGCCTTGGCCTGTTAAGGTAAAGCAAGAGGATGCATGCGTGGCAGGGCTTTCGTGTTTTAATGTTTCAGGACTAAGGGATATTTTTCCCCACTGGATATGGAACAAACTTTTATATTTTGTAAGATGCCGAATCTGAGACTTATGCTGGGTTTAATTACAGATTAGTTACATATAAAATATGTAACAGAGCTGCTGTAAATTGATATCCAAGAACGCGAGCTTACTTTCGGGCTGTTCCAAGATCTTGTGTTTTGCCTACCACTGTTTGAACGGTACAGCACCGAGCTATCTATCAGAACTGATCTCACCAGTCCTTCACGACGTCTAAGGTCTGAAAACCAAAACCTACTTGCAGTACCATACTCAAGACTAAAATCCTACGGCAACAGATCGTTTCAAGTAGCAGCACCTCAGTTATGGAACCCACTACCTAGGAACATTAAAGAATCCCCCACCCTTGAGACATTCAAAACCAACCTAAAAACCTTTCTCTTTAGAAAGTTCTATCCCCACGAACTATCTCCTCCAGTGAACTTCTCATCTGTGACTATTGTAGCGCCTTGAGCATGCACCTCTGTGGATGGAACCCTGCGCAATATAAATAGACATTATTATTCCACCACCATTGTTTCCGACCTTACGTGAAACGAAAAAGTACCTTCACAACTTATCACCACTAAAATGATAGGTTATGGATAATATTCTCTTCAGTGCATGACCCTTAATTACATCGAAACGTATGATTCCTATTTATGTTTTGTATATTAATTTTCTTCCATGTAGTCTGTTTAATCACGAGACTCGAGGCATTCCCCACACAGACACAAAGATAGCTGATGTCACTGGTGGCTGTGAGTTGAGGCACTTCTGTCGTAAATGTTATAATATTGGGGAGATAGCAACAACTTGATGCCATTATGGCTTTGGTTGTAAATGTATCCGACGTGAATCGACGACTTAGGGCGTGAAGTGGCTGCCCCGTGGGACGAACATGGCGAAGAAGCGCACCACTGGTCGTTTCGTGTGACTGGAGTGCAATGCTGTATGCCCTGTGAAGCAGGTTGGCAAGTGATTGTGGAAGTTGGCGGGTTTCAGTTTCACCCAGACTTAGATATTATTTCCAGGCACCAGCTCTCGCCCCGAATAACGCTTAGTCTCTGAATATATTATAAGTTTAACAGAAACAATCAATTCCTTTTAAATTGAAAAGGAGCCCAAGTGAACTTGAGAAAATCTAGACTTGCTTCATTTAGGGCTTTAGCACTGTAGAGGGCTAGGCAGTAGGGAAAATAATGTGGTTCAGGTGCCGTGAGACTACTCCCGTCTTTGTGGGTCCTGTGATAAGGACACGGTGCTTTAAATGTGTTTGTGATAACAGCACTGCAACAGAGACGGTTTACATCGTTTTGACATATTGCTTCTCTGTAAATATTCATAAATCATTCGACTGGTATTAAGAAAACCGTTTTACCTGTTGCTAAATGTTCTTGTTGCTAAATGTTCTTGTTGTGCCTTCGCGACTGACCATCAATACAACAATGTTACCAAAGATAAATCAGGTTACGGGGGAGGTAATTTCAACATCTCCCTGAGTCCATTATGCAGTGCTGAAAAAAGTGTAATGTATTTTATCGCAGTATAAACACTGTCGGCGCCTTTGATCTCTTAGGCGAGCGTCCCAGAACGCGGTGTTCTCACACATCAGCAACTCCAATTCACATGTCACGTTTATCACACACAAGTCACACATTGTGATGTCACATATATGTTTGTGACGCTTTACAACCTGGAATAACTTATTTAGGATCCCACTGAAATATCACTTTGGTGACCTTTGTGATCGTGTCCACTCCAGGTATATTCTGTGGATCTGTTGAAACCCTGTCTCAGTCAGTCTTATTAATTTGCTGTGCTTAGGTTTTTATCGTCACATTTCTGATAGATCCAGCCTGTTAGTAACATGAGAGAGTACGTTTAGTGAGGGAAGCTTTGTCCTTGTGGTAGGTTTAGACACAAGTCAGCAACATTTGACTACACGTTCTTCCTGTAGTTTCCATCAGTGATTATAATAATACTTTAATGTTGGGTTTCTTTGTTTGCGATATTAAACCACCCCCCGTGATGAGTCGTTGTGCTGTGTGTCAGATTGCAGTGAACATTTAGCAACCATTACACGCGATGCGGGTTTCGATTTTTCTCTATAATTCACAACTTTGTCCTTTTATGGATTTTCTACCGTGTTTCTCGTCACCGTGTTTAGGATTATTACTTTGATAATCTCAAGAGACCTCAATATATAGTTACACTGATATCAAATTGTCTGTAATGTTCAAAACACATTTTCGTTTTTTAAGCTTTGCCATTTATGTGGATGTGAAACAACCGATAACCTCCTCTTCTCTGCTTTGACATCAGAATATTTCACATTAAACACACATACACGACATACTCCCTGCTGGTACACTGGCGGTAGGGTGGTCCGGTAGTTACTGCTCTCGCTCATCATGGCGCACACCCTTGATCGATTCCCCAACCCGGCATGACATCCTACAACACACTTAAATCGGCCAGTATTATGAGTCGTCGAAAAATGTGGGCAGCAAAATCCAATCACTTAATTTGTTGTATAGAATGCGGCTTATGGAACCAGTTGTTTTGTTTTTTCTGTTTAACACTGCTATATTCTATTTATATGATGGAGTGTGTAAACAGTGGAGCACTGATGAGAACAGGTGATTGATATAACGTGTAACGCCCCAAACTTTCGGAATACCATGACGTCAAATATCTGACCTCAAAATCGATTTTGTCACCACGTACAATACACATTCTACTCTTCTTGTCCATTTGGTGCAATTTCAGGATACATAATTATAACCGTAAAGAGTTACAAATAGGTAATCATACATAACTGGATTTGTGTCAAACAAAGGCTATTCGTTATGCAAGTTTTATTTTTACCAACACAGTAAAGGTAATATGTAGATTATGCTTGTTCCAGACGGTGACGATCATCGTGTCTGTCCTGACGTTGACGGCGATCTCCATTGAACGCTGGTTCGCCATCTGCCACCCTCTGACGTTCAAGGAGACGAAACGTCGTGTGGTCATTTCCATCGTCGTCATTTGGATGCTGGCTCATACGTTGGCGGTTCCGCGACTGCTGCTGTTCAAAGAGACGCCGGATGAGATGATTCCGCAGAATCTGACGTTGCTGTTGACGTCGTGTACACCGGATAAATCCATGAACACCCTTGCTCTCAACTACGACATATTTATTTTCGTCACCTTCTATCTGGTGCCGGTCGTCATCATGGCGTATACTTACGTCAGCATCGCAGCCTGCCTGTGGTCCAGCACCAAGACCGGCTCACACCTCACAGGTAGGTTACCACACGACGGGTAACGACTGACGGGTAGGTTACTAATAAAGACTTGGTAACACTTGGCAGGTACGTTACTAATATAGATTTAGTAACATTTGACAGGTAGGTTACCACACGACGGGTAACGACTGACGGGTAAGTTACTAATATAGACTTGGTTACATTTGACAGGTAGGTTACCACACGACGGGTAACAGCTTACGGTTAGGTTACCATAGACGTGGTAACACGGGTAGGTTATAACAGATTGGGTACTACCTCACAGGTAGGTTACCATAAGACGGGTAACGACTGACGGGTAGGTTACTAATATAGACTTGGTAACACTTGGCAGGTACGTTACTAATATAGACTTGGTTACATTTGACAGGTTGGTTACCACACGACGGGTAACAGCTTACGGTTAGGTTACCATTGACGTGGTTACACGGGTAGGTTATTACAGATTGGGTACTTCCTCACAGGTAGGTTACCATATGACGGGTAACGACTGACGGGTAGATTACCATAGACTTGGTAACACTTTAACGGTAGGTTACCATAGACTTGGTCATACGTAACGGGTAAGTCACCATAGACTTGGTAACACTTCACGGGCTGGTTACCATAGACAAGGTAACATATATTTTGCGAGAGGGCTGTTCCACAGCGTATATACGTAGTTTTAGCATACATGAGGCAGTATATAACACACAGTTCTTTTAGTTCGGTATTATCGATCTGGTCTCAGGTGAGAACACCGACCAGAAGCTGTTGATCTACTCAATCAGTAGACTTCAGTAACCACGTTATGTTCATCTGCTAACAGCGTCTGTAACGGTACACATATTTGTTCACCTGCTTTACCGAGAGACAGGACACAGGGTCATGAGCTCATGAATAATGTGCTGCTTTTGAGCTCTTAACTGATTAGTATCGTAGATTTAATGCCCATGGGCCTAAACCAGCTCATTGCGTTACAATCAGTGGAATCGAATTAATATACAAATCAATAGATGACATATTGAGGATACAAGATTAGGTCTATGGATCCCAGCTTCCGTTGTATTCCAGTGTACCATAATGTGTGTGTCTCATACATACGTCAGGACATCTAGTCCAAGCAACATGCAAGAAAAGAAATTCGTCTTAGCAACGTTAGCATTTTAAGATTTGTATCAGACGTTAATCTTTTTAAGATCAGGGTGCAGGTGAAGAATCCATCTGTTGATTGGAAACACATGCTACTGGAGGTCACCTGAGGTCACTGACAATTACTGGCGATATCTGACGACTTCGTGCAGTAACGTCAGCAAAAGAGACATCGCATCCATTATAAATACGATCGGCAACCGTATGATATTATGGAACTCACAAGAAAAGCTCAATTTATTTAATGCAAACGGGTTGAGATGCTTCGTATGCCAAAAATGACATTGCATTTCAAGTGGACATTTGCATCTGGAGGTTGTCATCACGGGACAATATATGCACCCACATCAGCTGACTGATATTTTGTACCTGCGATCACATATTACTTGTGTGTTGACATAGTTGAGATGAGATTCATTGTATTGAAACGTATAGCGAGTATTTCATAATTCGACTGGTGGTTTGTTTTTTCTCACAACACACCCTAGTCTATAGAAATCAACGAAATCAATTACGATAATGTTAGCTATTTGTAGTATCTCTCCTTTTTCATTCCAACTCAAAACGCAATCCTGCGTGATACTGATAGCTTCGCGCCCCATGGGACTCGGACATTGGAAAATAATACCCTTGCCTCGGGGAGTTAGAGCCAATCAGAAATCTCCTCTTATAACACCTCGTGACAGTCGTCAGGTGTTCAATGACCTCCTTTATGTTATTAATCCAAGACGAATATACGAAATTCAATGCAAAGGAACACAGTTGGGTGCCCGTGTTGAGATTGCTTGGCAGGAATAATGCGCCAGTCTATATTAGGACACGGCTTGGTCACGTGTTTCCCGTCCGTGATTGTGATTCTATCATGCTACAAGCAACACCTCTGATGGTGGTGGTTGATGAAATGTGTGAGAAACTGTGTTTGTATGGTATAATATCAATGTGCTGGGTGAAAGTAGGGGCAGATCATTAAATGTCGAACCTGTATGATGGAAGATGTTTCCGATATGCTAAATATTATATCTGGAATACGAATCCAGGGTAGGGGCATCTGGTATTATAGTTGTAACTCTGAACAGGCACTTCCGGAACTGTACCTATACAGATACTTCCGGGACTGTTACTGTACAGGCACTTCCGGAACTGTAACTTTACAGGTACTTCCGGGACTGTTACTGTACATGCACTTCCGGAACTGTACCTGTACAGGCACTTCCGGAACTGTAACTGTACAGGCACTTCCGGGACTGTAACTGTACAGGTATTTCCGGACTGTAACTCTATACAGGCACTTCCGGAACTGTACCTATACAGGCACTTCCGGGACTGTAACTGTACAGGCACTTCCCGGAACTGTACCTGTACAGGCACTTCCGGAACTGTACCTATACAGATACTTCAGTGACTGAACCTGTACCGATACTTCCGGGACTGTAACTGTACAGGCACTTCCGGGACTGTAACTCTGTACAGGGATTGACAGTTCCGTAACTCTGAACAGCGAGTGGCATTGTTGTATCACTGAACACCAACATGCGGTGTCGTTTTTTCCGTACACTGACTTTCAACACTATATATAGTATGACTAGAAATTATTGAGAATTTGAGGAATATGTTTAATTGGATTTGTAGTATAGACAACCTTGACCAGCTATCAAGGGCTTGGTTTCATTCAAGAGACACAGCTCCGTTAATCCTTTTTCACTAGTTTGTGAAGAGTTATCTCCCTCTATTCACTTACTAACAGACGATATTTTCAGTGATCTTCAGTATGGATGATTTAGAGAAGAGGAAGTTCATTTTAGAGTGTTATAACAAGGACATCAGATCAGCTGAAGTGATTTCAAGTAGAACAGGCATCCCTTTGTCCACTGTTGATCGTGTTTTGAAAAATATTGCAAATGGATATGGCATTGAGCACCAGGGAGGCGCAGGTAGGCCCAGAAAATTGACTGTAGGTGACAGGAGGCGGCTTGGTATTCTTGTTTCTAAAAACAAAAAAAGGAGTTTAGAAAACTTAAGACTGGATATGATTGATAGAGGAACTGTGGCTGTCTGTAAGGAAACAATTAGAACTGAGCTGCATGCAATGGGTTGGCAGAAAATCCGAGGAATTCCATCACCGATCATGAAACCTGTAAAAATGGAGCGAAGTTTGAACTCCTCCTTACAACATAGAAATTTTAACCGGGACAATGTGATTTTCTCAGATGAAAGTTCTGTGTGGCTGGTCCCTAATACTCTGAAATTCTGGACCAAACAAACTGAAAAACCTTTGTATCAGCGCCCAAAGTACAGTCCGAAATTTTAACGTGTGGGGTGGCATATCTGTGTTAAGGGCAACGCCCCTCTGTGTATTTGAAGGGAATATGAACTGTGAGCGGTACACAGATATTCTCGAGGGACATATACTTCCATCTGCTCACGTGTTCAATGTATGGAAACTTTGGGATTTTCCAGCAGGATAACGACTTAAAACATCGTTCAAAGCATTCACAGGCCTGGTTTCGGACCCAAAATATGACATTATTAGATTGGCCAAGCTATAGCCCTGACCTAAATCCAATAGAAAATGTTTGGGGACTTATGAAGGAAAGTGTCAATAAGTAAAATCTGACAAATATTGCTGAAATGAAAGAAGAGGTTGTCCGATATTGGGACAGCATGGCCACGACTTTCTAACTTCTTTGATCAGTAGTATGCCCCGCCGCATTGAAGCCTGCATTGCTGCCCATGGTGACTTGACAAAATACTAACTGTTCACCTGTCTTTGAATCTGGAGTTATATGTTCTGCTAATATTCACATTAAATGCGTGTGTAGTGAGTGAAGTTGTTTTTTTACAATCTTTAAATTCTCAATAATTTCTGCTTGTACTGTATATGAACGCTCACTTGGGGCGCCGTAAATCTGTATACCTGTTTGCGGTGCCGGAAATTTATATAGCGGTTTGCGGTGCCGTAAATTTGCATAACGACTTGCGGGATGATAACTCTGAACAGCGACCTGAGGTGCAGGAACTTTGTACAGCGACTTGAGGTGCCGGAACTCTGTACGGCGGTTGCAGCGCCCCTACTCTGTACAGAGAACTGCGATGCTTTTACTGTACAGCGACATATGGTGGTAGAACTCTGAACAGCGTCTTTCAGCGCCGTATCGATGAACCCCGACTTTGGGCGTCAGGCATCTGTATAAGGACTTGCGAAGCCGTAGCTGTTAACAGCGCTTTCTGGCCTCATCACTGTGTACCTCGCTGTCGGCGACGTAAATCACCCGGTCAAAGTTGTAAATAAATGGAATATCATAAAAGAAATGTTAATATATGAACTACCCCGAGCTTAGATAATTACATACCTCGTGCATACTGACAATATGGTGAAATGGAATACTACCTGCAGCCTTGTTCATTTAACGGAAGTAAAGGAATCTTGAAAGAAACTATAGTTTGTCAAACCTTCTTTGTCCCAGAACTACTAGCACAAAACACAAGTGCAGCAGCTGTTTAAACACTGCTGCTACAAGAGTAATATGGTGGGGGATGCACGTACCGCAATGACAATGATCACATGGAGAACACCGGCATTACTCCACCCACTCCATCCGAAATGCCACGAAACTAATTCTACAACATACGTGCACAACATTATCATGCTCATCAGTATCATTAAAGTGATTGACAACCGTAGAAGCGTAATATTTTTGCCAGCTAATGAGCCCTTCTTAGAGTTTTTACAATTCCACAATCTCCTTCGTGTTATTATAATGCGTTTACTAAGGCTAAGACGTGTTCAAGTTCTTGAGCCGTGTCATTATCGTAGGAAGCAAAAGCAAATGAAACCTGATGTTTTACACGACAATTAATAGATCTAATGGTTGTTTACATGGCAGTACAGAGTTGATTCATTTGCAACACAGCACGCTTTGACTACCACCCCTTGTGCGTTTTCATCTGAGGCGGCAAACACTGGTTGAGAACACATAAATGGATCTAAGCCTGTTGCATTTTCTACTAAAATACCGGTTTATGGCCGGCCTGGGTCCATGGTACTGATGGCGGTCTCGGTGTAATTACATTCACTGCAGCGGGAACAATCACTGGGTATGATGTCTGATGGCTTCAGCAGCAGTAATAGCAATGAATATATCAGGGTTCGTGTCATATAATACACAAGGCTGTAGGTTTGTGTTCAAGGATAAAATATATGTCTCGTTGACACGGCCTATATTCAATCAAATTCATTTTGTCATATTTAATCAACACAAACGTATTACACTAGACATCCATAGTATAGTTGAAGAAACGGAATAGAGAGATAAGTAAATATCACAACAATGTAGATGTATGTTGTACAGCTACATCAAGATTCCGACATGACTAATTTACATAACAAACCAGGGTAGCTATTCTCGAAACATTCGTAGCCTTACGAACTTCTAGAGCCCATTCTTAACACATGGGCTACGATCAAAGTTAAGAATTCTTAGGGTTACGAACCTTTCGAGAATAAGGGCCCAGTAGTATATATTTTGTAATATCTCCATATTCTACAATGTACATTTGATTGATGGTATCATGTACAAAGCATATAAAAAACAAAACCATCATCACCATCATCATCTTCTTTATTGCTGCTGTCTCTTTGTGTATGATGTATTACAGGAACCCATGCTGATCGTAAGAATAGATTTGGTAGTGTCACGTTAAGTGACGTGTTTGATTGTTTGTCGCGCCCGCCCTAAACCCCGACACCCAACACCCCGTCATCCAGACACCTCAACACCCTGACACCCTGGCACCCCAATCGAGTGTATCATTACGCATTATACCAATCATCAAAATTACCAGGTTCACTCTCGATGTTTTACAGGTCCTCTCACGGAGCTGCAATACCGTATGACAAAACAAATACTATAACTTGTTATCATCACCATCAGCAGCATCATAATCATTAATCTTATTTTTGTCCGTATCATTAGCTTAGTGAGCTGTCTCGTTAGTATATTCTTCAGTTAAGTAAGATTGATGAAAACCACGACTCACGATGTGTTGACAATTTCCTTACTGGCTAATTAGATTCACTATTTTCACTCTGCCTCGGGCTGATGTTCCTGGGGCCATTTTTCAAAGGACCTTGACCTTTTTATAGATGTTATCGACAGGGAGGGTCGCCCTCACCGAATTCTCCCCTGGTGTTCCTATTTATCAGTACCTGGATGTAGTCGTGTCCATTCTAGAAGAACTCGTGAAGATCCGTGTTAGAACTGGTCTTCAGTAACCCATGCTTGTCGTAAGACGGAACTAACGGGATCGGGTGGTCAGGTTCGCTGACTTGGTTGACTCGTGTATTACATCCCAATCGATGCTCTTGCTGTTGATCACTGGATTGTCTGGTCTGGCTATTTACAGACCGCTGCCATATAGTAGAAATATTGCTGAGTGCGGCGTAAAACAACCAACCAACCAACCAACCAACCTTTCTTGATGTTGATGTTAATGGGATTGATATGGTATTGAATGGTTAATCCACTGTCTTCATAACAGAATAATATATTGTACGAACTGCTAGGCTGGAGAAAGTATACCCCCATGAATATGTCTCACGGAGACTAAATATGACATGAACAAGTAAGACTTATTTGATAGGTTAAACAGGGGCGATATTACATGTAACAAACCAATGAGTTTCTCACACCTCATGACGTGCGACCCGTGAAGGTCCGGGTTAGAATTGATCTTCAGTAACCCATGCTTGTCGTAAGAGGCGACTAACGGGATCGGCTGGTCAGGCTCGCTGACTTGGTTGACACATGTCATCGGTTCCCAACTGCGCAGGTCGATGCTCATGCTGTTGATCACCGGATAGTCTGATCCAGACTCGATTATTTACAGACCGCCGTCATTGTTAAAGACTGGCATTCCAGAATATCATGGAACATGTTATGCAAATAATGATAGCTTGGAACCAAATATGTTTTGAAAATAATGATAATCAGCGCGTTCAGCAAATTTGACATGACGTCATTACTCGCATCTTCAGTCAAGATACGCCATCAGCATCATCACCGCTCTCATGTTATCATCGTTCGTCTGCACTGACGTAACGTCAGTTAAAGTACATTTCAAAGCCTCGCCGTGATACGGGCTAACGTTGCCTCGAAATATTACAATCCTATAACATCTGTCAAACCTCCATTTAAGCTGCCATAGCAGTCATAACGTCATGAGCACAAAGTGACGGGCGTGATCTGACTGACATAAGTCGTTCCTACATCGCTAGGCTGACTGACGGTCTAGACGTCGATGCTACCACGTGGCACTGACAAGAGTCGTTTACCGTTACACAAGAGACCCATGCATCAGAAGGAAAGTGCTCCCGTAAGAGTTTGTGTTTCTGCTACTCAAGTTCCAGTGGTGAGAAGACAAAGATAAATGTTCTCTGGGGGCAACAATGCCGTTTGAATAATAGGATGTGACACCTGCCCCGGTGTTAAACAGATAGACAAGTGTTAAAGCAATAGTTCATTATTAGTGTAAATATAGACTTGTCCCGAGAGGTTCGCTGCTCCAGTAACGACCTACATGATGTATTATAGAACATTTGACGACAACAGAACGGTTTTGGTAATCTGATAGCCCAAGCATATGTGAACAGCGACAAGAATGAGTGAGGTGGACGCTGCGCTGCTATAATTTGAAGATAAATGCAGCTTGCAGAGTAAGTAAGGGGAGAAGAGAGGACAGAATACAGAAACGAAAATGAAGAAACGGCCAATAGCAATGCGACACAGCCTTCTTTATCTGTCAGTTCCATTCACGACATGAACACCCATGGAACTATATAAACTATATTAACACGGTCAATGGACCAGTGTGCATTGAATTTGCATTCACAGCTCCTGGCGACCATGCTTGTATTAACGTTCAAATGTTTGGTGAGATGGAATTGAGCTTCACATAGCGTTAAGAATGACGGCACTTCCATCACGACGTGGACGTTCATGCGTGTGTGTGTGAGAGAATGAGAGAGAGAGGGGGGGGGGGGGAGAGAGAGTGAGAGAGAGTATTTTGACTGCTGGCCTGCTTAATTCCTAGTTTTATCCCTTTTAAGTCTTTTGGCATGACGCGACCATGATCGAACACCGACCTTCCTATCCAGACAGTCTCGTGTCCATTACGCCTCATGTCCATTACAGCCTCATGTCCATACAGCCTCATGTCCATACAGCCTCATGTCCATACAGCCTCATGTCCATTATAGCCTCATGACCATTACGTCTCGAGTCATGCGGCGTGTCTCACATGACCCAGATCTTTATATCGTGCAGTGCGACAATTGTAGTCCGACTCTTTGATACATGGCACAGGGATTGTAGATAGCCCCCACGTCAGAAAACATTTAATCAGTGTAGTGTGGAAGAACGGTAATAAAACAACTGGATGTGAATTGAGTACGGATGATGTCTCTAGTGAACGTGAAGGATGGGAGACGAGGAGCTCTCTACGATGTAGCTGCCAGTCGTAAAAGGCACATGGGACATCATTGTGTCAAGCAATCTGACTTGAAATCAATTAGCAAAAAAATTGGACTGTTTGTTTCCCTCGTCCCTGATGCCCCGTGGATGAATCTGATGGAAGAGAGAGGAATACACGAGTGCATCTCGTAGCATTGCTGTTGCATTCAAAGACACGCCGATACTATATCACTGACTTAAGGTTGATCAAATGTATTACCTTTGATAACCGTTCCGCAACGGTAGCCCCCGCAGTGGCAGCCTTGGGAATGGTTAATCTGTGGTATGGGTAATGGTTACACGTACGCGCGTTCAGTAATGGCGCAGCTCCACACATTCAGTTATCATCAGAAAGCAATAGGATGTAATCGCTAACGATGCGTTTAACGATACGGAAGGATTATGCCTTAATGATTGTATAGATAATGTCATTCCTGTGTCGTGCGCTCGGCGACATGCGTGCTCCCATATGACCATTGGTATCACATTTAGTGCATTTTGTATAAATATACTTCCGTGAATGCTCTTTATAAATGTCTTGCCGTATCTGAGACAGTATGCTTCCGCAAATGCTCTCTATAAAATCCCTCGCCGTATCTGAGTAAATATATTTCTGAGAATGCTCTTTATAAAACCCCTCGCCATATCTGAAACAGTATATGCTTGTGAATGCTCTTTATATTACCTGGCCGTAACTGAGACAGTATATTTCTGTGAATGCTCTTTATAAAACCCCTCGCCATATCTGAGACAGTATATTTCTGTGAATGCTCTTTATAAAACCCCTCGCCATATCTGAGACAGTAAATTTCTGTGAATCCTCTTTATAAAAACCCTCGCGATATCTGAGATAGTATATTCTTGTGAATGCTCTTTATATTACCTGGCCGTAACTGAGACAGTATATTTCTGTGAATGCTCTTTATAAAACCCCTCGCCATATCTGAGACAGTATATTTCTGTGAATGCTCTTTATAAAACCCCTCGCCATATCTGAGACAGTATATTTCTGTGAATGCTCTATAAAAAAACCCTCGCCATATCTGAGATAGTATATTCTTGTGAATGGTCTTTATATTACCTGGCCGTAACTGAGACAGTATATTTCTGTGAATGCTCTTTATAAAACCCCTCGCCATATCTGAGACAGTATATTTCTGTGAATGCTCTTTATAACACCCCTCGCCATATCTGAGACAGTATATTTCTGTGAATGCTCTTTACATTACCTGGCCGTAACTGAAACAGTATATTTCTGTGAATGCTCTTTACATTACCTGGCCGTAACTGAGACAGTATATTTCTGTGAATGCTCTTTATAAAACCCCTCGCCATATCTGAGACAGTATATTTCTGTGAATGCTCTTTATAACACCCCTCGCCATATCTGAGACAGTATATTTCTGTGAATGCTCTTTACATTACCTGGCCGTAACTGAAACAGTATATTTCTGTGAATGCTCTTTACATTACCTGGCCGTAACTGAGACAGTATATTTCTGTGAATGCTCTTTATAAAACCCCTCGCCATATCTGAGACAGTATATTTCTGTGAATGCTCTTTACATTACCTGGCCGTAACTGAGACAGTATATTTCTGTGAATGCTCTTTACATTACCTGGCCGTAACTGAGACAGTATATTTCTGTGAATGCTCTTTATAACACCCCTCGCCATATCTGAGACAGTATATTTCTGTGAATGCTCTTTACATTACCTGGCCGTAACTGAGACAGTATATTTCTGTGAATGCTCTTTATAAAACCCCTCGCCATATCTGAGAAAGTATTCTTGTGAATGGTCTTTATATTACCTGGCCGTAACTGAGACAGTATCTTTCTGTGAATGCTCTTTATAAAACCCCTCGCCATATCTGAGACAGTATATTTCTGTGAATGCTCTTTATAACACCCCTCGCCATATCTGAGACAGTATATTTCTGTGAATGCTCTTTACATTACCTGGCCGTAACTGAAACAGTATATTTCTGTGAATGCTCTTTACATTACCTGGCCGTAACTGAGACAGTATATTTCTGTGAATGCTCTTTATAACACCCCTCGCCATATCTGAGACAGTATATTTCTGTGAATGCTCTTTACATTACCTGGCCGTAACTGAGACAGTATATTTATGTGAATGCTCTTTATAAAACCCCTCGCCATATCTGAGACAGTATAGTTCTGTGAATGCTCTTCATAAAACCCCTCGCCATATCTGAGACAGTATCTTTCTGTGAATGCTCTTTATAAAAACCCTCGCCATATCTGAGACAGTATTCTTGTGAATGGTCTTTATATTAGCTGGCCGTAACTGAGACAGTATATTTCTGTGAATGCTCTTTATAAAACCCCTCGCCATATCTGAGACAGTATATTTCTGTGAATGCTCTTTATAACACCCCTCGCCATATCTGAGACAGTATATTTCTGTGAATGCTCTTTACATTACCTGGCCGTAACTGAGACAGTATATTTCTGTGAATGCTCTTTACATTACCTGGCCGTAACTGAGACAGTATATTTCTGTGAATGCTCTTTATAAAACCCCTCGCCATATCTGAGACAGTATATTTCTGTGAATGCTCTTTATAACACCCCTCGCCATATCTGAGACAGTATATTTCTGTGAATGCTCTTTACATTACCTGGCCGTAACTGAGACAGTATATTTCTGTGAATGCTCTTTACATTACCTGGCCGTAACTGAGACAGTATATTTCTGTGAATGCTCTTTATAAAACCCCTCGCCATATCTGAGATAGTATATTCTTGTGAATGCTCTTTATATTACCTGGCCGTAACTGAGACAGTATATTTCTGTGAATGCTCTTTATAAAACCCCTCGCCATATCTGAGACAGTATATTTCTGTGAATGCTCTTTATAAAACCCCTCGCCATATCTGAGACAGTATATTTCTGTGAATGCTCTTTACATTACCTGGCCGTAACTGAGACAGTATATTTCTGTGAATGCTCTTTACATTACCTGGCCGTAACTGAGACAGTATATTTCTGTGAATGCTCTTTATAAAACCCCTCGCCATATCTGAGATAGTATATTCTTGTGAATGCTCTTTATATTACCTGGCCGTAACTGAGACAGTATATTTCTGTGAATGCTCTTTATAAAACCCCTCGCCATATCTGAGATAGTATATTCATGTGAATGCTCTTTATATTACCTGACCGTAACTGAGACAGTATTTTTCTGTGAATGCCCTTTCATAGTATCTTATTATCTTTCTTTGAAAGTTCTTTATATTCTCTGAACATATCTGAGTATCTTTCTGTCAATGTGTAGAATTGTAACGGTGTATTTTAACACACTCCCCTTCCACTGACATATTGTTGACGATGATGGATGGATTTTATCACGGTTTCGAAAATGTCTTCCACTTAGTGTACCCAAACAGTCATTCACAGCTTCTTCCATGGCTTCACCGTTCTCTTCAGAAAGTTTCACACAAGAGCTTCCTTCATGTTTGGGAAGAAACATAAGTGTAACGGAGCCAGATCAGATAAATTAAGAGATTGATGAAGTCATACTAGTGCATTGTAGCTATGACAATGACAGCATCTCCATCACAGTATACAGAACCTGTAACCCTGGCAGCTGATGGGACAGTCTTCACTTTCTGTGATGATGTCAAATATAGACAATAAGTGTGAAATTCATTTAATGTTAGCACATGCATTTAGTCGCAGGCATACATACATACATACATACATACATACATACGCACGCACGCACGCACGCACGCACGCGCGCGCGCACACACACACACATAAATACATACATTCATAGTTTGAATATTTGCTACTACCACCAAGATCTGCATCCGAGGCGGCTCCACTCAGGCTCGCGCCCACCTCGGCGACCCTCCTACTCGTTGCGGCGTCACTACCCTCGAGGGGTTCTTTAGTGCCGCAACGGCCCGGTATACATACATACATACATACATACATACATACATACATACATACATACATACATACATACATACATACATACATACATACATACATACATACATACATACATACATACATACATACATACATACGTACGTACGTACGTACGTACGTACGTACATACATACATACATACATACATACATGTGATGTTCAAGAGGTAAAGGTTTTTGATACTATACTAAGTGAGCGGTCACCTAAGGTTGTGTCGTCGAGGTTTGTGGAGATGGGCAACGACGTGTCTATGGGCTGATCGAGAAAACAAAACACTACACAAAACACATGATATGAGTTTGACATATTGCGGGTTTATGTGGATTAACAAAGTCAGATGAAATGTTAGAGATCTTGAAACCTTAGCCCCTCCGGATTTACACGTGATCCTTTTAATGTCTTCCTTTGCCGTAGGAAAGGTTAATAGGAGGAACACGAACCCAACTCACCCTATTGACATTTTTTAGAAAATACAATCAAGATTTGTCTCTTCTTATTGACATGACAATTTCTCAAACACGTGATGTTCTCAGATCAAAGCAGAAATACCTTAAGCAGAAAGGAAAGGTGAATCCATCCCAGCACGCTGAAGCAATCAACTCTGTCAAAGTTGATGAGTTGTAGATGGTTGGTCAGATGAGCAGCTCGAACCCCCAGATATTAACCAACTCGTTGTGGTGGATCAAACACTACACTTTGAAATGAGATCAGCACCACTGAACAGGCTATGAAATGGGGGATATCGAGTTGATAGACGACCCATCGAACGTACCTGAAGCTTGGCGGACGTAAACCTAAAACTCGTACAAGTGAACAAGCAAATCTCGTCAAAGTCCTTCCTCATCGAGAATGGGGTACCCCGGATAACCTGATACGTTGTTATCTCCATTGTGCCTCCATTTGGAACATGCTGTAACATTCCCTTTTCTTTCAAACATACCTGACACGTTATACTAACGTCAGTGCCAGTCGATGGTGAGATCGAGTTGCCTTGGTTAATGTAATGATGAAGGATGACTTCACCAAACAAGATGGTGATTTTAAAGCTAAAGATCCACCCTAGGTCCTTATGATAATAATATACTTCCCATCAAAAAGTTTAGACTCACTTAAAGCACTCACTATATGTTATGCATATATGTGTGGTTACATCGAAGATGAATTTCTCCACTAACTTTGGGGAACCAACTGCAAACTTTATGCAGATGAATTGCACGAGCATCATTCATTAAATTTCAATCAGTCTCATCATTTTTTTTAACCCATGACAATTATCTTTTCAACGTTACGAATTTGTTTTACAATACATCAGTTCATGTGTAAACAGTATCTTTTAACAGTATCGAAAATTTTGCAAAATCTAGTTTAGAAGAGTTGACTCAAGTAAAGGGCTACATTTACACTAGAGAGTCTTTTGACGGGTAGTATATAATAATAATATGATTGAAACATATTTTATTCAATTAAGAAACGGATTGGGCACAAGTTATCCAACTTAAATAAGCCCTCTCCACAAAGTTACAAGTGTATATTACAAAAAAGTTCAACAAGAGGCAGACAAAGGGTATAGATATGTACAGACAGAGTTATTTAAATGTAGATATGTGTTATGGATGTAGATATGTACCGATTTAAAAACATTACTAATAATACATGTGTACTTATAATGCGCCTTTTCCATGTATAAGGTCCATGCTCAAAGCGCTAACAAAGTGGGTGGATAGTATACATATATACTTACGTATACAGTGAAGACAGATGAGTCTTGAGAAGTCGTTTGAAGCAATTAAAGTCAACTGCTGATTTAATGGTGAGAGGGAGAGAGTTCCAGAGTAGAGGGGCAGAACAGGCAAAGGTTTGCAGTGTGCAGTTTGAAACGAGGCACAGAGAGTAGGAGCTGTCTTTCTGGAGTGTATGGGGTAAGAAGTTCTTTTAAGTATTCTGGGCCTTTGCTATTGAGGCACTTGTACACAAAACACAATATTTTAAAGTCAGTTCTTGACTTAACAGGCAGCCAGTGCAGGTTTTTCATGACAGGTGTTATGTGGGAGCGCTTTGAAGTTCTGCTTATGATTCAGGAGGCTGTATTTTGGACATTTTGTAATTTTGATAGCAGCTTCTGAGAAATACCAAAAAGGAGGCTATTACAGTAATCAATTCTTGATATAACAAGTCCCTGGACCAGACCGTGTGCTGCATCACGACTGTTGAGATGACGTATTATGCCAATGGCTCGTAGATGATAGAAGCATATTCTGCAGAGTTGATTAACATGGGTGTCCATCGCCAGTTGTGAGTCAAGTGTAACTCCGAGGTCTTACTGGTTGGATCTCTGCATCTGCTACCAGAACAGTACTGTTGGTAATTTGTTTTTTTTTGCATTTGCCTGGATCCAACAACCATCACCTCAGTTTTGTCATCATTTAACTTTACATGTTGTTTGTCATCCATGACTTCGCAGCTTTAGTACAGTCTGTTATTTTATGAAGACCAGTTTGAAAGTCCTTGGGAGTTTTTCTAAAGTTGGGTGTCATCTGCAAACGAATTATAGCAAATGCCATCTTTGTCAAGTACGTCTGCAACATCGGTCGTGTATGCTATGAAAAGAAGCGGACTGAGTACCGATCCCTGGGGTACACAGTGGACCACGGAGGTTTCTGATTGGGTGTTTTCCTTAACAAATATATGATCATTCGTACGTTGATAAGTTCGTTCATGACAATAAGAACCAAAACACCCTGTTGAAAACATTTTCAGGCAATCAAGGGGGCAAATGACGACACACGGCATATCGTCATAATAAAAATATTTATATCGAATCCTCCTACCTGCAAAGCTGAGTGACGTTTATGTACATTTTAATCAGCCTTAGGGAATCCACTTGAGACCCAACTCATTGTGGTATCTGTAGTGTGAACCGTACACTGACGTGAAATTGTGTGATGTTGCTCTTTAAACTGACACAGTGGGTAGGTTGGGAATTTTTTGTATTCACAATGAGGCAGTCGAGAATGTGCAAACAAAATGTGGGGGACATTGGGTGTCCGTAACATGTACCCCAAACCATATGCGAGAAATGATGAAATTTGTCCCGTATACATCCTCAAGCTGTACTCAGTCAGCGTCCTGCAGGGTACTCCATTCCAGATACACCTTCTATAGTGCCACCAACAGTAAGGACCAATCCAGCAAGTTCTCCAGGTTCAAATGGCTGTGAAAACCTGTTGGTACCAATTACCTCAGTTCCATTATGCGACAAAAGTGGAAGGCAGGAACTTCACAACATTTAGCAAGAATATTTCTTGTCCAAACAAGCAGGCTATGTCGACGAACGTTTTCGACTCCGGTCTATTGTAGAGGGTGGGGGAGACATCTGACATTAACATTTAACGTGAATAAGGAAGTCTAAACAAATCTATGAAGATGACTGACCATACCCAATTTTACCTGGCACATGTCCAGAACAACACTAATGACGTCACATTGTCAACTTTATCTCACTTGTGAGATGCAGTTCACATTCAGCTGCGTTGCAACTTACCAGGTTTCGACTCTGTACACACTTCACTGATCTTCGTTATTTAGAGTGTTTGATAGATGTTATTGACCTTGTTTGCATAATCGCTTTCGCCTTGAAAGTGAACATTTGTGACCGATCGTGTGTTTGTTTAGGATCACACCCGCTATGAGTAGTAACCAGTAAACCTTTGAGTATCTGTACATTGCAATATGAGCAGAGGACAGTAAGGAAACTATATTTATAGCATGAACTACTTGCGCTTTGACATCAATTATATATAAAATGGGGTTTCTTTCGGCATAAATGTACATTTCAAGTAGTGCAGGCTGCAAATCCATTTCTTACTTCAGCCTTTAATGAACCAGTGTATGCTTACGGAAACATTACAGAGTCGCTCTTTATGTTTCACAAACTTTTACAAGATTGATCGTAAAAGAGATAATAACATCTAACAATAGTTCCTTTATCAATTACATGTAAAATGCGTTGTCTTTGTTCACATAAATAATTAGATAAAATGACTGACATATTCTGACGTTAATGGGCACGACGTTTCATAATTAACGTACTACTGCACATGTATATTAGAAAACATTATTTCACATTCCAAGTTTGGAAGCGTTCTGAGAAATAGCTTCTTTTGTAACGATTCCCTTACATTCAATGCCACTGTGAATGTACGGAACTTTCTGGCACAAAGAAAACACTTTTTGAACCGTTTAACTCTCAATTACGTCTCAAAGGATATTTCTTGATATAAACACTGACATAAAGTCCCTTGTTACAGAGGGAGAACAATCGGCAGTGACGGCTCAAGTACAAGCTCGTAGGCGGGCTGCCCGGATGTTGATAGTGGTGGTGCTGGTGTTCATTATGTGTTTCCTTCCCATGTACACGTGGAACCTGATGAGGTAGGTCTGTGTTTCCTGTCTATATACACGTGGAACCTGATGAGGTAGGTCTGTGTTTCCTGTCTATATACACGTGGAACCTGATGAGGTAGGTCTGTGTTTCCTTCCCATATACACGTGGAACCTGATGAGGTGGGTCTGTGTTTCCTGTCCATATACACGTGGAACCTGATGAGGTAGGTCTGTGTTTCCTGTCCATGTACACGTGGAACCTGATGAGGTAGGTCTGTGTTTCCTGTCCATGTACACGTGGAACCTGATGAGGTAGGTCTGTGTTTCCTGTCCATATACACGTGGAACCTGATGAGGTAGGTCTGTGTTTCCTGTCCATATACACGTGGAACCTGATGAGGTAGGTCGTTGTTTCCTGTCTATATACACGTGGAACCTGATGAGGTAGGTCTGTGTTTCCTGTCCATATACACGTGGAACCTGATGAGGTAGGTCTGTGTTTCCTGTCTATATACACGTGGAACCTGATGAGGTAGGTCTGTGTTTCCTGTCTATATATACGTGGAACCTGATGAGGTAGGTCTGTGTTTCCTGTCTATATACACGTGGAACCTGATGAGGTAGGTCTGTGTTTCCTGTCTATATACACGTGGAACCTGATGAGGTAGGTCTGTGTTTCCTGTCCATGTACACGTGGAACCTGATGAGGTTGGTCTGTGTTTCCTGTCTATATACACGTGGAACCTGATGAGGTAGGTCTGTGTTTCCTGTCCATGTACACGTGGAACTTCTGGATGAGGTAGGTCTGTGTTTCCTGTCTATATACACGTGGAACCTGATGAGGTAGGTCTGTGTTTCCTGTCCATATACACATGGAACCTGATGAGGTAGGTCTGTGTTTCCTGTCTATATACACGTGGAACCTGATGAGGTAGGTCTGTGTTTCCTGTCTATATACACGTGGAACCTGATGAGGTAGGTCTGTGTTTCCTGTCCATATACACATGGAACCTGATGAGGTAGGTCTGTGTTTCCTGTCCATATACACGTGGAACCTGAAGAGGTAGGTCTGTGTTTCCTGTCCATATACACGTGGAACCTGATGAGATGAGGTAGGTCTGTGTTTCCTGTCCATGTACACGTGGAACCTGATGAGGTGGGTCTGTGTTTCCTGTCCATATACACGTGGAACCTGATGAGGTAGGTCTGTGTTTCCTGTCCATATACACGTGGAACCTGAAGAGGTAGGTCTGTGTTTCCTGTCCATATACACGTGGGACCTGATGATGTAGGTCTGTGATTCCTGTCCATATACACGTGGAACCTGATGAGGTAGGTCTGTGTTTCCTGTCCATATACACGTGGAACCTGATGAGGTAGGTCTGTGTTTCCTGTCTATGTACACGTGGAACCTGATGAGGTAGGTCTGTGCTTCCTGTTCATATACACGTGGAACCTAATGAGGTAGGTCTGTGTTTCCTGTCCATGTACACGTGGAACCTGATGAGATGAGGTAGGTCTGTGTTTCCTGTCCATGTACACGTGGAACCTGATGAGGTGGGTCTGTGTTTCCTGTCCATATACACGTGGAACCTGATGAGGTAGGTCTGTGTTTCCTGTCCATATACACGTGGAACCTGAAGAGGTGGGTCTGTGTTTCCTGTCCATATACACGTGGGACCTGATGATGTAGGTCTGTGATTCCTGTCCATATACACGTGGAACCTGATGAGGTAGGTCTGTGTTTCCTGTCCATATACACGTGGAACCTGATGAGGTAGGTCTGTGTTTCCTGTCTATGTACACGTGGAACCTGATGAGGTAGGTCTGTGCTTCCTGTTCATATACACGTGGAACCTAATGAGGTAGGTCTGTGTTTCCTGTCCATGTACACGTGGAACCTGATGAGGTAGGTCTGTGTTTCCTGTCCATATACACGTGGAACCTGATGAGGTGGGTCTGTGTTTCCTGTCTATGTACACGTGGAACCTGATGAGGTAGGTCTGTGTTTCCTGTCAATATACACGAGGAACCTGATGAGGTAGGTCTGTGATTCCTGTCCATATACACGTGGAACCTGATGAGGTAGGTCTGTGTTTCCTGTCCATATACACGTGGAACCTGATGAGGTAGGTCTGTGTTTCCTGTCCATATACACGTGGAACCTGAAGAGGCAGGTCTGTGTTTCCTGTCAATATACACGTGGAACCTGATGAGGTAGGTCTGTGTTTCCTGTCAATATACACGTGGAACCTGATGAGGTTGGTCTGTGTTTCTTGTCCATATACACGTGGAACCTGATGAGGTAGGTCCGTGTTTCCTGTCCATATGCACATAGAACCTGATGAGGTAGGAAGCTGATAAGGTCTGTATACATGCGAAAGTGATCAGGTAGTGGGTGTGTCCTCCCTGTTTACACGTGAAAGTTGATAAGGAAGATCTGCGTATACCTGACACTGATTAGAAAGTGAGTCCCTCACGTGGAACTTGAACCCACACGTTTACTGCAACTCCAAACCCTTCAAGCCTAAATATCTGCCTGAAATAAGTCTCACTGAACTAAGCTTTGCATCGTAGGCCGAAAGTTTAAATATCCCACTCGCACCGAACAACAAAAATATTAAGGACCATTTCTAAATCAGCATAAGAGGAAGACTAATTATCTAATCTGTCTGTATATTAACCAATAACGTCATGTATTACTCTTGGTTGTTCCAACCGTTCTCATGAACCGGCCTGCTATTGGTGGCCCCATGTTGTGGGCAATTAAGCATGAGCGTATCTTTTGCCATTATTTGATATAGAAATCCTTCTTACTTTTCGTTATATATTATCATTTTGTTATATTTTTACGTGGATGCATGCTATGAGTCTAATTGATCACCAACCCCCTCCTTATTCATTGCAAAACTAACAGATTTTAGAAGATAGCTACTAACTTACATTGTCAAATGAATTACAGAATGAGTCTCGGCTCCTGGAATAACTGTCTCCCATTGTAAATGAACTCGTTTTAAGAGTATATTGAAGGCTATTACATGTCAAGTCATGTCAAGCTGGGTTCATCGGAAAAACTCACCAATTTCCAGACATTTTTTGGGGTATTGTTTCTGTTTAATTTATCTAAAAATACCTTACATGTGTTGTATATTAGTACATGCGACACACTATAGTGGTTCAAGGATTGATGTGATAAATTGATCTGTAATCTACTCCAGGTTGACCGACAGTCCACTGATAGCTATGATCCACCCACACTCTGTGTCTATCTGCACCCTCACAGCTCACTGGCTCGTCTACTTCAACAGCTCCATCAACCCAATCATCTACAACTTCATGAGCGGTAGGTATTTTTAACATGTATGTCATGATTCAGAAAGACAATGAGGTCAAATCAGCCAGAATAGTGTTGTTACTTCAAGCTGGCTACCGAGGTCATGAGGTTGAATAATGCAGTTACAAATGGCTAACAGTTTGTTATAAGTCCCAGGTCAAAGCATGGGACGTTCAAAATAAAAGATCTCTGGTCAACTCTTCCGTTCTTTGGACGTACCTTACAGGTTATCATTTGAGTGTATATGTTGTGTGTTAAAAAATCTAAAAGTCACGTCGCATTCTTAAATGAACACAGGTATTCACAAAATGTATTACAATTTTCTGACGTATATATATATATTTATTATGAAAGGCAAGTTTCGGAAGGAGTTCCGGTCCGTGTGTTCCTGTATCCGAATCCCTTGTGATGGCAAGGATATGCGCAGATACAACAACCGTGAGTACATTATCATAGCGTCATCAACGTCGCACGACCGCAAATCTAGCAACGTCAGGTTTGATTTACATTTCATCAAGCTGTAGGAGACGAGGTGATAGAGATTTAAGCACGGTCGGTATTTTCTCTCATTGAGCAATTAAGTTATGAGAGGGACCCTAATGACTGTAGATCGAAGTGTCACCATAGAAGTAAAGGCTAGAGAGGTAGTTTTACGTGTGCTGTAAAAGAGTGGAAGATCGATGAAATGCTTACAGTTGTCATCCAGGCACGACCTGAAGACGTTCTCCCTGAATGTGTTTTATAATGAGTTCCATGGCGAGACATAAAGCGATGGGCGAAATTAATCGCCGCCACAACTCTACGTTCTCATTGCAAATCGCAATCTACCATCAAAATGTTGCGGGGAAACGATTATTGTCTTAAATGTGTTCATGTCAAATAACAATTTCAAATTAATTTGTAGTGTTCATTATTTATATGTATAGTACAATAGTTTGTGGTACAATTAATATGGCTTCGTCTCTCTTTCTTGCAGATGAACTGGAGCCTCTCTCCACACCAAAGGGTACACGTATAATGCTGACTAGGCTCTGTCTTGTAGATGTTGACATTGTGGAAGTCGGCAGCGAAGTAGATATAAATTATCGCAGCCCTTTGTTGCGAGTTCATTAGTCATTGCTAGTATCCATATAATGTATATAAGCACCAACTGAAAACATATCTGTCCCGTATTGGTTATCTGATCACCATGACAATATTTTCATTTACCATATTTAGTGTACTACCCCAAATGTGTCCTCTGTAAAGGTACGACTAAGTGAGATTCGGAAGAAAGATTCCATTTAATGGTCGAAGTATAGGATGCAAATACAGGCCCAGTTTTCAAACTATATGTGTTGTTGGTGGTAACGACCACATGATAAAATGGCTGACGTAAACAAGTTAAACGTCAGTGTTCAAATATTAAAGTTCATATCAGAATCACTTGGGCAACTTTTTAACTTTTTGTTAGAGTTTCTACAGATTATCATTCCAACAAAGAATTTTTTAGTCGAGAATCCCATTTGTTATCGTTTAAGTTAAATTCCCTAATGTCGGTATATTTCTTGCAGTGGACGTCGTTACATCGGGAAGGACTCGGAATCCTATGATGTAAGCAGGAGTCGTACCGTTTTCTCAGAAGCCTAAGTCGTATCGGAGGCATTTGTTGTAACGTACCCACATGACTGTGGCGTGGGCAAAACACTGGACAATACCTTAGCCACGGGATTCCTATGATGCTCTAAGAGTCGTTTCGTACTCACAGGAAAAACTCGTTGACAAAACACTGGACAATACCGGGGTCACGGAATTCTGATGCCACTTCACAGGTCGTAACGTACTCACAGGAAAGCCCGTGGACACAACACTGGACAATACCGGGGTCACGGAATTCTGATGCCACGGCACGAGTCGTAACGTTCTCACAGGACAAAATCGTGGACAAAACACTGGACAAAATCGTGGTCACGGAATTCTGATGCCTCTACGAGTCGTAAGGTCACCACAGGATAATGTAGTACTCAATGGTAACCTCCTATAACTGCTGCAATAGTGATCTGTTGAGAGTCGTGGAAGCATCAAACACTCGATGGCTACACACATGTTGACATGCTGATTACACGACATGCTGATTACACAATATGCTGATTACACGACATGCTGATTACACAATATGCTGATTACACAGCATGCTGATTACTAAGACTGCTCGTCATGCTGCCTTAGTTAGGTTCTACGAACAAATGGAGTTGTTGCAGTGCCCACAAGATGGTGGAGGACACATCACTGATATTGATGCAGTGCTGGAATGGAGATGAGTTATGACGTGTGGACAATGTTTCAGCGCTCACAAGCAGAGATGTTGAAACGCACGGACATTGCTGCTAACGTGGTTTTGAATGGCTTTGTGAAATTCTCTCCTTTTTTATACATTCAGTAACATGGCCATCAGGGCAGAGCTCATTTGTGACGTACGAGAACATTTTGGTGTTTTAGTGCAACAAAATGGTGGTATATGGAATATGAACATATTGCAATGTTTCAATGTTGGTGTGAAAGGGACACGATCAGAATGGTGACCAACATTGAACAATGTCACTGTAAACACCGTTACGAAAGGTGGTGCGGTTATACAGGTATTATCTCCATCCATCACGACATATGTATGTTGTGTTAGCCGTTCGCTGTAGTACTACACTCACTATGTCCATATACTTCCGAGTATGTGTACGCTGTGGGATCAAAGCATATCGTACTGTTAAACGCAGAACTGTGGCTCTATAATGGTCTTCTTTCTTCAGTTCCTCCGACATATGTGGCACTATGAGCCCTGTCGATATGAAGACTTATCAGGATGATAACATTTGTCATGTAAACCATATACATGTTGGTAGACATTCCTTTGGTAAATATATGCAAAAGTATATCTGCTTAAACATGAGCTGACAACTGGGAACAAGGTGAATGTTTGCAACAGTGGGACAGAGTTGGACGAGGTTATGCATATCGAATATTGAAGTTTCATCATACGGAAGTTTAATTTTACAACTGATCGTTTTCAACGATTTCCCAGACAGCATGACTTCACCAATCACGAGATTGTTTATTCATCCAAATTCTATTTTCTCGGTCTAGTTCAAGAAAACGTCCTCAACGCAAGTAGAACAGAAACCAAAATTCCATTGATTCTTCTGTTTACAATGTTGGAAAGCTGTCTTGGAGAGACACGATGTATGCAGACGTCTGAGTCTACCCATGGGTCAATCAGAATGTGGTCAGATTGTTGATTTGCATTGACTCAAATGACTATTACAACCCCATATGCACAAATACCCTCAGAGGTAAAACGAATTCAGCCAGGTTTGTCAGATTTGCAGTTTGTTTAGATAATGTGTTTCATTCATCTACTTTTTCACTACTGAACGTTGATCGCGATGAAGATGTTATATTGGTGGATTATCCAACTAAACCGAGTGGGACATTGTGTGAGTAATTGAAGTTCAAGTATTTAGATCACAATGAATTTGTCACTAAATGAGGAAACCAAACTGTGAAGAGGAAGACATGATAGTATATGAATTATACATTGTCTCAATGTCCAGATAAACCATTCAGGGTATCTGTGTACACTAGCTGTCCATTGACGTACTTCACGTGATGCATGTTTGGTAGGACTACGTATGCGGTGGTCAAGTCGGGGGTGTATGGTCATTCGGGCTGGGATTAAATTCTAAGAATTATTTGATTATGGCCTCCCAAGGTGGACTGTGTTTGCTGCAGATCCTGCTGATAGGGGTCATCAGCAGGATGTGTTGGCAACGAAGGTTTGGCCTAGAGTATGTTTGTTGACAGTTAAATAAAGAAGAACTCTAAAGAATGAAACTTCTTCTACTCAAACTCATTTAGCTCGATTAAATTCTTTGAGAGGCATGTTAGAAGTTGGAAAGATGAAGGAAAACCAAGTTGTATTGATAGTCAACTTCTTTATTGCATTGCGTGCGACGTTTCGGTATAGGTACTAACACCGTTATCACTTACTTGATAACGGTGTTAGTACCTAAACCGAAACGTCGCACCCAATGCAATAAAGAAGCTGACTATCCATACAACTTGGTTTGTGTTTTTTCGCTCAGACCGATTGCTCAACGTCACAGTTCTCATTTATCATTCGCAAACTACAGATTTCGAAAAGAAAAGTTGTATTCTACTATGTATCATTTCAACCCTGTCGGGAGGTAGTAAACAAGATAACCTGGCCACGTTGACACTTTTCCTGAGATTTGTAGAGACAACGAATTTCAAGATACTCAATTTGGTAGGAAATACTTATATGCATACGTTTCGCCGTAAGGGTATGTGTGTGGTCTGTGTTGTGTACGAGTGTACATATGGTGCTCCATTTCATGTGGATCTATATTTACATACATGTATGTCATCTAGTCTGAATAGTGGTTTTAGTAGTGTTGAACTGGTATTTGTATGGGCGTGCGTGATGTCAGGTAATAAGTAATAAAGCCAGTCAAAATACTACCAACGTTTCTGTTAATTCCTGACACGTTCAACTACCAGTGTACAACGTACACTACTATGTACAACGTACACTACCTAGTACAACACTACATGTTTATGTTTACCATGTAGATGTAACTTTTCTAAGTAGAAATTGTGTGCAGCTAGAATATCGAATGAATTCAATTTGCGGTGATAGTTTCCTGCCATTCTAGCAATGGTCTTAAGTGACAAATCAATCACTTAAAGACCACACCTGTCCGAAACCTGATTGTTTATTGCCTCGACTTACCAATATCACAACTCTGATCACGTATGAAGGCAAGCGGAGGGGTTATATTTACGACAAGATTGGGATTACTACGCAGGAAAGATTAAGATGGCACCAGCAGAGGAAATTATTGAGAGGTATGTCTCCGCATGAAAATATCAGGAGTCGAAATTAAGAAATTAATCATAATAAGGATAGATTACCATGCCGTTAAGGAGCCCGGACTGCTCCTTATCAGGTGTCATATACCATATAGGCCGCATACTGAGGATGATATAGTCTGTACTGGCGTCTGTGCTGCTGGTGACATATAAGTCACGGAAAGATTCAACGTGTACACCTGAGATATGACATATGTCCACGAGACAGTTAAGGTCTAATATATTATCTATATATTAAGCGTGCTAAAATCTCTGACACAAAAACAATGCATGTTTTTATATACCAATCACACATGATCGCAGAGTGTTAATCCAGCAGCGTAAACATTTGTATCAGCTTCCCACCCTATCCACACTCCACACCACCATTGGCACCACGCCCTCCATCTCCACCACCACACCACAGCTGACAGATCCTTCCTTATCCTAAGTCTCTCCACAGTTCCTCATCTACCACAACACACCTCCTCTCGGCGCCACTTCTATGACCCACCCGATCACTCCGCAACACAACATACCACCTCACTGCGCCACTTCTATGACCCACCCGACCACTCCGCAACACAACATACCACCTCACTTCGCCACTTCTATAACCCACCCGACCATTCCGCAACAAAACATACCACCTCATTGCGCCACTTCTATGACCCACCCGATCACTCCGCAACACAACATACCACCTCACTGCGCCACTTCTATGACCCACCCGACCACTCTGCAACACAACATACCACATCACTGCGCCACTTTCATGGCACACCCGACCAGTCCTAAACACAACATACCACCTCAAAGAGCCACTTCAATGACCCACCCGATCACTCCGCAACACAACATACCACCTCACTGCGCCACTTCTATGACCCACCCGACCACTCCGCAACACAACATACCACCTCACTTCGCCACTTCTATAACCCACCCGACCATTCCGCAACACAACATACCACCTCATTGCGCCACTTCTATGACCCACCCGATCACTCCGCAACACAACATACCACCTCACTGCGCCACTTCTATGACCCACCCGACCACTCTGCAACACAACATACCACATCACTGCGCCACTTTCATGGCACACCCGACCAGTCCTCAACACAACATACCACCTCAAAGAGCCACTTCAATGACCCACCCGACCACTCCGCAACACAACATACCACCTCACTGCGCCACTTCTATGACCCACCCGACCACTCCGCAACACAACATACCACCTCACTTCGCCACTTCTATAACCCACCCGACCATTCCGCAACACAACATACCACCTCATTGCGCCACTTCTATGACCCACCCGATCACTCCGCAACACAACATACCACCTCACTGCGCCACTTCTATGACCCACCCGACCACTCCGCAACACAACATACCACATCACTGCGCCACTTTCATGGCACACCCGACCAGTCCTCAACACAACATACCACCTCAAAGAGCCACTTCAGTGACCCACCCGACAACTCCGCAACACAACATACCACCTCACTGCTCCACGTCTATACCACCTCACTGCGTCACTTCTATGACCTACCCGACCACTCCGCACCACAACACACCTCCTCTCTGCACCACTTCTATGACCCACCCGACCACTCCGCAACACAACATACCACCTCACTGCTCCACTTCAATACCACCTCACTGCGTAACCTCTATGACCCACCCGACCACTCCGCAACACAACACACCTCCTCTATGCATCACTTCTACGACCCACCCGACCACTCCGCAACACAACATACCACCTCACTGCGCGACTTCTATAGCACCTCACTTCGCCACTTCTATGACCCATCCGACAATACCTCAACACAACATACCACCTCAGAGCGCCACTTCTATACCACCTCACTGCGTCACTTCTATGACACACCCGACCAGTTCGCAACACAACATACCTCCTCTCTGCACCACTTCTATACCACCTCACTGCGCCACTTTTATAGCCCACCCGACCACTCCGCAACACAACACACCTCCTCTCTGCACCACTTCTATGACACAGCCGACCAGTCCTCAACACAACATACCACCTCAGAGCACCACTTCTCTACCACCTCACTGCGCCACTTCAATGACCCACCCGACCAGCCCTCAACACAACATACCACCTCACTGCACCACTTCTATGACCCACCCGGCCAGTCCTCAACACAACATACCACCTCACTGAGTCACTTCTATGACCCACCCAACCAGTCCTCAACACAACACACCATCTCACTGCGCCACTTCTCTGACCCACCCGACCAGTCCACAATACTTCACCCAAACCCATTGCCCATCTTCCAGCCCATGATCCACCGTCACAGCCAATCCTTTCCATCACTATGAACACCCAATCTCAGTCTCCAAACCCATCCAACCACTATTCTATCCCTCAGTCCAGCGTGTCTCCCTAACTCCATCCTCTCACATATGTGTCCCTCGTATTTATGAGTTTTAATTATACCTTCACAAGCATGTGAACATTTTCTGATACTCCCTGCCCAAGACTAATCAGCCTCAGTAATTCCATAATGACTAACACCTGTCCCCGGGGCTGACGATGTAGACAGGTATGATATTACCGGACATAATCATCTCAAATAGATGAAGAAATAGCAAGCATGAAATGTCTGTTCCTTGTCTAATAGTCGTGTGCCAGATGTGATATTGCGCAAAGTGGCACTAAGGGAAACGCGTGGAGAACAACAACATTGAAACCAAAATGGCGGCCACACACATATACGTCAGTGGTACAGGCACAATACGTGACCGAAAACTGCATCAGTCCCATTCTTTTTCCTCAGTCTACTACTACCACTACTACTACACCTACTACTGCAACTACTACTAGTTCTACTACACTACCGCTACTAGTATTACCACTTATATATATTCAAGCATATTTAAGTCGCCTTTTCTTTCGCAGTATGACATACTCTCACATCGGCACAAACTGTTCAATACATGCACGGACATCCTTGATGGGACAATAGGGAAATTCCGACACCTTCAGCCATTTTGGGTACCTATTGCCTTCGTAAAGCAAACTCATAAAAACAATTAATTGCTTTCAATAGTGTTTCTTGTGTCGAAATCATATTACAACAAATCATGTAGCCAAGGGATGTGACCCTGCACGGCACTGCTCAACACTGACTCAGTGACAGACATACCATTAATGACGTTAACAGCTTTCACACTCTATATACACCCTACATATACAGTCAGTTGGGTATTCCGCATCAGATGTAACGATATCAATTTTGCTTCATCTACACTTGCATTTAGGCTGATTTTCCAGTCATAACTACTCAACTGCATACAAACGAAATGTACACTTTAAAGTGAGTGAGTTGGGTTTAACGCCGCTTTTAGCAATATTCCAGCAATATCACGGCGGGGGACCAGGAATGGGCTTCACACATTGCACCCATGTGGAGCATCGAACCCGGGCCTTAGGCGTGACAAACGAACGCTTTACCCACTAGGCTACCCCACCGCCCCTGTTCATTTTAAAAGAGGATTTGACCAAAAGAACTAGAACGTTATCAAATTGTTAAACAGCCGCGTGACACCGCCTACAAAAGGCTGTAACTATAATACCCACATTAAATACATCACCAATGAAAACCATTTCTGTCAAACATTGGGTGTACATTGTTTTTGCTCCCCAGTTTATTAATTCTGTATTCAGGAACCGGCCCTGATCACTGCCTCATTACAACGCTCTCAGTCAATTACTGTCAACGTATATCATCAACGACGTCCATCAAGGTGAAAAACACTGCCAATAAATGTCCTCGTTCACTCATTCTCGATTAGCAAGTGAATTGTCTTCATTCTAATATGATATAAACCCTGGTACCATTCGCCAATTAAGGCTGCGTTTTCAGACCGGTTTGAATCATACGACGCTGAATTTAACCGCCCGAACATTTCATACTGTTCATACATGTGGCGATATCTCTATGTTGAGCACCGTCACAATTACCCCTAGGAATGTCTTGAAGAGTGAAGACATCATCCTGTCATTTGCAATAACATGAGTGCAAACTAAAATGTCAAAACCTGTGTCAACTGAACATATACAAGGCTCGCCAGTTAGAGGCTGCGATTTTGAATGTTGTTGGCCATGTCGAACTTAGAAAATAGAAAAGGCAATTTGGATCGATTGTTGGTATAAGGTCAAGAACGGGAACGTGATGACGTCACTTCCGGAACGAAGATGGAGGAGCAGTGAAACGAAGCTAGGAATACATAAATATCATATCATAACATAAGAAACATAAAATAAGTTGGATAATGAACGGTGTCGTTCACAAAATGTTCGTCCAATTTATCTGCTATGTCTTCGCACCTTAAGTGTCCATCAGAAGGAACTTGTTCAGTACGTGCCCACATGTCTATTGGCCTCGATGATCTGTTCCACTATACCCTCCTCCTCCAGCGGCTGGAGGGTAAAGTCTGTCAGGACGATGGTAAACGGGTGGTTGTTATGCTGGAGCCACTGCATGGCTTCCTCTCGGATGTCCAGGGACCGCCCATAAAGACTGGTCAAGCACTGGAACTTCACCGTGATCACCCACTGAAGTACAACCAGTTGATGATAGTGAACGTGAATCTGGAACAATTCGTTGTCCGAGTGATCAGCTAGAGTTTCCCCAGTGCACACATTTGGCCAGCGGGCATACAACACCCCACGAGGCCACACCTGGGATGAGCTGGGTCTGTCGTGGAGGAACAAAACCCGTCTTCCCGACCCCCATACCTCCCTCATTGTGTGTTGTGTGAGAGGGATTGTCCATCTGTTGATGACCGTCTCCCTGAACAGCACATCCAGCCACACAGACAGCTTGCGTTGCATCGATGTTTCAAGTGTTGACGTATGCTGAAAGTCAACTATAAAGAACTCCCTGGGATGAAGCTGAGAGAAGGCCCATATCTCCAGGAGATCCGTGAGAGCTTGTTGTCCGTAGAAGACGCCGTGTATAACTCGAGCTCCATAAGATTCTTCCATCGCCCCAAGCCTGTAGTCCAGATACCGCACACCCGCCATCAGCTGCTGTCCTACCCGGATGCTCTGACACTTGGCGAGATGGTACAGGAACATATCGAATGAGAACGTGCCACTGTGGTGTGTGCCCGCAAGACGAAGCTCTTTGATTGTCTTGTTTGCCAGAACATTTTCCATCTCTCCCATCCAGTCCGGATGCTGACGGGCGGCGGGGATTTCCCGACTACTGCAGTCAATGGTGAACTCCTGTCCCGCAGCCTCCCCATCCACACCATAGGAGCGGAGTTCTCCATGTTCACACACAGCCACCACGTGGAAGTCGCCGTCGCAGCTGCCGATGGCACCGCTCAAGACGTCCACGTCTACAATGCCCGAGCAAACGTCCCTGCCGTCACAGAGAGCCTTCACATAATCTGTGAGAAGTGACTGTTCATCTGCCAGGATTCTGCCTGAGCCACAAGATGCCCCATAAACCACCTTGAGAACCGTCATACCACTGGGGGACAGAGCGATGTCTTGAGACGACGCGACACCAAGAACAAAGGCTGCTACAAACGTCAGTGCCATACACCTGAAACATAATCGTGAAAGCATGTCAATCATTTCAAACATTTGGAGGCTTGACATTGGTAACAGTGGAAGAGAGGATATTCTGTTAGACTGTCCGTACTTCCATCTGTTTCCCATCTCCTGACCGCCCTGAATTATCATTCTGACGTGAAATAACATAAGATGCTTCCCGTTTCTATTTTCCGTCTGAGGAAAATTATACCCTGGCGCTATGGAAAAATACTGTTACAAATGTACATGGTTACATGAACAGATCAGCTTGATCTTTTTTTATCAATACTTATCAAAACATTGTTTCCCAAGCGAAGCTACTAGATCAATATCATAAATGTATTTAAGATTATGACCAAGTGATCTAAATATTTAAATGTAATACAATAAGTTACACAATTATTAAAAATATTTTAGTTTTATTCGTACATATATTGTTCGCCCGCCGGCTTCTTGATTATTTTGAGTTGGACACGAGAAACATACAAAATTATGGATGACCAAATCTTATAACCAAGGCAAAAACGTTTCCTTTTCATTCTTCACTTTAGCATCATGATCAAGATGGTGGTTCAGTTAGAGATAGTGCAATGCGCAGTTAGAAAGCACTTGAAGGAATGCAAGCCTCGTGAATCTGGATCGGATCATGTCGCAAGTCACAGTGTAAGTGAGTTGTAAGGCCACTGGGGCAAACCCGCGCTGACAACTCTTATCATATTAAATTTATTCAAATCAGGTCCCTGTGACCTGAACCCAAATACTTCATTGTCTTTCATTACAACGACGCCATCCGATTAACCCATTCAACCCCTTCAACGCCATATACAGAACGATAATCCTGGAGTTCCGTGCGACTAAAAGGGAAGAATTACTTATAACTGTGAAGTGCAAACAAACGACCACCACTATCAATAACGACAGTCAGATAAAACTTGCCCTTGATTACATGACCAACTCGTTATACATTGAAGGAGTGTTGCTGGATCACAATCATTCGGCGTTTCTTTTGACGATGGGGCATTCGTCCCTGGGCATGCACTGTTCTGCATGACACTGAATGGCCAGGATAGCGATCAGCCTATTATTCCCGGTTCGAAAGCATATGTTCAAGACTTGCGCTACATGAGGATATCTTCCTCACTGAACTGACACAACGCGATCAACCGAAAATTTTTTGGGATGACACTAACAGACTCACGACGGTGCTCCTTGGTTTTATTGCATTTAAAGTTGCAGCGTATTGTTATGAAAAGTCCTCTCCATCTCCCCCTATACAATTTAGGACATTACAACCAGCAACCCATAACTGTTTATTTATTTTTATCAAGTCAGTTCCACTGACCATACACTTCCTTATAAAAAGCGCGATCTTCAGTCAGATTGCATCTTAATCAAGTGAAAAAAGTTGTTTTGGAATGGCATTTTGAGAAGGAACTTCATCACAGACGTTCCCCATGGCGCGCCTCGGGGATGGCAACTACACGAGAAGCTTGTGTCTATGGTGCAGATATTCACTCACCGGAAACGCTTAACGTGTGATATCTCGCCAACATCGGCCCTCGTGTATTCCGACGCGATGGCCCCATACGAAACTAACGTGTTATTTCAGAAGGAATCGTAGTAGAAATCCATCAAATACAAAACAATATCTTGGGGAAAAGAAATTAATGGAATGTCTGGCTGAAATGTGTTGAATTTCATTCATTGTTTGACAAGTTATGTCACACGAGAGTGAGGTAACATGGTGCATTGCCTCACGTCGGCATCACTGCAGCCATGTATTGGACCCAGGTCAAATAGACCAAGTCTACTATGTGTTAAAGCAGACCTGTTACGGTTAAGGCTAAAAACTTGTTTTCTGAATGAAACCCGGTGCGATCAATATGACAATCTGTTCTCCGTGATCCGCTCTGGATCCTCACCGAGGCCCTTATTTTGATGCAAGGTCTTGACTGTGTTACGAGGACCTTGTGCTACAGGGTGCTCACTGTGTCCCTAGGTTCACATAGTAGGTTCTTACTCATTCACTATGTCCTCACTGTCACTACAATACTGTGGTACAATGTTTTTACTCTGATACAATGTTCTTACTGTTGAACAAGATCCTCACTAAGGTCCCAGTTCGACTCCCCACATGGGTATAATGTTACAAGCCCATCTCTGATGTCCTCCGACGAGACATTGCTGGTATATAGCTAAAAGCGGTGGAAAACCACACTCAAGCCAGTCAGTGAGGTCCTAGGGCTGTATTATGAATACACCAAAGGTCCCTACTATGGTACAAGATCCATGCTGTTATACAAGATCCTTACTTTGGTACTAGGACTTCACTGGATTACTGGGTCCTTAAGACTGATCTCAGAACGATATAACTGTGCTAAGACCATGCAAACCATAGCGCAAAGGACACTTCGTTAATTGGCGCCAAACTCTCTTAAAAAGAAGCACATTTAAACTAAAACGAATAATAATAAAAAAACAACAACGTTTGCCTCACCTCATGTTGCCGTGCGGATCCTAAAGCCTGTACTCTCGGCGACACCATCCAAGAAAATATGCCAGGTCACAACCGGACTTGTAGGCAGATAAGCGTGTATTGAATATCATTTCCTCGCATCATATATACTACGTCTTTAACATTCCCCAGCTTTGGAACCGTAGCTGTGACTTGGACTTTGTCACAGCTTATTTTTCTATTAAGGTTCAAGTCAGTTTGTTTGTTGTCTGACTAGTGTTCTCAGAGAATTATACTTCACTTGCAGATGACATACGACTACGTCATATCCGGTCGTACCAGTTATATAGAACAGGAATAAGTATAATTAATTAGGGGTTTACTTCTTTAAGAAGATTCTTCTATACGAACTACACTGTATTGTCGATGATTGTGGCATCAATCACTGGCCCGTGGATTGCCTGGTTAAAACTCTATTATTTAGAGACCGACATCATGAAGATGGACACTTTCTGAGTGCAGCGTGAAACAAAAAGCAAACTAACGAACTAAAAGTTGTCTCTGTGTAGTCTCTCCATAGTAGATACACTAACGGGGTTAGTAGACATATGGGCTGACCTGCTAGTGTGGTGTCTGCAGTTAGTGTACACGCTAAACCATTTAGCTGTATTTTGGTCTTGGTAGAAGGATAGAATATCCATGTTATAATCTGATCCGCTCTTAATGCTCTTGGTGTTAAGTTGACGAGTGCCAGTGCAAGACAATTCCCGGATGGGGCAAGCATTAATCAAGAATATCGCAATCGGCCTCTTTGGTACAATGTTTACCATTCAGGTTTTTCAGTTTCATAACTTAATGCACCAAAAAATATAGTCGGTCCTTAAATGTCACCGGACAGGAGACGGAGTGCAGCGGAGTAGAAAGGACGGCGCATTTAACTTTTGTTCACATTGTGCAAATTTAGTAAACTGTTTCGAGCTGTCCCAATTCAGCCAGATATAACGATCGTTTTTTTCAGTTCTCCTCCGTGGTCCGTCATTACAGTTTGCACGACAGATCATTGTGTGTGTCTTTTGAACCATATATAGGTACTTAGTTTTCTTCAGATCACGTTTCCCAAAGGATATACAAATGTCAGATTTAGTTTACTTTCCCCAGATTGGTTTGCTTTTTGCCCCCACGGTAGCTATATGAGCCAAATGACGACGACCTCCAACTAATGGAGACTGAACCAGACAAATGAGTGAATGGATACATGTGTACCAATCTTCGCAACTCCAGTCATCAAGTAAGCGAGACTGACCAGTGATCACCCGATCCCGTTAATCGCCTTTACAACAAGCTTGGTTTGCTGGAGACCAATTCTAACCCTAACCTTAATAGGTACAGCCTGGTGTGAGGATCACGCGATGATGAATGATGATACTTTTATGGATATACAACTTCTATATTCTGTGAAAGGCGACGTTTCGACATAGATTCTAATGTCGTTGTCAAGCATAGTCGCCTTTCACAGAATAAAGAAGTAAATCCATAAAATTATCATCATTCTCGACTTCTAAATGCCCATCAAAGAAGATCCTGCGATGACATGACGAATGCCCACTCAGCCCAGTTTCTAAAACGGGGACCACATTCGATGAAATACACGTGAAATTCGCAGTCCTCTATCTTGAAAAATCGAGAAACACAATGTGATAGGACATTATTTTTTTATTTCACAAAGTAGCAAAGACACAACATGACGCTCTCATTTTGTACACCATACAATTACCCCCAGTACACCATACAACTAACCTCGGTACACCATACAACTAACCTCGGTACACCATACAACTAACCTCGGGAACTACGGCATGGAACATGTAGGCTGGGTTCATTGTATTAAACACTTAAAACGAATCCCTTCATACTGTTGCATATAGAGACCAATAACGATAATTTCAGTATCAATCTTATTTAGGGGATATTAAAGGCAAACTTTTGATCGGGGCTCTAATCGTGTCCGGGAAAGGACTTTTCATGCCTATGTTAATCACATACTGGACGTCAATTACTGGTTGACCATGCCCACGTCAACAGCAGGGAGTCTGCCTACTGACTATAAGCGAAACTATGTATTTGGAAGTTGAGTAAATATACAGAATGAACCTGTGTATGTCCAATAATGCTGCCACGCCTCAGCCCCTTACTCCAACTAACCACTAGATACGTCACACAACTGCTGAGCCAATCAAAATGCACGGGCTTTATATATTGTACTGTCATTGGATACAAAGCCATGCAAAAAGGACAGAGTTGTGAAGTAACTACATCCTTATAACGAACCAATCAGCACAGGATTTACACAGTCATTTAGTCATACGCAGCCAAACAGCAGAATGTTATATTTAACCAAAGTTTCATTTAACTCGCCCACCTACTGAGCTGCATCAAGCATAAGCACATCTTGTGATCTCAGTAACCGGAAGTCCGAGGGAACATCGAATATTTGTTTCAATTTTGGTCGTACGAGATAAGCATGGTGCTGAAATTATTAAGGAGGTTTCACTGCACAGTATTTCAGTGTGGAACAGGTTGCTGATATCATTGGAGTTAAGCTTACTGAAGTTCCAGGTAAGGATGTTTCATGGTAGGGTATTTCAGTGTGGAACAGATTGTTGATATTATTGGAGTTCGTCTTACTGAAGTTCGAGCCATGAAGGTTTCAGTGTAGTGTAATTCTGTCTAGAAGTACATGTATTCTTCACAGCAATGGCACATGGAGAAGCTTATGTACACGCAAACAACACGAGCATCGGCACAACACGGACTACTGGGGCAAACATTACACTTTCCTGACGGCGCGACGTATGTATAGCATGGCTCTCTTGGAATACACGATGCCAGACTGATTTTCCATGGAACAGTGGTACTTCCCGTAGTCCGACTCCCGCGCCTTCAGGATCCTGAGCTCACTGGCTCCATCTGCCGGAAACAAAGATCATGTTAGACCATCTGTATGTGGTTGTATGTGTCAACAGCATTTCGTAAATCACTATTCCACTCATACACAAATAAATATTCCAGTCCATGCTTGAATAAATATATCATCCCGCCCTGAAAACACGCTGTGTTATTTGCACGAACATTTGACAACAGGAACAAACGCTATTGTTCTTTATGTGTCTTCAAAGCTCTCTGCAACGATGCCGATTCAGTTTAAATACTTCACAATAGTCGATAAAACTTTGAATCCATGTTTGCACGTCTTCAACAAATAACACATTGTTGGATTCTCGATCAAAGGGAGGGTATTTTCCCATTATTTATTATATTCCGACCGGGCGACCGACCCGTCAGTCTGACGATGAACACAGGGCGGATAAAAAACATTATAATAACAAGAGTTTTAAGAGATATATGTACATAACAAATACAGCCTTCAATGCTCTAATTCATATAAGATATTATAGTCCATTTTCTCATTGTCTGGGGTGACTGTGGGAAAGCAATACTTCAACCATATCTAGGCTAGTAACACGAGGACTGGGCTTTACGCTTTGTTCCTGGGGATCAAAGCTGTGTGCATGGCTCATCGTGGCAAAAGTATACTGAATAGGCTAATCCATTTTTTTATGAAATATGTTGAATTTCCAAGTGCGTTTGGGTTAGTCGGAACACCGCAAATAATTTGGGCTCCTGCTTACTTTCATAACCGTGGATAGCTGGTGAGGTTTAAGTCATATGTTTGTAAGGTTTTCGTCGTTTTCAATAAAGTATTATGATTTAGTGCAGACACTGTCGCCAGTCCTCATCGGTCCGGATCAGTGACTTGGCTGACTGTGCGACCTAGCTATCTACTTGTGTGCCTCACACAACAGGTGTATGGTACTGTGGACCAACTCGGACTGTGAAGTGGTCCGCAGCAGTGGGAGATGCTAGAACGTACCTTTCATGGTGACTTTGGCCCTTTGAGTTAGCTTCAGAGGGAACCTGTCCTTGTACCACGTGACAGTGGCCGTCGGGTCACTAGAGGTACAATGTAGTCGAATCCTGTCCCCCCGAGCCGCTGCCGTCACCACAGGATGTTTCGTAATCGTTGGGAAGTCTTCAGGTCTCTCTGAAAACGCAGTCTGACTCAAATACACAAAGAGCAACAATCTATAAGAACTTAGCTGAGGATGATGTCTGCAAGGTTTACTAAGGATTTTGCTTCACGGCTTAAGTGAGTGATTGTGCCACTTTCTAACCATTCCAGAAAAGTGACGGCTTGGAATTATGTAAGCGATTTAAAGGTCCGCACCGACTTTAGGAATAGAAAACAAGAAAGAGGCTCCACTGGCTTATGCGGGTGATTGTGCCACTTTAAAACGGCTTGGAATTATGAAAACGATTTATAGGTCTGTGCTTGGAATTATGAACACGATTTAAAGGTCTGTGCTTGGAATTATGAAAACAATTGAAAGGTCTGTGCTTGGAATTATGTGAACGATTTATAGGTCTGTGCTTGGAATTATGTCAACGATTTAATGGTCTGTGCTTGGAATTATGAACACGATTTAAAGGTCTGTGCTTGGAATTATGTAAACAATTGAAAGGTCTGTGCTTGGAATTATGTGAACGATTTATAGGTCTGTGCTTGGAATTATGTCAACGATTTATAGGTCTGTGCTTGGAATTATGTCAACGATTTATAGGTCTGTGCTTGGAATTATGTCAACGATTTAATGGTCTGTGCTTGGAATTATGAAAACGATTTTAAAGTCTGTGTTTGGAATTATGAAAACGATTTAAAGGTCTGTGTTTGGAATTATGAAAACGATTTAATGGTCTGTGCTTGAAATTATGTCAACGATGTATAGGTCTGTGCTTGGAATTATGTCAACGATTTATAGGTCTGTGCTTGGAATTATGAAAACGATTTATAGGTCTGTGTTTGGAATTATGAAAACGATTTAAAGGTCTGTGTTTGGAATTATGTCAACGATTTATAGGTCTGTGCTTGGAATTATGAACACGATTTAAAGGTCTGTGCTTGGAATTATGTCAACGATTTATAGGTCTGTGCTTGGAATTATGTCAACGATTTATAGGTCTGTGCTTGAAATTATGTCAACGATTTATAGGTCTGTGCTTGGAATTATGTCAACGATTTATAGGTCTGTGCTTGGAATTATGAAAACGATTTAAAGGTCTGTGTTTGGAATTATGAAAACGATTTAATGGTCTGTGCTTGAAATTATGTCAACGATTTATAGGTCTGTGCTTGGAATTATGTCAACGATTTATAGGTCTGTGCTTGGAATTATGAAAACGATTTAAAGGTCTGTGTTTGGAATTATGTCAACGATTTATAGGTCTGTGCTTGGAATTATGAAAACGATTTATAGGTCTGTGCTTGAAATTATGAAAACGATTTAAAGGTCTGTGCTTGGAATTATGTCAACGATTTATAGGTCTGTGCTTGGAATTATGAAAACGATTTAAAGGTCTGTGTTTGGAATTATGAAAACGATTTAATGGTCTGTGCTTGAAATTATGTCAACGATTTATAGGTCTGTGCTTGGAATTATGTCAACGATTTATAGGTCTGTGCTTGGAATTATGAAAACGATTTAAAGGTCTGTGTTTGGAATTATGTCAACGATTTATAGGTCTGTGCTTGAAATTATGTCAACGATTTATAGGTCTGTGCTTGAAATTATGAAAACGATTTAAAGGTCTGTGTTTGGAATTATGTCAACGATTTATAGGTCTGTGCTTGGAATTATGAAAACGATTTATAGGTCTGTGCTTGGAATTATGTCAACGATTTATAGGTCTGTGCTTGGAATTATGTCAACGATTTATAGGTCTGTGCTTGGAATTATGAAAACGATTTTAAAGTCTGTGTTTGGAATTATGAAAACGATTTAAAGGTCTGTGTTTGGAATTATGAAAACGATTTAATGGTCTGTGCTTGAAATTATGTAAACGATTTAAAGGTCTGCGCCGACTTAGGGAATGGAAAACCCCAAAGAGACTCCACTATCACATTCCATTATTAATGTGGATGTATTCAGGTATTAGAGCAATGCATCATGGTTGATGGTATCACGTAATCGAGTGAAACAAATCTAACATTGGTATGATGTCAGTACCGTTCTGTCTGTAAACTGTAAGTGCTGTGGCCGCTTCACTGTAGCCTAGGTCATTCTCCACAGTGCAGGAGAAGGTGCCCTCATCACGTCTCTCCTGAACTTTCCCCACCTCCAACACCGACATCCCGTCTCTCTCCTCCAGGTAGTAGGTCTGGTCAAAGTCCTGGCGGGACAGTCGCTTCCCGTTCCGTTCCCAGAACACATTGGGCTTGGGCTGTCCCACCCCGTGGCAGAAGAAGCTGACGGAGTCTCCAACTACCACTGCTTTTGCCATGGGTTTCTGGAGAATGACGCCTTTGAACTTAACTGTAGACAGAAACAACACATGTGCGCACTACGTTCATGTTGAAAATTTGAATTTGGGAGGAACTATTTAAATCTGATTTGCGGTTGAAACTTTTGTTCACAAATATTCCATCTAAACTTATTTTTCTTGCAATAGCATGTTGATCACGTGAGATAAGGCCTGAACTGAAATTTAGTGTTCTTCAAATTCAGCACCCTAACCATTAGGCTACGCACACAGTCCGAAAGTATGTCTACATTATAATATCTACATGTTACACAATTGAACATTATTCCAATTATTTTAAGGCACGGTAGCCTAAATGAAATCAGATCAGCTTTGAAGTAGGCAAAAGACACAACAGTGGATCCTTGCAGTGCTAAGGTAGACAACTGCACAGTACCGATTGAGATGCCTGGAAGCACCATGTCGCCGTGGCAATTTGATCCACATACGAAAAGCGTACTACACACAAGAAAAAACAGCTAAACTCAATTCTTTCATCACACAATACTTTTAAGAAGCTGTCATGACATGTTCTTCGACAGATAAACTACAGCATATTTTTCTTTAACTTCTTTTGAGCATTACAGTTTCTGTTCACAATAGCTCTCACTTGATTGACCTGTGCTTGTCGTAAGAGGCGGCTAACGGGATCGGGTGGTCAGGCTCGCTGACTTGGTTGACACATGTCATCGCATCCCAATTGCGTAGATCGATGCCCATGATGTTGATCACAGGATTGTCTGGTCCAGACTTGATTACTTACCGATCCATTGCGGCATTGAACAACAAACCAACCAACAAAATCTTTGTCGATTGGCATTTACACTCAAGACAGGAATTCTACACTTGGTTTCAGAATAAGAAACCTTGAGATTTTCTTGTCCCGACTCGGTTTCTTTCGGACCGATGCCAGAAACCTGGAATAATCCTGAGTGCGGCGTTATACAACAAACATACAAAGGAACATCAGAGTTCTGGACGTAGGTTCTCACCTGTCCTGTCGATCTGGATGCGGGCATCGATACTGTCCTTCCCCTTGATGTTTTCCACCTCGCACGTGTACAACGCCGACACATACACCTCCGGCAACACGAGCTGTCCTCGCCCAGTAGAAATCTCCGTTGTTTCCACATAGGTCTTGTCAACAAGCCAGCGTATCGTTGGCTTAGGCTCGCCATCTGCTGCGCATGACAGTGTGACGCTCGATCCGGGCTTCACAAAAGCATCTTTGGGAAACTCCGTAAATTCAGGCGGATATTTCCTCACTGGCAATTTTAAAATGCACATGATTAATGCACAATATTTTATGAAAGCCGAACATGGCGGAACAAAAAATGGGGTGTAAAGATATGACGTCTTGAATTATTTCATGTTCAAATATTAAATTGCATCGCTAATGGTAATGGAAGTAAAGGAGGTTCCGTTGAGATGCGTCCCTTGGGTACGCCAGAAACCAATGACTGCGGGGTCGAACACCGCGTCGCCTGAATGTTTCTAGGCTTGCCAGCACCATACATGTATTTGTGAGTTTCACCATAGTTGAGACCCGCATCACTTCCGCCATGGCCCGTGAAGATCCCGGGTAGAATAGGTCTTCAGCAACCCACGCTTGCCACAAAAGGCGACTATGCTTGTCGTAAGAGGCGACTGACGGGATCGGGTGATCAGGCTCGCTGACTTGGTTGACACATGTCATCGGTTCCCAATTGCATAGATCGATGCTCATGCTGTTGGTCACTGGATTGTCTGGTCCAGACTCGATTATTTACAGACCGCCGCCATATAGCTGGAATATGCTGAGTGCGGTGTAAAACTAAACTCACTCACTCACTCCCGCCATTCCTCTCACATTACGCAGAAACGCAGTGGTACAACTGGAGAACGCCGTTAAACCCAAATCATTCACTCACTCACTCAGAATAACGGCCTTGTTATTTATGTTATTGGTTCAATACACCATATACTGCCACTTGAAGTTGGCTTTCATTTCAGAGAACAAATATAGAATCAACCACGTCTAAAACCAAATACCGAACAAATCATACAAATGAAAAATTTAAATGAGAAATTTCCTCCAGAGTCTCGAAGATAACGTAATCACGTTCTTAAGCAATTTCCCGAACCAAGATAAAAACGTTAATCTCTTCAATCTGATGAGTGCTAAAACTGGTTACACTGCGCAATGCGGGATCATTATTTCAAGATTTGACATTAACAGCACGGGCAACAATACTCAGTGAATGTGTTTTTGCCCCATAGTTAGTTAGCACTATTAACGCTATATCACGTTAACATTAAAGAAACGGATGGGGGCCAGACAAAATTAATGGTTGATAACATGGGCAACAATCCACTGACGTACGATATATGTCATTACACATTAACACGTGTGATTGATTTAGTTTTACGCCGCTTTTTAGCAATATTCAAGCATTATCACGGCGGGGGACACCAGAAGTGGGCTTTATACACTGTACCCAAGTGGGGAATCGAACCCGGGTCTTCGGAGTGACAAGAGAATGCTTTAACCAGGTTACCCCACCGCCCCTCATTAACACGTAACAATGGCGTATCACAAGAAGACAAGAACAAGAGACTGGTTTCCACATGACGTACATTTGACGTATAGCTGAGCATCAAAGTTGTAGATGGTGCCGAACCTGTTCTCGGCCGAGCAGACATATTTGCCCATGTCGCTCACAGTAGCGTTTAGGATCCACAGCCTGCTCTCCCGTCCTGCAACAAACACAGTGACATTTGTACCACACATAGAAGAGTATTTCACGATAGTATATGCGTCTCAACGTGTAATACAGATATTGACAAAATAGATCTCTCTGGGTCCAAAATGCATGATGAGAAAGTTGTGTTGTATTATTTAAAGCCACAAATGTCTTAATTAAAGTTTCAGCAGTGAGCACATTTGTCATTTGTCATCAAGTCATTAAGTATTATTAATTATATTAAATGATAATGCTGTTCACAGGGTATGCAACAAGCGCGGTGTTTCATGTGTCAGACACTGCCCAGCTTCAATAACAGCTGTTATAGTTTAGAAGTGATCTTGTATCCAAAGAGAGAGCAGTCGCAACTTGCTGTGCAGAGTTGCGTCCCTTGGGCGCCCCCGGAGACCTGTTTGCCACTCACTCAATCACTCAGGCACTCACTCATTCACTCACGCATTCACGCACTCACCAATTCACTTCACATCCTTGTGATCGTGTACAGCACTGGCTTCAACATTAATATCTACAGATGATGCGACACAACACCCACGTCTACAACAACATACACAAACTATCTATTAATAATGTACGATCTACAGCAACACCGACCACGACAACAATAAACGCGACAACATATAGCATGCATAAAGATATAATGTGCATACATTTAGACAGATGTTGAAAAATATCAGTTGGCAAATAATGGGCGTGTACATTGTTATACGACATCACGCACATGTTACCGTAATTGACGTGTGGTGCACATGTGTAATATACTGAAGGTGTGTTGCACGTGTAAGTAAACGTAAGGGTGCGAGTAAGCATTCCTGTGATGAGTTCCACGTGTGTTCCCCGTGTCATAATAACCAAATATTTCAGAAGGTGTGTGTTGTGCTTGTTGTTTTAAGCCACAGTCAGCAATCAAAATAAAGTTATGATTTGGTGAATGTAAAAATAAATGCATAATATATTTCAGGTGAGAACGAACCTTATATATGATGAACATATAGCCTACAATGAAAGAAACAGAGTTGGCTGTTTTCATGCGCCGTGACAGTTTGGTTAAGATGAGATTTCATTAAGCAAGAGGTTCCGTTACAGCGATAGGGAAGATAGGGAGAGCGAAGTCACGAAAGTAGGTCAATGTGACAGTGAATTGTCAGAAGACCCATACTCACCACCTCGCTTGCCATACACTGTAACTGTAAGTCGAATCGGTTATCAGCGCAAGAGTACTTAATACATAAATAACATACGTCATACGAGTGTCACGATGAAATTAGGCAAACCAAACAGAATTTCTAGGTGAGATGCATACATGTTAACGCAGAGCTCGTGATCGTACGATGCATCCTCTCTCTCTCGTGGTATTTGGGACAGTGCTCCACAATTGGTGCAATTAAATTAGATGGTATGCGCATGCCGGTATTAAATGACATAAATTTATCGTCCTCTTTTCATGCAACACTGACGATCAATGAAATATTTTCAGGCGTTAATGGTCACACAAACTGTCTGAAAAAAATTCTCATTTGTTGTACTAACTGTTTACTAAGTCCTGTTACCAAGACCCGCTTAGTGGTATGTTGGATGACTGTCTAGAGATGTTGGGATCTTTGTTATCGCATACCATATACTGGGACAGGGCTTGACGACAAACCTTTTTACTTAATGAACAAAATCAACCAATGAGATGATTCATATTACAGAGTGCGCTTCTCACATCCATTCTCTTCTGCAGAGAAACCGGATGGGAGAGACAAATGAGATACAAAACGCCGGGGAATACTGTTGAATGAGTGGTGCGTTTCCAGGCAGGCAAAGGGTATTGTGGGACAACCTTGAGATTATAAAACACAAGACGTCCACACGGTCCATATCTTATGCAGCTAGTTTTAAGCCGTCAATGGATGATCATGACGGCAGCAATACTGATGTGGACATTTCAGACCGGGTCATTGTATTTAGATAACGGTTACTTCAGACATCCAGCAGTACTGTTACAGAAGGAGTCTCTCCAGCGACCCAGAAATCAATCTGTTATTTTCTGTAAATGTAGCTTTAAATAATCGTATGCGACCGGCACCATTAAATATAACTACAACATGAAATCACCGAAGACTGCCTGCAGATCACACGGAGTAACGGGCTTTGATGTTCATTCGATGTGTTGGCAGTGAATATGGACTACACGACACAACACCACGTTCCCTGTCAACCATTGATTGCTTGATTTATGTGCATAAGTTACCGCCACTTCGGCAATCCAAAACCAATTGAGGTTCACTGTCTACTTCAATGCTGTGTTTAAGCAAAACAAGACAGCGCATCTTATGAGAGTCATACAAATGGAATATTATTAAAAGTTCAAAAAGGAAAATCAATAATTGTGTGAACATGTTAGCACGAGGCAGTCAGATGTGATTTAAGTAATCTAAATAATACCAGTTACGTTCTGTCTGTTTTATGGTCTTGTCTGTTTGAACATGGTGACGCATAGACTGGTTATCTTTAGACAATGGTTTCTGGGGAATGGATTGTTAATTGAAAAGTGTAGCACGTATGCATAATCAGCTGTAAAACATTTTGCGGAACTCTCTGGCATATATCGACTCCATCTGTGGCATTCTGTACATATTATCGACGTCTAAATGTGTGATAAGTGATTATCTCTTTGTTTGTTTGTTTTTCATATCGGGCGAAACTAGCGTGTGATTATCTTGTTCGCTTCAAATTTAGAAATGTCTGATGAGAACACAAACGGTATTCAGAACAATGTTTTATTTGTCATGTACAGGAATAAAATCCACGTGGATATCCGATAACATCGATTTACCGTTTTACAGGGTGGTAACATAGATCTACCGCTCATGTGTGAGGTAACACCGATCTACCGATAAACATGGTTTCAACTGAAAACTATGATGTGGGGTCAAATTGGATTTACATATCTAAGATTATTGTAAGCATGGATCCTAGATTTCAGTATGTCATTTCATCTTGTGGATCCAATATCTGCTATTGACAGGTGTTGTGTTCGGGTCAATGACTCGTTCCATGATTTGCAAAATGGTTTATTGGTACAATGAAAACCATTTAACGGTTACTCATGTATTAAGTGCATAAGGTTAGATTAAAGTGACTGTTTGCCTAAAGAGGGGTTACCATATTATTTATCCAGTTTTAAATGGATACAATTTCAAATTATGAATCTACGTTTAAGTAAAGTTGTGCATTTTTGTGACCCTTAGCAAAGTGTGAGTAGTATATAAGCGGTGTTATAACATAACGTTGTGAATATCAAAAAGTTACCCAAATATCTGTATTTTTGACGACAACCTATCTCGCTCTTGTATAACACATAAAACTGGCCAGGTAGAAATAGAAGGTGTAAGCTGATATCGGTAATAAAAGGAAGACGTCATATCTGACAGAATCGTGCATTCTTCAACTGAGCCCAAAGGCAGGATGCGCTAATTTAATTGAACAATACTGTCTAACTGCCGTCGGTTTAGTCTTCCAGATGGAAATAGTACAGTTGATTGCTGGAATAGGAACTTTTTATCATACATGTTCAGACATAATGAGACATTATCGAGGGATATCTCCTAAACTTTATTTTCCTGCTTATTAAGCTGAGGAATTGACAAATACCTTTACTTTTACTAAGATATACAAGCTTTATTTATAAACGATTTTGATCCCAGTAAATTCGTCGAATCACAACCTACAGACCCGTCATCACACTGTTTAATCAATTTTGGGTAACAGTAGTAATACCCTCAATTCCAGATTCTAAGTTACAACAGTATTTTTCTTTGTTCGTTTGTCTTTTGTTGCCCGTAAAACCCAGAAAAACAAAATGTTCTCAATATTGCGGTCTGAAAATAATGGACGAGTTGGTTAAGTGGTTGATATCATCACCAGAGAGTCCAGGGACTGAAGCTCATGTTACGATGACACTGAGCTTACCATCCGAACCGTTACGTCACCTAGCAACGTCACACAGCACTAAAGGGATGTGGAACAACGCCAAGTATCTCAAAGATGTCTATTGATTGATACCACTGAAGGGGGTACCTGGTAGCGGATTCCCGGATTCATTTCAGGTAAGTATCCACTAATAAGTTGCCAGATGAGCCAAGTTCCACTCCTTCAGACAGCGGGACACACGGCCAGCCAATACACAGTGCTTGTCCAGCCGATCCACATTTATCTTAATTTAAGTTATCCCTGAATAAGACATCAGGATTTTCTTCGTATGTTATTCAAGAATAATGCAAACTGGTTAACCTGACGGACCGTAATTATGTTACCATTGATCATGCCACGTCTGTCATGTCAATTTGTTGTTTCAGAGTTCCACGATTTTTTAAGAATAAACGATTTGGTTGCCATTATCTTGATGAATATCTGGAATTGTCGGAACTAATTTTTATATTTTAACAGTCACGATTTAACAAGTTCGCATCTCCTAAGAAAACAAGTGTCACTCGAAACCTCATCGTATGATTTGTGAAATTGTAAACTCAATGTCGGCTACGACAGCTGATTGAACGGTATGACATCAACAATTAAACGTCTTCAAATAATTCTATCTGCTGTACAAGCTAACAAACTAATATGTTTGATTATATATCACAACGATGTTCAAATGAAAGCAATGAGATGACTCTTTCAATCGGGAAACAACTACGTAACCATTCTTGAATCATCTGACAAGTGTATCACGACTAGGAGAGTGTATCACGACTAGGAGAGTGTATCACGACTAGGAGAGTGTATCACGACTAGGAGAGTGTATCACGACTAGGAGAGTGTATCACGACTAGGAGAGTGTATCACGACTAGGAGAGTGTATCACGACTAGGAGATATTTTTTAATTTTGTTTCCAGAACCTTTCAATGGATCTGCCCACGATGACATTCATAAAGGTATCACGTGACATCACTCGCCTTCGAATACGCCTTGCTGCGTGCCTGTGAGCGCGTGGCTCATCAGACAACTACCTTATATGCGCTTGCTAGACCAGTTATAACTTCATTTATTATTGTAATTATAAACCTCCTTTGACGTCTTTTTATTGTTCAGAACAAGGTTTATTTGCTCTCAGCAAGTATCCGAACAGAGTCAAAGCCGAGAGTGACTTTGAATATCCACATGGAGGTTTTACTTTCAAGTAAAACGTAGTCTGATGTTTTACCTCTTTCGTGTTAGATGAAAGGTTTGAGTCGGAATCTTTAGTAAGACCTGCTTTGAGGTTTTACTTTAACTGTTTCACTTCATTCGCTTTGATACTGTCCTGGTTAGAAGTCAAGATTTTCAAACATTACAGTTCTATGATGTGAATCGAACCTGCAACCACACATGTAATATTTAGTATTGTAATCTTGTGTTACGTGACAGATGATGAAGTAAAGGTTCACTGAACACAAGGTTTGTTACGTCACTCACTGCTTTGGGGACGTGCAATTCACGCAATGCACTTGCTACAATTTTAGTGTGTACATGACGACTCCATTTTACGGTTTGGGTATAGGTATCAAATATACACATATACGTATTTGATGGTTCGTGGTGATGTGCGTCTTCCAATGTGCAATACATGCCATATCGCCGATCACATGCTGTGATATTAATGTGTATTACATACGTCCATTCTATACAAGGGGTATTGGTATCAAATATGCAAAACATTTGATGGTTTCTGGCAACGTGAGTGGCTAACTGGTTGGTGCACGTGCAATACACGCATTGACGTTGCTGTAGTTCTATGATGTGAAAGAAGGTTTGACCTTTAAAGTATGTGTACAGGTATACATTCGTGTATCTCATGAATGTGTGTCTCAGTCCTTGCAGATGTCAGTTTACGACACTCGAATTCGGTTTTCTAAGAGCACTGAGACCTCATTCATTCTCGTGTTGAGAACCTCTCGGTTCTTGAGTTCTCTGACAGTCTACGTCTACAGTATCACTGAATGATGCATGGTGAGTTACGTCTACATTATCACTGAATGATGCATGCTGAGTTACGTCTACAGTATCACTGAACGATGCATGGTGAGTGACTTCTACAGTATCACTGAACGATGCATGTTGAGTTACCTCTACAGTATCACTGAATGATGCACAGTGAGTTACATCTAGAGTATCACTGAATGATGCATGTTGAGTTACTTCTAGAGTATCACTGAATGATGCATGGTGAGTTACGTCTACATTATCACTGAATGGTGCATGGTGAGTGACTTCTACAGTATCACTGAACGATGCATGTTGAGCTACTTCTACATTATCACTGAATTATGCATGGTGAGTTACTTCTACAGTACCACTGAATGATGCATGTTGAGTTACGTCTACATTATCACTGAATGATGCATGGTGAGTTACTTCTAGAGTATCACTGAATGATGCATGTTGAGTTACTTCTAGAGTATCACTGAATGATGCATGTTGAGTTACGTCTACATTATCACTGAATGGTGCATGGTGAGTCACGTCTACAGTATCACTGAACGATGCATGTTGAGTTACTTCTACAGTATCACTGAATGATGTACAGTGAGTTACTTCTAGAGTATCACTGAATGATGCATGTTGAGTTACTTCTAGGGTATCAATGAATGATGCATGGTGAGTTACGTCTACATTATCACTGAATGATGCATGGTGAGTGACTTCTACAGTATCACTGAACGATGCATGTTGAGTTACTTCTACATTATCACTGAATTATGCATGGTGAGTTACTTCTACAGTATCAATGAATGATGCATGGTGAGTCACGTCTACAGTATCACTGAATGGTACATAGTGAGTTCCTTCTACATTATCACTGAATGATGCATGGTGAGTTACTTCTACAGTATAAATGAATGATGCATGTTGAGTTACTTCTACAGGATCTCTGAATGATGCATGGTGAGTCATGTCTACAATATCACTGAATGATGCATGGTGAGTTACTTCTGCAGTATCACTGAATGATGCATGGTGAGTTACGTCTACATTACTACTGAATGATGCATGTTGAGTTACATCAAGAGTATCACTGAATGATGCATGTTGAATTAAGTCTACATTACCACTGAATGATGCATGTTGAGTTATCTAACGACGTACGTCCACATTGTCACTGAATGGTGCATTTTCGAGTTATCTGATGTCAAGCATCTTCATTATCTTATATACATGATGATCTCTCTGACGGCCTACGTCTACAGTATCACTGAATAATGTATGTTGAGTTATCTGACGGCCTACGTCTACAGTATCACTGAATAATGTATGTTGAGTTATCTGACGGCCTACGTCTACAGTATCACTGAATAATGTATGTTGAATTATCTGACGGCCTACGTCTACAGTATCACTGGATAATGTATGTTGAGTTATCTGACGGCCTACGTCTACAGTATCACTGAATAATGTATGTTGAGTTATCTGACGGCCTACGTCTACAGTATCACTGAATAATGTATGTTGAATTATCTGACGGCCTACGTCTACAGTATCACTGAATAATGTATGTTGAGTTATCTGACGGCCTACGTCTACAGTATCACTGAATAATGTATGTTGAGTTATCTGACGGCCTACGTCTACAGTATCACTGAATAATGTATGTTGAGTTATCTGACGGCCTACGTCTACAGTATCACTGAATAATGTATGTTGAGTTATCTGACGGCCTACGTCTACAGGTATCACTGAAAAATGTATGTTGAGTTATCTGACGGCCTACGTCTACAGTATCACTGAATAATGTATGTTGAGTTATCTGACGGCCTACGTCTACAGTATCACTGAGAAAAAATGTATGTTGAGTTATCTGACGACCTACGTCTACAGTATCACTGAATAATGTATGTTGAGTTATCTGACGGCCTACGTCTACAGTATCACTGAAAAATGTATGTTGAGTTATCTGACGGCCTACGTCTACAGTATCACTGAATAATGTATGTTGAGTTATCTGACGGCCTACGTCTACAGTTTCACTGAAAAATGTATGTTGAATTATCTGACGGCCTACGTCTACAGTATCACTGAATAATGTATCTTGAGTTATCTGACGGCCTACGTCTACAGTTTCACCGAAAAATGTATGTTGAATTATCTGACGGCCTACGTCTACAGTATCACTGAATAATGTATGTTGAGTTATCTGACGGCCTACGTCTACAGTTTCACTGAATAATGTATGTTGAGTTATCTGACGGCCTACGTCTACGTTATCACAGAATAATAATGCATAGTGAGTTGACGGGCGACTATGTTTGACAACAGACCGTCCAGCTAGCGCTGCAATGTTCTACTTGAGCCTTACCGATCTGCGTGATGACAAACTTGTTGTTCTCCTGGAGGGGGATGTTGTTCTTGTGCCATTTGATGATGGGGATTGGATTTCCCGACGCCTCGCAGATGAAGGAGGTATTGGAGCCAGTCTCTACTGACGTCAGAGTTGGGTTACGGGTGAAGGATGGGTACCCAGATGGAATTTCTGTAAACGCGGACCAGGTGTCCGTTAATCGATATGAACATGTGTTGCAAACTACAACAATATTTTCAACATACTTTTACTGAAGGACTGACTGACAGCTTGTAACGTCTTTACTCATACTTTGATTCCACTTCAAAGATCGATGCTCATGATGTCAATCACTAGTTTCAGTAGATTGTCAGATCCAGACGCAACTACTTACAGACCGCGATCATACATATGGAGTATTGCAGAGTGTGGCGGAGAACAAAAACATATTTGAATTCAGTTTCGATTTGTGGCCCACATTTGAGAATATGCTGATAACTGTGGGAGATATCTACTCTCATTAGAAGTATTCTCTATCAGGAACAAACGGGCTTTAGAATGCCGTGCAGCTGTATAGGTTTGGGACTATGAACAAAGATCAGAATAAAAACTCATAAAAATATGTTTTCCACATAACATTATTGAGTGAGTGAGTGAGTTTAGTGTTTTGCCGCTCATGGCAACATTCCAGGAATATCACGGCGGGGGACACCAGAAATGGGCTTCACACATTGTGCCCATGTGTGGAATCGAACCCGGGTCTTCGGCGTGACGAGCCAACGCTTTAACCACTAGGCTACTCCACCGCCCCAACATAACACTAAATTGAGCTAAAGTGATTCTTGTTTCCAAAAGAAATATGAGCACACCTCCAGACATATAGATATAGGTCTGTGATAAACACACGTGTCCGGCATAAACACACGTGTCAAGATAAACCCACGTGCCAGACATGACGGGCACAAACACAAGTGCGTGACATAAACAGAGTTCCACAGCTACTCACCCGCCTGATCGTATACCTCCAGTTTTGCACTTTTTGTGTACAATGTATTATTTACATTTAGTATACAGTCATACGTGCCGGTGTCACGTGGCCGAGCCGATTTGATCCTTAATATTGACGTCCCGTTATCTATTTTATATTGAAATCTTGATAACCGCCTGGTAATCCGTTTTGGACCTTTCTTCCAGTATACTGTATACCCTGGCTCTCCAACGATTTTGCAAGAGAAGGTCACAGCCAGCTTGGCAGCAATCTTTGTGTCACGTGGTCCCAGCAGGATCCGCGGATAGTCCATGTCAGGGAGGAAGGCAACATCTGAGCGTCTTCCAATTCCCTCGTCAGCGAAAGCAGCAACCTGTACGAAATAGTACTGCTCTGGACGCAAACTACGGATAATGTCTACTCGGTTCCGAGTTCCCACTGAATCAAGGAATCTCTGCCCTGGAACAGGCTGGAACTTGTAGTCGATTGGAGTGTAGTACACGCGGTAACCTTGGACGGCGTACTCCGTCCTGCCCCTCTGAACCCAGCGAACTTTGGAGGAATAAGGTCCGGTCCTGTTGATATGTGTGATATCCACGACCCCAAGATCTGGAATAAACCGATTCGATATTTTCTAAATGTAAAATTTATTTTTCTATTTAATAACATTTGATGCATTAGTAGTCTATTCGCTTAATGTTACAATAATAGTACATATATCATAGATTAGGACACTCATAAATTTGAAAAATCAACTGCTTTGTTTGAAGTTTTCTGGTTTGGATTGATTGATTGAGTTTAGTTTTACGCCGCACTCAGCAATATTCCAGCTATATGGTGGCGGTCTGTACATATTCGAGTCTGGACCAGACAATCACGCGATCAATAGCATGAGCATCGATCCACGCAATTGGGATACGATGACCCGTGTCAACCAAGTCAGCGAGGCTGACCACCCGATCCCGTTAGTTGCCTCTTACGACAAGTATGGGTTACTGAAGAGCAATTCTAACCCGGATCTTCATGGGTTTCTGATTTGGAGACACACATAAGAGCAAACCTAGAGATGCTCGAAGCGGTTCTTAGTGTCACTGAAACCGTCTAAGCAACAAACTGTTTGAGCATGCAAGAAGACCTGTGGGGCATAGCTCTGCTATAAGGATTGTCTGTACCTGGTCCGTCTAGTGTGGCTTCAAGACTGCTGCTCCATGGTCCGGTGCCAGACGGGTTGTAGGCTCGCAGCCGGAAGGAGTACGTGGAATGGGTCTCCAGGTTGTCGATTATAGTGGGTCCAGACTCCAGGTCCCTCACATACATGTCACTGAAGGGGTCCGGCTGGCGGAAGTACTGCACCTCGTAATTGAGGGTATGGTCCAGTGCAGCCTTTGGAGAGTGGACGTACCACTCCAGTCTCACGGACGCGTCGTACTCCACACTCGCGGTCAACAGCTCTGGTGACCAGTCTGGGACTATAACAGAAAGGGTTTTATTGATGAACAGCAAGTCATCGTCAGACTCCATTCGTGTATTTGATATATAGGTAGTATACAGGAACTTACATCTCCATGCATTCTGATATTACATTTATATCAACATGAGTCTAAATGAGTTCGAAGCTCGTGTTAACACGAGGATGCGATTCTATATAAACTCATTCTCTCACACATTTAAATAATTATCAATGCCTTGGGCGTAAAACGTACAGATAATGAGTAATTAAATGCCAATAGTAAGGTGATGCCATGATAACCAATGACGTCACAATGATTTAGGAAGCGTCATGCTGCCAAGTCAGTTATCTGCAATCACTTGATTTCTCCTAAGCATTGTCTCATGTTTTGGACGATAGCTATTACTCATTCAAATGTTACACAGCAGTTGAGTCATTCTTGTTGTCCTTAACAACCTGGACACATCTTGCGCAGTGGCTAACAAATGCGTTGGAAACATTTAAGAGAGAAATTCATCATGCAACATCCAATCGATGGTATCTTCCATGGGCGGATAGCGCTTTAAAACAGTTACCTGTTGGCCTGTATGGCCGTGAATATAAATATAATAGTCCCTGACACGATCACCTGTCAGAGGGGATATTGTGATGACACGATCACCTGTCAGAGAGGGACTCATATTGTGATGACACGATCACCTGTCAGAGGGACTCATATTGTGATGACACGATCACCTGTCAGAGGGATTCATATTGTGATGACACGATCACCTGTCAGAGGGATTCATATTGTGATGACACGATCACCTGTCAGAGGGATTCATATTGCCGTCGAGTAGTCATTTGTCAGTGGAACTGATATTGTAATGACACGATCACCTGTCAGTGGGACTGATATTGTAATGACACGATCACCTGTCAGTGCGACTGATATTGTAATGACACGATCACCTGTCAGTGGATTGATATTGTGACACGATCAGTCAGTGGGACTGATATTGTAATGACACGATCACCTGTCAGTGCGACTGATATTGTGATGACACGATCACCTGTCAGTGGGATTGATATTGTAATGACACGATCACCTGTCAGTGGGACTGATATTGTAATGACACGATCACCTGTCAGTGCGACTGATATTGTAATGACACGATCACCTGTCAGTGCGACTGATATTGTAATGACACGATCACCTGTCAGTGGGACTGATATTGTAATGACACGATCACCTGTCAGTGCGACTGATATTGTAATGACACGATCACCCTGTCAGTGGACTGATATTGTAATGACACGATCACCGGTCAGTGCGACTGATATTGTAATGACACGATCATTGACTGATGACACGATCACCTGTCAGTGGGATTGATATTGTAATGACACGATCACCTGTCAGTGCGACTGATATTGTAATGACACGATCACCTGTCAGTGCGACTGATATTGTGATGACACGATCACCTGTCAGTGGGATTGATATTGTGATGACACGATCATCTGTCAGATTGATATTGTAATGACACGATCACCTGTTGCGACTGATATTGTGATGACACGATCACCTGTCAGATGGATTGATATTGTCACCGAGCAGTCATTTGTCAGTGCGACTGATATTGTGATGACAACAGCCTGTCAGATGGACTGATAATGGGATGACACAGTCATCTGTCAGAGGGTGGTTAACGTAGTGCCAGAGACTAATACATTGATGACTCAGTCACCCTTTTCAGGGAATCATATTGTGTTGACATACAGGAGCGGGTGTTGTGATGACATAGTTAATTGTCAGAGGCCCTGGTATTGGTAGTTGACACCGTTATCTGCTGGAGGGGTGGACATTATAATGTATAAGGTAGATATTATGAAGACACGGGTACCTTTCGGAGGCGTTGATATTGTGATGGCCCGACTCAGTTTCCCTTCGGCTGTGTCAGAGAACGCCCGAATCTGTACAGTGTACGTGGAGTCCTCCTCGAGTGACGTCAGAAGATCGGAGCCTCCCCTACCGAGCACCTGGTGTTGCCTAGTAACAGGGGGACTCGCATCCCGACTCAGCTTGGTATACAGGATCTGGGAGCCCTTAATGTAGACGCGGGAGGCGCGGTCGTCTGGGAGCTGCCACTGGAAAGCTATGGTAGAGTAGTTGAATGACCTCGCCTGGACCTCGGATGGAGCATCAGGAACTAAAAGAAACAATGTGACATTTTGGAGTAACATAATTGTTCACACTCGAATTGTTAATGCAGATGAAGCAATGATGACAGAAAGTTCAAAAGGTATGCGCAGATCACAGATGACACGTGAAGATCGGGGTTAGAAATTGTCTTCAGCGAACATGTAAGGCGACTGATGGGATCGGGTGGTAGGGATTGCTGACTTGCCTTACACAATTGTCAGAATTTATGTGATTATTCAGTCTTCCTGTGAAAACAGTGAATGTATTGCCATTGCATTGTATATACAGCCGAAAAGACGACAGCTTGTTCAGTGTCGGCCGGTGACCGTGTTTCACAACAATCCATCCAACTGTCCTTTGCAAAAGGGGAGCTAACTCTAATCAATAGAACGTCCCCTTTGTTCTCCGTTTGCCGTCCTGTCAAGACGTTTAGAATGAAGTCCCACTCAGCAACTAAACGAAACAAGGTAAACTTTCGGCCAAATCAATAATTATTACGTTTTTCAACCTAGAAAAGAGACTATAAACTGCAGATGTCCACAAGCACAGATCTGGAATCAAACCGCGCCTGCTAGCAGTGTGGCTAAGCATAATTCGCGTTTATGCTTACATGGTTTTCTTACCTATGCGGGTGATGAGACCCCGTGTAAAATTTTTTTTTATTTTCACAATGTGCAATTCCGTGATTCTCGACATTGATTGGTCGATCGTATATTAGTACATTTTCACTGGATGCCAGAAATCCTTTCACACCACTACGTTCATTAATAATATTTCACCAATTCATTGGTGAACTGGCCGTGCTGTAATTGCACTGATTCGAATTTAAAATAGAACAACAAAAAAACATACAGGAGTTTGATGCTAATTTAATGCTTTATTTGACATTTCGTTGATGAAATGGCGTCGTTTACTTAACAACATGTTTTGTAATATAAAATTGTCCAAAAGTTAGAAAATCGTCTTTTGCAAACAAACATGGCAACCCAGTTAACGCCAATCAAAGTCCGTGACCTGGTCCATTAGGATCTTACATGGACCTTTGCCCATGACAATGACACCTTTTTGGCTGCGAACGAAAACTGATGTCGACTCGGACTCGACTGAATTTAGAGTTATCGTTCCTGACGAGGACAGGCGCGAGCCCAAACTAGGTCACAGTCCGTTTCAGCAAAATGTTGCCAAACGTTCATAATTGTGTACCGTCTTCTCAAAAATAAGGTTCACTATTCCTGCGTTTTATTGTTCCCTTGCAGATTGTCACTGTTTCATAAGTAAATGTTAAAACATTGACAGTTTTTTTGCTGTTTTGTACCCAACAACAGTCACCCTGCTTCTCACACCAGTAGGTTAGATCGACACATTTGCGATCTACGACTAAATATTGAATATGTGATTGTACTCGTTGAACTTAATCTTTACAAAATGGTGTGGCTAATACAATCGCAATCAAACGAATTTGGAAACTGTTGAATTGTGCTGTCTTTCATACCGTTTTCTACAGTGCTATATTGTGGTTCGTATGCGATTCCATTCGACTTGAGCAGTTTGGTTTCATCCGCGCATTAATACCGATCAGCTGATTTAGCTGTAAACACTTACATAAGAAGATGAGGCTTTGAGTTCATAAATACAGGTTTCTCGGTTTAATTACAGATTGGATAATAAATAGAAAAACCCACGATGTTCGTGTAATTACGGGAAATATGTCCCTCGTGGAATTAATGTTCAAGTCCCACGCTAAACCTCGGGACAGTGAACATTAATTTCACTCGGTACATTTTCCCATAATCACTCGTACCTCGTGGGTTATTCTCTAAGCCTTCACTTGTTAAAATACCCTTCCGCCCCTGTAAGACAATGGTTTTCGATATTTTATACTGGTTTTCTATATTTCAATAATGATATAAACTATCGCAGTAATATGTACATGCCGATTGTAACTCCACCGACGTCGTGATAGTTTGTAAACACAATTACCGTTTATAGTTGGGAATTATCCCACCGAGAAACTAACCAATTGTATGATACAAATTATCTGTTTCACAGCAAAATCATCCAAACATTATTTATGTGTTCACTTAAAGAATCCTCTTGTACAGTTTATACTTACTGAAGGGCGCTGTCTCAACTGGAATCTGTAGTGACAATATGCCCTCCCCACTGTGGAGTATGGAGGCGACGTCAGCCAGGTAGACTGTGCTGGGGGTGAGACCCTGGAATGTGTGTGTGAGGACAGCAGGAATCTCCTCCCGGATGCGGCTGTTGTTGGTTCTGTCTGTGAGGTAGAGTGCGAATCCAGTGATGTTCCTCTCTTCCACGGGGGCGTCCCAGGTCAAGTCAAACTCGTCAAACGTCACCCGTGTTGTTTTCAGATTCATAGGCTCAGCCGATACCACTTTAATATAAAACCATAAGAATTTCTAATACACGGTCGTGGTGTTCAGCGGATGTAATCCCTGATTGTTATTGTCTAGATTCAGCTCTTTGGACAGGCAGTGCCAACAAATTCAGGGTTGGAGATGCAGATGCATTGCTGCACTAATAATAACAGGTCAAGTCTTATATGCATAAAAATATGCATGGTGCATCGACATTTCTTTCTCACTTGATACTTATGCATTTGATTAATATGGTATAGATTATGCCTTAAACAATTTTCCGAATTGTCGCAAAATCCACTGAGACTGTGCATTGCGACAGTGCTATGTGTAACTGCTCGACATGATTCGAGGCTTAGGGTAATGAACTCACTGGTTTTGACTGCTATCTGCCGACTGAGATCTCCCTTCTCGGTCTTGGTGTTCACCCTCACCACCACATTGTACTCCGTGTCGGGTTCAAGGGAGGTAATCAGTGAGTTTTGCTTTCCCCCATAATGCTCCACAAGACTCCACTTCTCAACCGTAAGTCGGGATCGCGACCGGTCGTATTGGATGTTGAAGCCGATGACGTACTGCCTTGCGAACAGGTCATCGGGTGCCTTCCACTCAACGTACACAGCGGTAGCGTTCACTGGGTGGGCCTTCACCTCCGTAGGAGCCCTTGGAACTGGAACAAACATCTGCATATGTGATGACCAGGATATGTTTGTGTCACATTCACAATTTCTGCATCACGAATTCGTGCATACAACTGACGATATACTAAGTGCATAGTAGCATAGTTAGATTCTTATGTGAGGTGAGGTTAATCACATGTCCCGCCGTGTTCCTGCTTATTGTATATCTACTCGTATACTGTTTATGTGGGACTGGTGTTCGTTACTGGCGGGTGGAGGCGGCTTGTACCAGTACGGGGTCGGTCATATAGTAATACCCTTCATCCCCTTAATACCAAGCGTTGAGCTTGGGAACAGCAAGACAGAAAGTACCGTGTTCTACTGTCTTGTGGTTTGACGCGACAACCTGTCGCTGTAACAACAAACCATCTTTACACTAGACCAACCAGAGGCCTTCCTGACGATAAAGTCTTCCCTGTGTAGAATGCAATCTATAAGCATTGCGATCAAACTTCTGCTTGTTGAGTTTTATTTCAGACCACAATTTGCAGGATGAAATACACAGATGCGGTTCTTTGACCAAACCTGTTTAGTTTAGTTTAAACATGTTTTATTCACATAGTGAAAAGGTTCGGGGGCAAGTTCTTACAACTTATAAAAACCCTCTCCAACCTGTAACCCAGCCATCTCAGTCGGGATTGTCAATATACGGATGACACTTACTGTAAGGATTGGTTTTGACCTCAATTGTTTTGGACGACAGTCCCTCCTGTTCACCAATCACAGCAGACACCCTGATCCCATATGCTCTGTCTGGCAGCAGGTTGTCGATCCTGAACTTGAGTTTAGGTGGTATCTCCCTCGTCTGTTCCGTCCCTTCTATGGTGTCGAAGGTTATCACGTTAAATCTGGTGATATTTCGTTGTTTTATGGGCGCCTTCCAGGAAATGCCGATGGAGCTGAAGTGTACCTCTGTTGCTTGCAGACGTCGAGGCTGCTCAGACATCACTGCCCACAGACGTCACCCACATCATACATCAACGTTAAAGTTGCATAAGTACGGAGCATATTAAAAGTATTGCAGTGTAATGATCCTCGAAAACGCACATGAGCTATTAACTATTAACATGACAGCCATAAAGGGGATCATATCAAAGCCTAAACAAACCATCCAGCCTTCACGCTCATGTATTTAACAGCTCCTATCACCATAATTTTATAGCATCATTAAATTTAAAACGTCATAAATCTTTTATTTTCCAATAAATGTGAAAACATTCAGGGTAATATTAGCATCTGGACTATCTCTCCGACATCTGCAAATGTTTATCTAATATTTAAGCTGATTTTTGTCTGCCGCTTTTTGGTGAGAAAAATGAGACCAAGTGCATGCACAATGTCATCTGAAGAATAGACTTCATTGAAGTTTCTTTGCAGGCTTTTCACTAATTCATAAATGCATGTATCTTCGGTTTCATTAAATGGGGTATACAAAAATAACCTGCTAGAGTGAATGATGCCCCATCCTTATGATATAGTCCGTAAATTCGTTGAATCTTAGAGGGAATCATGTAAGCCTATATTGTAAAAACAAAGCCTTTAATACACCTATAACTGCAATGATCACATAACCTCAAATGGGGTCTAAGCTAGCCACAAGTGAGTGAGTGAGTGAGGTTAGTTTTACGCCACACTCAGCAATTTTCCAGCTATTTAGCGGCGGTCCGTAAATAATCGAGTCTGAGTCAGACAATCCAGTGATCAACAGCATGAGCATCGATCTACGCAATTGGGAAGCGATGACATGTGTCAACCAAGCCAGCGAGCCTGACCACCCGATCCCGTTAGTCGAATCTTACGCTAGCCACTAGTTGATACAACTATCACGTCAAAGCTCAGGCGTCATTTACAATGTGACTCCAATATGATTAGATGCAGTTTGACCATGAATGTGGCCACTTACATGTTTTAGTGCGTGTTCCTCTTGTGTATTTGCCCTGCTGAGTCTCTGTCTCTGACCTCATCCGTATCCTGTATTCCGTGTCCTCCTCCAGTCCCGTGACATAGACATGGTCCTCGCCCTCATCCACCTCCAGGCCCATTGTCTCCTTCACCCTCTGGAATCGATCCAGAAGACAGTACTCTACATGGTAGAGTTTGATGTAGTCGTGCGATCCTGGGCTGTCTGGCACCTTCCACCGAACAAGGAGGGTGGTCTGATTGAGTGGCGTCACTGTCACGTCTTCGATGACAGCAGGGACTGAATCACAGGTTATCAAATTCAGTCAAAACTCTGTTTATTACAACATGGGCATTGCAATTGAATTGGACAAAGCTACTTGATTGTGAATAAATCATCTGTTATTGACAGATCGAAATATATCACAAAGAACTGACACAAATGTATTGTCTCACACAATGAGATCTTCACTGCACAACCTGCATTACGCTTATTTCACAAGCACACTTGTTTTCCAGGGCACCCCGTGCTCCAGCTAACAACTTGTGTTGGTATTAGTAATGATAAGATGAATGGGATAGTCAGTTCAAAATAGTTCATGCACACACACCACACATTCGAATATATTTACATGCATGGTAGACACCATACCAAAACAGTACAGTTAGTTTACAACCTTACACGAACCAACAAATTAACACATTATACGTATTATAAGAATATTATGTGAACAGATTTCAAGATTTCAAAACATTTGGTCCTCATTATCATGTGCCAATGTCTTTTCGACAATTAGCAATATATATTTTTTCCCAGCCAGGGGATGGTTACAAAGAGAAGGGAGGTGTTGACAATATTCTCTCATCTCACCAAATGGCTTTGTTACAAATTCCAGTACATCGGAAGTCTTTCCTTTACGTGCTTCAAGCAATGATGTCACAGTAACTTTGTACTTCCGATCTGCTATGAGATCGGTGAGAGTGTAGCGAGAACCGGGCGGTGTGACTTGACTTGTGACCTCTCCAGTGACATTGTCAGTCAGCAGGACTTCAAAACCTGTGATATTTCTCTGCTCGGTAGGAGCATACCATGACAATTCGACATGGTCAAACTCGATATTCGTTGTTCTCACTGTCCGTGGTTTGTCAGACTCAACTGAAAAGCAAGCATGTTGGAAGAATCCAGTCACGTAGACACCATTCAACAACGAGTGCAGGTTCAAAACAGACACACACTAGCATAAACAGTTAAATGACATGAAGTTATAAGTTCCCTTCGTTTGTTGAATATATTCATGTATGAGTCTTGCTTTTTTATTTTATAACAGCAATGAGTCCAATGAAAACTCACGTGTGCGAACCATGATTGATTGGCTCAATGCCCCATTCTCAGTCAGCGTCTCAGCACGCACGCGCAGTATGTAGCTGGTGTCGGCGTCCAGGGAGCTGATGATGGCTGTGGTTGACGTCCCTGACGCCTGCACACTTCTCATATCGGTCGGCCTCTGGCTTGTTCCTAACTTGTTGAATGCAATGCGGTAACGAACGACGTAGTCACGGGTTTCATTGTCGACTGTAGGTGTCCACTCTACCAGAACAGCCGTGTCATTCAATGGCCGAGATACGATATTGGTAGGGGCATCAGGCACTGTGAAAAGGATGGTGTATTAAGATCAATCTTGGGACGGTGGCGATGATGGTAAAATGTCATTTCACGTACTATTAGACTATCTTTTGGCAACTTGATGCAGTCGTTATAAAAGACTCACCAAAAGGCAGCGTCGTGAACCGCAGTACATCCGAGGTCTTCCCTTCCTGATCTCCCATTTGGGATGTAATGGCGAGTTCATACTGAGTGTCCGCGGCGAGACCTGACAAAATGTGCACAGTTTGGGGTGATACGACACTCCGAGTTACCGTTCCTGCTTTGACATTGTAAAGCACAAGATGAAAGTTTGTAATGTTCCTTTGTGTGACCGGGGCATACCATGACAGCCTGGCTTGGTTGAACTGTATACGGGATGCCTGTAATCCATATGGTTTGTCGGTCTCGACTGCAAACGCAACCACATCGATGTGACATCAGTAATGGGTTGTTTATGGAGAGTATACAGAAATATTATACATGGTCCATCTGTTTAATATATAGATTCAGAATCTTTATATTCAGTGATTTGTACACAAAAAATCGTGCAGTGATAAGAACCAACATTTACAAGTTATATTAGCATATGCTGTAACTCACGAGTCTGAACAACGACTGGTTCACTATATTTCCCCTTTTCTGTCAACGTCTCAGCCCGCACACGTACTCTGTAGCTGGTGTCGGCGTCAAGTGAAGTGATGACCACCATGCTGGAATCCCCCGCAACCTGCACATCGTTTTCGTCAGCATTGCCTCTGCTTCTGTCCTCCTTACTGTAGGCGACGTTGTAACGCACGACGTAGCCACGTGTTTCGTCATTCACAGTGGGCATCCACTTCACCACAAGAGCGGTTTCATTGGGAGATGTTACTGTGACATCAGCTGGTGCTTCCGGAACTGCCAAGAAGAGTCTCCATGAAGTCATACAGTGATAACCATCAGCCCAAAGTATCCAGAGTATATATCCGTGAAATTATGCATGTTTTGCATAACAGTGACAGTGAAAATGTTTAATTACTTTCCATGTCGTCATCAACACAAAGTGAGCTGAAGTCTACCCGACTAGGACAGTGTATGTCCTGTGATAATACAATACAAGGTATACATTCTATTATTTGTACAATATTCACCTTTGTGTGTTGATCAAAAGTATTCATCATTCAACATGTTTTCATGCGAACATCATCTTCTTATTTTGTACAAATATTTTGTTTTTCATATTTACAACTAACCAAATGGTAAGGTCTTGAAGGAAAGCAAGTCTGAAGTCTTCCCTATGTGGTCCCCAAGTAGAGATGTCACAGTGAGTGAGTACTCATTATCAGGTTCAAGGCCAGTCAGTGTAAACTTCAAGACTGGAGGTGTCTGTAGTTCCGCCACGGCTCCTCCTTGGACATCACGGAGTGCAAGCTGGAAACCGCTGATACCCCTGTCCTTGACTGGGGCGTACCAAAACACCTCCGCTTGGTTGAACTGTATTTGACTGGTCCTTAGAGACAGAGGTTTGTCAGACACAACTGCAGGGACAGATTCAAGGCTTGGGTTATATTTTGCACTTCAGTTAAATCTGTTGTCAACACGAATAAATGACTGCTTTACATTTATGTTTCTTTACGGCTTCCTGCCATTGTTACGATTTTAAGGGTTTGAGAGTAAAGTGTAAATTACGTGTTTTCATGTAGACTGGTTCGCTATACTGTCCCTCCTCTGTCAGAGTCTCCGCACGAATGCGCAACCTGTAGTTGGTGTCTGGGTCGAGGGCAGTGATGACAGCCTTGTTGGCATCCCCTGAAACCTGCAGGCTCTCTTGACCTCGGTGCATGCCACCCTGTTTATTGTAGACGATGTTGTACCCGCGTATGTAGTTGCGTGTTTCTTCATCTACCGTTGGCGTCCACTCCAACAGCATAGCGGTGTCATTCAACGGCGTTGTGCGAATATTTCCGGGAGCACCAGGAACTGCCAAGGGATATGTCATAGACAAAGGGTCATGCTGTTGGTTCGTACTAGTTTGTTATGGTTCCCATTCCTGTTTGGCAAGGAACTGTTAGAGTCCAACTCCAGAGGAGCCCATGCAGAAAGACGGTGAAGCAAGAGGTAGTCTGGGTAGTATCTCTAAGCATCCTAGGATCTATCTTAGCACTATTAGCCATAAGTCTGTTATTCTGTAATTTTGATTAAAATACCCATTCTGTCATGCATATAAATGGGTGTTGAACCTACCTTTAATGTAAAACGTATGTTAACATACACATCTGTAACAATGTAACGCACCATTGTGTAGACGTTAACCACAGTCGCGCGGCCGCAAATGTAAACTTTCTTTGGTTTTGTTTTCTGTAGTGACAGTTATGAAGAGTTGATATTTCACGGTTCTGACGTGCAAAGCGTCATGTTGCACCTGCAATCATCCACGCGCAACCTGGTAATAAAACTCCTCTTTCAGTCGACGCGAAATCAGGGCAGTTGGAAATTAATCTGTCCTTGCTTCGACCCATATCTTTGGTCAGTATGGCTAGTGGATCCGACAGTGAAAGGCAAGACTTTTCTGTAAAATGCTGATCGTCAGTTTATATCAGACCCAGTTTGAGACCTCAGTCAGTGGTTTGGAAGCAAAGTAGATCTTTCTGTTATCAGCATGGATGTTGAAAAAGAGGATCGAGATATATTCTCGCTGTAGTTTCAAATGTGTGCGGAGTGTACTGGAAGCAGAAACAAGGTACAAAAACAGAAATTCATCTTTCTGAAAGGTTATAGGTTGTTGTCCCTCAAAAAGTATAGTTGACATGCTCGGATCCCACAATCTTAAGGACACATTCTGCCCAATAAGCTGGTGTCTGAGTCCCTTCAATGCAGATGCCATCGCAGTGAAGAAGCAGTTTCGATGTTTGATATTGCACAAGTGACGGTCTTGAATGTGCGAGTTATGATTTGCACGTTTTTCCAACCAAATCCAGTGAATTACTATTCACTGTTTCCCACCGTTTTAAGACATTGAATCCATTTGGTTGTATTTGGACATGACATTTAAGCAAAAATGTATTTAGTTTCATTTTCTTTCCATTGTCATATGATTAACGTAAAGGTCACATGCAACGTAAAACACACCTTTGCAGATTCTGATACCTTTCGGTATTGACATACAGTAACAAATTATCAAAAATGCAAATTCAACTTATAAAGTTGAAAAATAACGCGATGAAAAAAACCCCGCGAAATCGGAGTTCAAACGATTCGTTAAATTCACCCCAGCTGGGGTGAAAAGTGGTTTCAATAGCTGTGCTGTGCTGCGCTGCACTGCGCACATGGCGCATGCGCAGTGAATAGGTTCACGCAGCTTGGAAGCGGGATGTCCGGATTATAAGGTCGTGAGCAGGAGTAGTCTAATCTTGGTTGTGTACACAAACAACAGATAGTAAATAATCTACTCGTTACATAAAAGAACCTTGTTAAGGATCTAGATCTACTCAGCTATGTGTCAACCAGTGAGGCGTTCGACATTTCAAGACTGAACACCTTCGCTGGCGTTGAGTACTCGGAGTAGGCTTTGATGTGAGCTATTTTTCTAATGTTTTGTTGATATTTCACAGGCGCCAGCTTTTATATTATATGACAGTAGATTACCGATTTAACTGTTTATATAATTTCATTTGACTATTTCGCCACACGTTCTTCTTACCGAGTCACTTTCTCAGTTCGATACTTAAAAGCAACGTCATTATTTAGCGTTGTCATTCGCTTATCATACCCATACACAAACAAGGCCAAGACGTAAACAAAGCCAAATCATATTGGCCAATATCTCTAACATCTAACATATGCAAAACCATGGAGTATATGGTTAACAACCGCCTCACACAATATCTTGAAACACAAAATCTATATAATACAACTCAATCAGGCTTTCGCAAAAGTTGCTCCACTATAGATCATCTAGCACAAATCTATAACTCAATCAGAACTGCACAAAATACAAAAAATATACACTTGCAGTCTTTTGGGATTTCTCCAATGCCTTTGATATGCTCCGGAGACCGGGTGTTATCCAAAAGTTACAAAAAAAAGGTTTAAAAGGGGCACTTCTAAATTTTGTATCAGCCTTTCTAACAGACAGAGACTTTAAGGTCTCCATAGACCATCAAATCTCCCAAAACTATACACTAGAAAATCGCACACCCCAGGGAAGTATCATCTCATCCACTCTCTTCAATGTTATGGTTGATGATATATTCAACAAACTCAGTAAAAACATAAACAAATCCCAGTTTGCCGACGATGGAGCAATATGGGTTAATGAAAAAAATATACACAAAGCACAAAAACAAATTCAAGCTGCACTTAACCATATTGAAAACTGGACCAACCAATGAGGGTTCCAACTTTCTACCACTAAAACAACAACTGTAGTATTCAAAGCACAACATCGAAGAAAACAAAACGTACATCTTTATATTAACAAACAAGAATTACCGCAATCAGATACAGTAAAATTTCTAGGTCTAATGCTTGACCAGCACTTAACATGGAACAAACACATTCAGTTCATACAAGAAAAGTACAAGTCAGATCTCAACATTATTAAATACCTATCACATAGTAGATGGGGTAGCAACAAACAAACATTACTACTACTACTATATAAATCACTCATCAAATCTAAATTACTCTATGGCTGCGAAATATTTCAAGATATGGCACAAACACATAAAAACAAACTCAGTTCCATTCAATTCCAAGCACTTAAATGTATAACTGGAGCCAACCCAAGAACATCCCTCCAAGCATTATTGGTAGAATGCGGGAAACTAGACCTCACTCTCGAATGGGAAAGATATATGATGAAATATGTAACTGATCACTTAACAGCCCTATTACAAACAAAACTGAAAACCACGATACATCTCTAAACAATAAAACCATCTCATTATCAATGAGGGCAAATACCCAAAACCTTTTGGACAAAATACAGGAAATAAAACAACAACTTGATATATATACTACAGAATATAATACAAACCCATATTACAAATATCTTCCTCCAGTATCACTGCCAGAAATCCTGGACAACACAAAAATTACTGAACACAATATACATAATAATTTCAAAGTGCAAGCATTCATACAACAAAATGACAATCCACAAAATAATCTTCACATCTATACTAACGGGTCCGAAGATCAAAATGGAAACACTGGTTTTGGCATCTACATACCCCCAAAAAGCCTTAAACAATCCTATAATCTCCCAGCAAACTCCACTATCTTCACAGCAGAACTCGCAGCCATAGTTCAGACCTTGCAAACAACATCTGACCAAACAAACACTACATCTGCATTTTTACGGATTCCTTAAGCTCCATACAAGCTCTCAAAAATTACTCTACAACAAAAAGGCCAGATCAAATAAATAACATATACAGAAGAATACTATACCACCAAAATAAAATAATCAAATACATTTTATCTGGGTCCTGTCACATATCGGAGTCCATGGCAACGAAATGGCAGACCAAGCTGCCAAACTTGGACTCCACTCAAAAAACAAAATAAAATACCTTACTCCAAAACAGACCTAACAAATAAAGTTAACAATATAATAATAAATACATTCAATCATAACTGGCAAATAATAGGAAAACATTATCCACTCTACCAAATTCAACAAACACTAAATACAAAATGTAAAAATTATCACGAAACACGCCGAATTGATGTTGCCATAACCAGACTAAGACTAGCAAATTGCAATCTTAATCACTATCTACACAAAATCAACCTTCATCCAAACGGCAAATGTATCACTTGCCAAATTCCTGAAACAATAGCTCACACTATCATTTACTGCTCAAAATAACATAAACAAAGAACCCCATTTACCAATGCTTTAAACAGTACCTCAACAATGCTAACTCTACTGATCTCAACCACATTCTAACAAATCCCAAATTAATTAAACCACTCACTAAATATCTCATTCATACAAAATTATACCAAACAATCTAGCAACAAAAACAATAATCCCACTTTTTACCACTTTTTTTTAAATTGTTATAAATATGTATATATGTTCTTTTAACTTTTCAAATTAGTTCTCTCTTTTTATCAACTTCATTTTTTAACCTTTTATATGTTTACCATTATTCACTTAATAAATATGTTTTAAACATGGGTTGGTTGTAAAAACAGTAACAATAACAATAACCATTTAATACACTACATCTATATTAAATTCCAAATCTCTATTACTCTTTACCTATTTCATATTTTTACCTTTTTAATTCGGCCCCCATTTAAATTTCCCTTATTACTCAATTGTATTTTGTTGTGTTTTTTTCTTTTTTTTTTGTAGTAACACCACTCTTTCAAAATTTCTATTTTTTGTTTCCCCTCATTTCTTAATAAGTGTACTACCCCGTCGCCGAAATACCTTAGTTGTGCGTGCGACGTTAAATACAGCAAATAACTACTAAGTACTAGCATTGTCAGATTTTTAACTGTGATATAGATGTGCCTCTGTCACAGACAACTCAATGTCTGTTTTATTGACACCTATGTGTCTGCCTGCCTATCTGCTAATGAGTCAATATCCAATACACAACTTCGATCACTGACAACATGCAATTTAAACCTAACACCTATCAGGCTATACACCATAAACAAAACGCATTGACCATGATTTATGGCTCGTGCACCCAAGTTCTGCCCCTGTCACATAATGCAATTACACAGACAAGCAGGTGTGATACTTGTACACATGGCATGTTATATGATGTCTGTTGATTGCAAAATGTTATACACAAAAAATAGCATGTATTTACAGAATAGGTTTGTGGCAAAACCTTCTTTCTTATGGTATCAACGGAAGGTATAAAATTTAATATGTACGATAATATCAAATCATGTATCAACTACAATAATGATATTTCCGGATATTTTCGCTGTGAAAAAGGGGTCCGTCAAGGCGAAAATCTTTCACCACTTTTATTTTCTTTATTTTTAAATGATGTCGAAACATATATGTCTTTCTCTCAATGTGAAGGAGTCACTATTGAAACAACTATTGGCATTATCAAGATATTATTGCTGTTGTATGCCGACAGTCCTGAAAATGTACAGCATTGGATAAATGTTTTTCATAATTATTGCAAGCAATGGAAATTGAATATAAATGTTTCAAAGACGAAGGTCATTATTTCTGGATCAGGACCAGCAAAGAAAACTAACATGTTTTTACATTAGATGACAAGCAGCTTGATATTGTTGATGACTATGTATATTTACGTGTTAAATTTCATAGAAATTGTAAATTTAATTTTGCTATTAAGGCAGTACATGACCAAGCATTAAAAGCTATGTTCGCTTTATTATCAAAGTTCAGAAATCTTCATCTACCAACTGATCGACTGTATGTTTAAATGTTTTGATAGTATGGTTTTACCAATAATGTTGTATAGCTGCGAAGTATGGGGTTACACAAATGTCGATATTTTGGAAAATGTACATCGATTATTTTTAAAAACTATTTTGAAATTACGGAAAAGCATTCTCCATCTTATATACTCTATGGTGAAACAGGATGACTACCCTTTTCTATATATAGTTGAAAACGCATGGCGCTATATTGGTTCAAAGTTGTTACAAATACAAACAGAGATATGTTGACAGGCGTTATCTACCACACCGTTATACATACGTTTTCTAACGATATCTTCTCATCACCATGGATTGTATTTGTTAAATCTGTTCTAGATGATTGTGGTCTGTCTTGTGTATGGTTTAATCCACTTATGTTCGAACGTCAATGGTTAATTTCCACAGTTTTTAAACGATTGTCTGATCAGTTCATACCTTCGCATAAAGGTTACCTATACTGCTGTGTAAAACCTCTGTTCGGTTCAGAGGAATACTTATTTCTTTCATCAAAACTGTCCTCTTCCGTACCGGTAATCATCATTTGCCAGTGGAAATAGGTCGATGGTCAAATATCTCTTTTGAAAACAGATTATGTGAATTGTGTGATACACCACATATCGGTCATGAATTTCATTACTTATTTGAATGTCAATATTTTCAGAAATAAAGGGAGTTGTACATGCCACGTTTCTTGTATGTAAATCCCAACTTTCATAAGCTTGAATTGCTATTTGGGCAACATGTAACTTGGGAGTTGCATGCATGTTGTGCCGTCCATGGTCATCGCTCAGCTTTCCAAAAGCACGTGTCATCTTCATCTATATGACGGTTTGGGTGGACAAGTAAAATGTATTTTCATATTTGTTGTTGCCACTGATATGATGATCCGTACATGCCAGGATCTGGCAGGATCTGATATGATGATCGTACAGATCCTGCCAGATCCTGTACGTCTGTAAACAACTGTTTGAATAAAAGAGAAAACGATCTATATCCAACTTGACAACAGGGACGTCAATAGAGACAACAACTGTTCAAATATAGATACATGGAGTCAACCAATCAAATAATTTTGTTAATGACAGTAAACAGTTCACAATCTGCCCTCTTCATAACGTTTGACACATTGCCAAGTGATTACATAAAACTCTACATATTAGATGCCATTGTAAAGCACTACGCAAGACATATACCAACACCGTTACATATCGGCCTTTGATGTGGTGAACGTACGGTTGTCTGGAAATAGAAGCTTGCACCCTGCGTATTTCTAACTGAGGCATAATGTTTCGGCTGTGTCAAACTTTATACAACTCGAAGTATCTGCATAGATTCCTTCAACTTTGACACAGCGGTGTTTGACTGTATAAAGAACCACGTTGAAAATTAATTTAGACAAATCAAAAGCAATCTGGATTGGATCCAAAGCTAAATCTATGGATAAAATATGTAATGATCTGAAAATTCAATGGGTAACTGGTGAATTTGATGTGCTAGGTATTAAATTTACACCAGATCTTAAAGACTTATGGGTAATCAACACAAGAAAGAGACTGGAGGGAATTAATAGACTCTTAGCATCTTGGAGAAAAAGAAATTTAACCCTTATCGGTAAAATAACAGTAATAAAAACTCTAGCAATATCCAAATTGGTCCATATTTTCAATTCCTTGCCAAACCCACCAGCAGAATTTATCATGTCCGTTGACAAAATGTTTTTTAAATTTATTTGGAATGACAAGAATGATAAAATAAAAAGGAATGTATTTAAAAACAACTATGAAGAAGGAGGTTTGAGAATGATTGATGCAAAAACATTTATAGACACTTTGAAATTATCTACTTTAAGACAGTATTTCAAAAGAGGTGATAAGAATTATATGGTATCAAAGGCCCTTTTTTAGATTATGAATATTTACTACATGTATTACCTGACTCTTGGAAAAATACTCTTAACCACTGTCATTTAATACCAGTCAGGGATTTAAATATTAACCAATGTCAGATATATCTAGTAAAAACATCTAAAGGCTGCAGGACTTTTTATGATAAACTTATTTCCAATGATATACACAAAACTTTTAGATTTTCAATATAGATTTCTACAAGGAGTAATTTATACAAAAAGAGAATTGCTTAAGATGAAAAAGGTTGATAGCAGTCTATGTTGTTTCTGCAATGATTTAAATGAGAGTGTTTGTCATGTGTACTGGGAATGTCAGGAGACACAAACTTTTTGGAAAAACCTACAAATTTGGCTTAACAATTTATACCCTCATCCACTGCTATTATCAAAACATATGGTTTGGTTTGGTACTCTACATCATAATATATTGCTAAATCACATCATCATTGCAGCAAACAGACACATTTACGTATGCAGTATTAAAAATACGCTTCCAAACATAGCTCTATTTATAAAAACTTTGAAAGAAATATTCTTTGTGGAAAACCATATTTGCAAAAGAAATAATAACATAGAAGATTTCAATCATAAATGGGGTCCTCTCTTTCCAGTACTTTGATGAATTTAAAATGTACCCAATTTACCTGGGTCATATTTCTCTTTTATTGACTTTGATATGTGTATTAACATGATATTGAGATAATACCTGTACATCATCCATGTGTCTGTACATCACTGTTCTACATATGACATTGTAATCCTGGGAACCAATAAAAATAAAAATTAAAAAATTAAAAAAAAGAACCACGTTTCCAAATATTCCCATAACCAGAAACAGGTTTGCCAACATGGAAGCTTCATTCATTGCCATTCTCACATTACGCTGTATGGTGTTCATGCTGAAAGGACGGGACATGCTTCCCATGCTTCATGAATGTAACATGCAGTGTATGTGGAGATATCAAACAGTTATGAACCTTGCATGTCCACGTTGTTGTAACGCCTACGTAACTGATAACTGACGTATTTACTTGACCGATAATTGACCTAGTCTGCTAGGTACCCTACTCCTTGGAAACAACTTTCAACACCGAGTACAATAGTGTTATCAATTGTCTTCCAGTAACGGGTCACCAGCGTATATTGATAACTAAAAAGAGTCTGGAAGGTAAAGCCCAGTCGACCAACCACCACCAGCACACAAGTAGAGATTGACATCGTCAACAACCCTGTCCTGAACAAACAGTGCAATGCTAAAGAAGACCACAGACTTCGTTAATACAAACAATTCTTTATGAAGTCCTACACATTTACAAATATTTGTCCAAGAAATCACTACTGTTGTGGATTTGACCTTCCAGAAAAGGCAAATCAATTAACTGTTTCGAGTATAAACAAGAGAAAGATAAACAACAAGAAAAATAAATAAAACTCACGACAATATTTCAGTTCTGTGTATGCTGGGTTCAACACCTTCTGATATCCCCTCGGGTGTGAAATGAGTTAATATTGCAAGAACAGTTTATGACTTGGGTGTATGTATTTCACATCATGATTTAATGCTTCATCACACAGTGAGCATGCTTTGAGTTTTATGTACATGCGACACTGATTAAAACACCAGACATTCAGCTCTTCAATTATGATGCATGCAATGGCTTATTCAATGATGATACAATTATGCTTCAATTCAGACACATAAAATTGACCGTAACAATGCGTTGACACGTTATGTTGAAGCCAAGAGGCCTCTGTATGTCAGTGTTTGTTTCAGGTTGCAGTAACATCCATATTCTTGTATGACATACAACTGTTTCTGGGTATTTTAGAGGAACCTGTTCAAGTACAAATACGCTGTCTGATAAATGCTGTTAACAAAATGAGACATGGTAGTCCACATCAGTGTTCGGCGTATGTGTTCTGTCTCATTCATCACACAATATGAAGCTACATGAAGAAGCGCACATAAAATCCTCTAACACATCTTGATGTTGTACCTCTGGAAGTGATATGGGCTTCGAAAGGCCAAACTGCGGATCCTGTCTACTAAAGATATCCTCGCACAGTCCCATTTTGTTACAGATCCAGAAATCAGATGCAGATAAATCATTAACCCACTTACCGAATGGAAGTGTTTGGAATTCCATGACGTCTGATACCTTGCCCTGTTTGTCTTCAAGCTGTGACATCACAGTCAGTGTGTACTTCCGGTCTGGTTTCAGTCTCTCAAAGGTAAACTGAAGGACAGGGCCAAGGCTATGTATTTGTACGTCCTTTTCCACGACATCGGTCAGCGCAAGCTTAAAACCCGTGATGTTGCGTTGTTGCACAGGTGCATACCAGGACACCTGCGCTTCGTTAAATTGAATGTCTGTCAGACGCAGCGATTGAGGCTTATCAGATACATCTGTAAGAGAAATATGGTTACGGATCATGATCTTTAACAAAACCAACAGCAAAATCATAGCATCGATAAGACAGGACAAACAGAATCGTGTACTGAGTACCTGTATTCACAGATAAATTAGTAGGAAGAAGATTCAAGCAGCTGGTCAGGAACAGGTTTTAGAAGCACGTATGAAGTTATACCGATGATTAACGTGCGTGTGAAAGGTTAACATACACTTGTTTAGATAGGAAGAAAGTTTACGTACAAGTGTATTATGGTTAACATGTTGGGAGGAAGATGGACTAATAGACACGTGTTCTAATGAAGATGGGTTATAGACACGTGTTGGGATGAAGATGGACTAAAAGACACGTGTTCTAATGAAGATGGGTTATAGAAATTGGGAGGAAGATAGACTAATAGACAACTGCTGTGAGGAAGACAGAACTTAGACACGTGTTCTAAGGAAGATGGGTTATAGACACGTGCTGTGAAGAAGATGGACTAATAGACACGTGTTCTAAGGAAGATGGGTTATAGACATGTGTTGTGAAGTAGATGGACTAATAGACACGTGTTCTAAGGAAGATAAGTTATAGACACGTGCTAATGAAGAAGAGGAGTAATAGACACGTGTTGTGAGGAAGAGAAGTTATAGACAAGTGTTGTGAGGAAGAGAAGTTATAGACACGTGTTGGGAGGAAGAGAAGTTATAGACACGTGTTGGGAGGAAGAGAAGTTATAGACACGTGTTGGGAGGAAGAGAAGTTATAGACACTTCTTGTTAGACGAGGGATAGAGTGGACAGCCACGTGTACATTACATTTGCCACTGAGGACAAAACGTGTTGATCTACTTGCATGTTTTCACAAGATTCGGGAGGCTATATTGCCCTTTTTCCGTCTGCGTCTCAGCGCGTACACGCACTCTGTAGCTGGCGTCCGCGACCAAGGAGGTAATCGTCGCCATTTTGGAGTCCCCAGTTACCAACAGGCTTTCCTCAGCTCCATCCTCCGTTCCGCTTCCTAATCTGGTGTAGGCGATGTTGTAACTCGTGACGTAGCGACGAGTTTCATCATCAACGGTTGGCGTCCACTGCACCATGACAGCCGTGTCGTTTAGAGGCGTTGCAACAACGCCAACGGGGAGGTAGGAACTGCAAGTGAAACAATCAACAGTTAATAAAGTAGGGGATAAATAATCGTAAGTACTAAAATAGCCGGTATTTTTGCTCTGTATTTTCAAATATTCGTTCCGTGGCATCTACACTTTGTTAAAGGGCATGATGAAAGGCATGCATGTACTCTAAGAAGTATAACACGTTCTTCAATGGCAAAAGGATTACCCTTTCGACAGGTTCTTCACGTTTAATTGTACATTATGACAAATACATTGACATAACGTAAGTCAAATAACTTAGACATTTCGCTCTGGCCACGGAGTACATTTGTAAATGAAAGACGAAATATTGTGAAAGTATTGCAGTGTTTATACACAGCACAACAAAAAATCTGAAAGCATTAATTCTAAAAGATACATGTAACTTGTCCCATAGATAGCGAAGGTGTTCGTTGAGGGTTGTTTCCAGGTGCACAAGTTCATTCTCGCCCTCATAGAAGTTTCAAAGTGAAATACATGCAGGGTGCTGGTTTCTGTAGCATCGGTTGTCTTGTCTGTCCTGTTTGCAATTATTGTAATGGTAGACACATAAATAATTTAAGTTCTTGAAACTTTATACTCTGCCAGGAAACAAAGCGAGCAATATGGAACGTCCGGAAATCTACAATATGAAATCAACAGATCAACTTATATATACATCGAGTATTAAAACACACGAGCAGCATAGATGTGGATAAAGATTTTAAATCGTCTCTGGATATATCAAAAAATGGGAGCTGAAGACCATGTGATATGATGAAGATATAACAACGAACGCATTTCGCGCTAACACATGCACGTATTTCCTCAACGGCACTTTTACTGCATGGGGCCACAGTGTGGTCTTCATTCTTGGTATGGTTTAGATGCCATGTCAATACACCATAAAGTGTTGATTAATCCATATAATGCTCTTCAATCCATATAGTGCTTTCCAAGTCAAAAAGTCCTAAGCAATGCGTGCAGCGCTTTTTTTATCCATACGCCATCAAGCCGTATAGTGTTCTTCGATCATAATGCTTTTTATTCCATATAGTGCTCTGCAGTTCATGTAGTGCTCTTCAATCTGTATGCAGTTCTTCAGTTCGAATTGCAGCAGTCCTTCACCACGTTTTTAACAATTCCAACGTTGTCTGTATCACTGCTGTACAAAGCTGTACCGTGCCTTGTTGTGGGAATGGCAACATCGTCAATGTGGACTACTAGGGGAGCAGTACTAGTACCAGTGGTCACAATCTTTCTTCCGAAGTCGTTTGAATATATACTTGCAATATCAGTCTCCGTGATTCCGAGTTTTAGTCACGATGATTCTGATAATTACTGGTCCTTGTCGCGCATGATTCTTCCCTGTGTTATGCTTCAACAACAGAGAGAATATAGTGGAAGGTTACTTTGTTAAATGATGACAATGAGAGAGATGGGATCACAGATATGTAATCACGACGTATGATATGTATCATGAAGTAATCACCTTGCTTTCCGACACACGGATACTGGAAGTTTAAGGGACGCAACTCTACATTGCGGCGACCTCGAAAAGTAAGCATCTTGAGTCCATCGCATAAGTACAGTGCTTAATTCGTATAACGTACAACGCTTTGAATGTTCGAACATCCAAAATATGACACGTACATATTTATACTTACGTTTACAGGCTAAATATCATCGACATCCCAGGTGTAGCACCTTTATGTACTCAAGTGTACACGTAGGCTATGCACGACATCCAAAGTTGTTACAGGTTGATGTTATAATTGTTGTTACTAAGGCATTGAGGTAAGACATGTCCGCCAAGTGCAACAGGTTGCTATACTTACTTTGGAGATAAGATATCACAAAGTTCGCGGTGGTGATATACTTACGTACAACGTTCATATACGTTCGTTTATCGCTAGGACATCCAAGGTTGATATACTAACCATACGGCTGGGTCCTAAACTCCAGCATGTCTGAAATCTTCCCTTCCTCATCCCCGAGCTGTGACATCACACTGACAGTATATCCGTTGTCGGGTTTGAGTCCTGTCAATGTATAGCGTTCAATCGGGGGCGTGTCCAAGTACTTCAATTCCCCGCCCGTGATATCAGCTACCGTGAGCTTAAAGCCCGTGATACCTCGTTCGCTGATCGGTGCGTACCATGACACCTCAGCTTGGTTGAATTGTACCCTTTTTACGACGACTTTCGAAGGTTTGTCCGATCTTACTGAAACATATGTAAGGTAAGGCTAAAGTCTGTGTTGTAAGTACACACACACACAATTTTGGCCAAAACAATCTCTTCCGAATAGTGTGGTATTATGTCGATTTTTTATTAAATTCACCAATATCAAGTTCGGGGACACCAATGTATGCCATCGCGCTTCACGCAAGACACTATGTAGGGGCCTGAACCTTAGGCTTCAGCGCAACGAGGGTACGCTTTAAACATTGGACAATATGGCATCGTGTTGTTTCCGTATATTACACATCAGATACATCTGTTTGGGACACAGACTTCAAGGCTGGCGCGTATATTGAGGCAATGTATAAAAGACGCCAGTACTCACAAGTCCTGATTCTGATGAAGTTGCTGTACTTTCCCTCCTCTGTCAGCGTCTCAGCCCGCACTCGTATCCTGTAGTTGGTCTCGGCGTCCAACCGAGCGATGACGACCTCATTGCTGCCTGCATCCACGTGCACGCTATCTTCCGCATCCGTCGAGGCCCCCATTTTGCTGTAGGCTATGTGGTAACGTAGAATGTAGCCGCTAGTCTCCTCGTCATCCGTGGACGTCCATTGTACCGACACAGAGGTGTCGCTGATGGCAGTTGCATCAACGTTCGTCGGAGCTTCCGGGACTGGTACAGTAAACATGGTTAGACGTGACGGACGTAGACGACGGTGAGATGACACGTACTAGATAGTCAGATCTGACAGGTAGCAAGCAGTTGTGACAGACGTTGTCGACAGATTGACATACTGATAGTAGAAAGTGAGATGTGGTAGGCGAGTTAGACAGTCAGATGTGGAGGACGTATTAGACAGTCACATTTGGCTGACTTAGTAGACAATCGGATGTGATATAAGAAACAGACACTCATATTTGGGAGACAGTATATGTTCAAATGTAACAGAAGTAATAGACAGTTAGACATGAAAGAAGAAGTAGGCAGTTGTGATAGACGTAGTAGACAGTAGGTGTGAGAGACATAGTGGACAGTCAGATGTGACTGACATAGCGGATAGTCATATATAACAGACAAAGTAGACAGTCAAATCTGACAGATGTAAAACAGTCACACATCGTGGCAAAAATCGTCTGTTTTTCAAGAGATGGACACAAAGCAATGGAACCAGACTCTATTAGCCAAACTATTGCAGTGTATTCGAGCTATAATATCATGATGTGTCTGACAGCAGTGGTATACAAGACGCTCTCATAATGACGACACAATAATATCATTGTCATGAAGGTATGCCATGCAGTAGTACCATTGTGTATTCATGGTAATGACGTCATATTTACAAGCAAGAATATATTCCATGCGTTGACGGCGGGTATGTAACTAACCGAACGGCAACGTCTTGAATGACATCTTCTCCGACGTCTGCCCCTTCCGGCCCCGGAGCTGTGACGTGACAGTCAACGTGTACCCGTTGTCAGGTTTGAGATCTCTCAGGGTGTATCTTTTAGTAGGGGGCGCGTTCAGGAGCGTCATCTCTCCGCTCGTGACGTCAGCGAGCACGAGTTGAAAGCCGGTAATATCCCGTTCATCAATCGGAGCGTCCCAGGCCACATCAGCTTGGTTGAACTCGAGGTTTGTTGGTCTCAGGGACACAGGTTTGTCCGATTTTACTGGTGAGAATTATCAAAAGCATAGACTCCATACTTAAGGATACATTGAAGAATAATGTCAAACAAATACAGCAATTGATGTAATCAGAGCGGATTCTTTGAAGGAAATTCAATGAAATTGTTGAACTACATGATGATAGAAAAGGAACAAGAACCAGAAGAGTATTCTCCTCACATGTTGATGAGTGGATCGGTAGACTAAACTGCCCCGTCTCAGTCAGCGTCTCTGCGCGCACGCGCACTCTGTACGTGGTATACGGCTCCAAGGCTGTGATGACCGCCATATTGATATCTCCCGAAACTTGCACACTCTCCTCGTTTTCGGGTCTGTCTCTTTGCCTGCCGTAGACGATGTTGTAGCGCACGACGAAGCGACGGGTCTGATCATTCACGGTTGGAACCCACTCCACAACAAGAGACGTGTCATTCGCGGCAACAACGCTGATACTGGCGGGTGGGACGGGTACTAAGGCAGAATGTATATACAATTACATTCAACCTCACGGGAAACAAGTGTGATCACAACTATAAACCCATTGCAATATCCCTGCCGTGTAAACAGTATAGAGTGATATCGGTGACCAGAACGGCTAAAGGCCACGATTCATTATGCAGAGTTGCGTCCCTTAGGTCTACCAGGATCTGATGATCGTGGATTCGTACCCTATATTTGCCATACATATGCACAGGGATGGCAGCACCATTCCCAACCCGCATTTAATTGTAACGAGCAAACGTCTGAGACACACATCACCCTCCACAGACGTTAATCGGACACTGTGAAAAAAAATAATATTGTTAAAAGGGCCTTAAACCAGCACGCTTACTCATAGCTGCTTGTGTCTGTACTTACTATAGGGTAATGTTTTGAATACATATTCCTCCGACTTCTTGCCTCTCATTGCACCCATCCTTGACCGGACAGTGATGATGTACTTCCTGTCTGGGTATAGGTCGGTGATGGTATGCTCAGTGACAGCAGGTAGGTTTAGACGAGTTTTGTCCCCAGTCACGGTGTTCGTGACAACCAAGCGAAAACCAGTGATGTTGCGCTTCTCTATCGGAGCGTACCACGATATATCGGCTTGGTTGAACTGAATGTTCGAAGCCTGGATTTCGTTTGGCTTATTGGATGCAACTGAAAATTGAAAGTTATAAAGCTGGTGAAATCACAAAAATACAATGTTGTAATTTAATCCAAAAAAATTCATGATAGAGTGTTCATCAGCACTGAGCTCTACCAGGCAACAGTAGGTGCATATATTGGTTTGTATGTGTCTTTGTGAAATGAGAGGAAAAGGTAGAATATAATACATTCCTTATTATTAACAACTCATTACTATCATTCCAGCTTGAGCAACATTAATCGTTTGTGTTTTCTGCTATTTGAGAACGTTTGTGGAAAGCTTCTTCCAAGGAAAAACAAACATGCACACATGAAACTCACGGTGAAATGACCAGCTCCAAACATTAAACTTTTTCAAGAAGTGAGGACGGGACCATTTTAAGGAGTAAATTATGTTTGCCTTTAAAATGCCAATGAGTGTTTCCCATATAACCTACGAGTTGTGACTACTGCTGGCTGCGAGTACACCCCCTTCTCTGTGGCCGTCTCCGCTCGGACCCGGACATTGTAGCTGATGTCCATGTCCAGTGGCCACAGGACGACTCTACTGCTCCTCCGTGACACCGTCACCGCCTCACTGGTCCCCGCCCGGCCCAACTCGCTGTAGGCCACCTGGTATTTGACAATCGCGCGATCATCATCCTTGATCAGCCTCCACTCCACCTTTACCGCCGTCTCGTTAACGACTTTGACTACCACGTCACCAGGTGGATCAGGAACTGCATCACATGAATAAGAATATTGCTACGGGATTAAAGATGTATTAGGACAAGTGATGTGTTATCTTAACTTTCAGTACGATTTATTAACTGAGTTAATATGATGTTCAACAAACGTGCACATGAATGTCACCGAATGTCTTCATTAAGATCAAAGCTGTGTTTTCACCGACAAACGTGTGCTTCTCAATATGTGTCGACCTTTCATATGAAATGATAGTTAAATCCTCTGAAACAATTTCCTCCAATTACCTCCGATTAAATCTGCTGGTGTAATGTTGAAACTCGGTTAAATCAGTATAATCTAGATGATACCCGGACGTTAACAGCTTCACTGTATATTATTATTGTTTTCTGACATAGCTACCCATCGCTGTAGCCCGTCTCACCATAGGGAAGAGTTGAGACAGTGAGTGGCTGTGACCGCTCTCGCTCACGGGACTCCACGACAGAGGCAACCGTGAGTGTGTAGCGTCTATCTGACTTGAGACCCGTGATGGTGTGCTCCTTCGCTGGGGAGACAGACGTCTTCGTGTCCTTCCCCGTCACAGTGTCGTGGACGTACACGTTGAAGGATTTGATGGAGCGGAGGATGACGGGGGCATCCCAGGAGAGATGGATACTGTTGTGGGAGACCAGGGTAGCTTGGAGGTCCACTGGTTGAGGTGACACCACTGGGGAAGTGAACAACACAGATACGCTTTACTCTTTGGTTATACAGAGATATATGGGTGATGTTAGTGTTGCTGAAGACTGTTATACATATGTTTGTGATAGTATCAGTGGCAGAAAATGATTTCAATACCACTGTAATTATATAGTTCTCATGCTGCCTTCTTTTCCCGAAAAATCTATACATCTGAACAGAGTTACCCGCCCTTGTGCAGAACGAACACGGCAGACTTAACCATTCGTCACTGAAACAGTTTGAAGACGGTAACCCTGGCTGTACCCATCTAATCGACATGAGAGGAAGATGAGGCCCATATTTTTTCATCGACTTACCAAGTGGGATAGGCCTACACAGCAAAACTTTCGAAACTTGATACATAACGAACGCAGACCTATTTCACTACAATAAACAGTGATCACATATCCGCGAGTGTAGCTACATTATTCATTCTGGGGCCTGTTACTATTTGCTGCTCCCACTTTTTTCACCCATTGTGTTGCCTTTCTTGTACTTCAATGATTATTGATCAACAATTTAGCTTTGTGTGATGTTTGGGGTTAACCTCTGCGTTTGATTTGGTATAACAATATCATGCAAATAGCATGGGCAATAACTATATCGGCGAGTCTTAGGTGCGATTGTACAGGCAGATGTTAAGGAGATGAAGCTATGAAGCGATTTGTCCTGGCAATATCTAGGGAAGTGTGTCTTTGATCGAAATGACGACGAGAGCTCCGATAGTCACTCCGATAATTTAGAGTAATCTCCCTTTGTTTGCTCTTCGTCGCCCTGATCGTCTGCTCGCTACTGTGACGCAATATGTCTGTGTCTGGGAAGGTGAAATGGTTTTGAAATGTTAGCTTGAGCTAGACATCAATTTGTCGGAGGCAAAGGGCTTTTAATTCAAGGTTTGTGAACAAAATGAGGAACATGATCACTGTTCGAAAAACACGCGGATGTGAAACTGCTACATTTTTGTTCGAAAGGCTCCGGGTCAATATCGATTTACTATATAGAAAGAGAGTAAATCTTCAAATATCAGACAGCTGCCGTGACATACCCACAGGGCGGCCTACTGACTTTAACACCAGCTATGTAATTATTAAACGACGGGATTCAGAACAGGGGCATAACTACATACGTCTAAACATTTAGTCAAATCTGGGACTACGAGTCAGTGCATAATCATCATGTTGCCTCTTGGTTGTCGTTCTACGGTGTGCGAAGCGCAAGTACAATGGCAGCGATAGGGTTGTTTTGTGTACACGATATTGCAGAGTGTTGTGGTAGATATTGGACTTGCAACTGCCAGTGCATTTCAGGGTCAATTGTTGTTTTCTCTAATGGCTGTTGTTGAAATACTGACAAAAACAGTGTAGAATGTTCACACATAAACTCATTCGTGCAACCGCTATCAAAATCATCATACTGGTCGACCCAAAACTCAATCATTCATGCAATCACTCTCTGGCGTTATGTGCGATCGACACCAAAAGCAATAATTCAGGCAATCACCATTTAGTGTAGTGTACGTACGTGTTTTGGCTTGAATCGGCGTACTAAGTTTCCCGTCTCCTCGTTCAGTATATCCGAATACATGTATCTTGTACGTTGTGTTTTCGTTCAGTGACGTCAGAATACCTCTGTTTGCGACACCAACGTCCACTGTCTTACTGCCTGTGTACCGTGCCAACTCTTCATACTGAATGCTGTAGCCCGTTATGTACGATCGGGACGCTAGGTCTCCAGCAGTCGTCCACGTTACCAAGATGGTTGTTGCGTTCAAAGCATCCGCCTTCACATTGGTAGGTGCATCGGGAACTGAATAAAACAGGAATCATAAAACAGATTACGTGTTTAGGACGTGAAAGCAGCCATATCAACACAGAATATCACGTTATAAGAAGCATGTCATGTCATGTCATGTCATGTCATGTCATGGTGTAAGGGAGTCCGAGTGATTAAAGCGTTCGCTCGTCACACCAAAGACAGGTTCGAGAGAAAGGTTTGATTGGTTGGTTTGTTGTTTAACGCCGCACTCAGCAATATTCCAGCTATATGGAGGCGGGTCTGTAAATAATCGAGCCTGGACCAGACAATCCTGTGATCAACAGCATGAACATCCATCTACGCAATTGGGATACAATAACATGTGTCAACCAAGTGAGCGAGCCTGACAACCCGATCCCGTTAGTCGCCTCTTACGACAAGCATGGGTTACTGAAGACCAATTCTAACCCGGATCTTCACGGATATAGAGACAAAGGCAAATGCAATATGTGAAGACAGCTCTGTGAGTATTCCGCTGTGAAATAGTTCCATTTCCGTATCGCTCAAACAGCGTAATATAACACACCCACAATTCTGTATCTCACCAAATGGTTTTGTTCTAAATCTCATGGGGAGAGATCGGTTTCCCGCCTGTCCGTTGATCTCAGAGCTGATCGTCACCTCGTACTGCTTGTCTTGGAGTAGGTCTCGGATTCTGTAGCTGCTGTCGCCGGTGCTCCTCAGGTGATGTAAACGATCACGTCCCGTCTCGACGTCCCTGACGTACACGTTGAACGACGTCAGTCTGGAGATAGGAGTACGGGTAGCCCAACTGACTTCGGCCTCATTGTGAGTGACGTCTATTGCCCGCAGCCGATATGGCGGTTCGGGGACTGGAAGATCAAGGATAGGTGCATTTGCAAACACTGCACAAATACATGGTCTTATTTCCACACGGTTATACTTTTTACGGAAATTACAAGGTTCCTCTGAGTAGGTATTGAGAGGTTTTTTTGTTATTCTTTAGTGATCTCGTAGGGCCAATGGAATTTATACGGTTATTCTTACTTTCTGGGTCAGTAGTAACCATAACGACATCACTTGGTATTCCTCCCCCAATATCTGTCCGGGCTCGAACCTGGACCTGGTAGGTGGTGGCTGGGTTCAGTGCCCGGATATAAAGGCTGTTGCCTCTCCCAGCATACCGCTGCACTTCCTGTTTAACCACAGCCCCCTCGTCGTTCATCTGGCGGTACTCGACGTCCACTCCCCGATACACTCTGACCGAGGGGTCTTCCGGTAGCCTCCACTTGACCATAATCGTGGACTTGTCGATGGCCTGGGCCGTGACGTTCGTTGGAGCTGCACAGATAACATAATCACACACAGTTTGTAATGAACTTGTCAAGCGGGCTATGAACCATTTCGTTAGTTAGATGCAGATGTTAGCGCGTATAGCGCACGCCTGGCGACCAGGGCTGAAACTAAAACTCTCTCGGCGCTACGACAATCGTAAAACATAAATGTAGAGATTTAAGACCGCCGTTGCGCTAAGATCGTATTGTGGGGCGGGTCTGTGTCCCATTCCACAAAGCGACCTTAGTGCCAATGTGATCTTAAGTTCATACAGTAACTCCATAACGTAGGCTTACTATATTCGTAGCGCTAAGACACTTTGTCGAACGGGCTCTCTATAGAATCTGTAGAAAGGGAACCAATAGACTCGCCGGCATTTCAACAGTTTAACAAAAACAGCGTCGCAAAAATGTTAGTTTGAGGTGAACATTCCACGCCCACGTCACAGAAGAATGAGACAGACCTACCTGACTTGTGTTAGTGGTGAGTGGTGAACACACAGGCTCGTGTATATAGTGTAGCGTGAGGGGCCGGCACAGCACATCGTGACACTACGTGGCTTCAGACGTCCTCGCTATATGTCTACTGCCTTGACTGAGGACATGCTACAGTATCACACGTCAGATTTAGTCCTGGGTAAATCCACACACACAACTAGACGCTAAATATAACACATTATGTTTATTGAACAATGCTAAATACAATTCAAAACAAGTCATTAACGATATAAATAATGTTCTACGAACGTAACAACACATGTCCACGTCTTATGTGTATGCCATGCTGAGTGCGATACAAACTCTCCAGGCTGTCAGTGCCAGACAAAACGGTAGTGATCTATGTGCTCAACATTCAGTGGCTACAAACAGTGGCACTGGGACGTACAATGTCGGTCATTACGTGGCTCTACGGTAGACAAGTTCCCGTAGTCAGGGGCAGTGATGTATCATGTTAACAGTAACAGGGGTACCCCATGTCAGAAGATGAACGTGTTATCCCATGTCAAAGATGAACGTGTTATCCCATGTCAGAAGATGACCGTGTTATCCCATGTCAAAAGATGATCGTGTTATCCAATGTCAGAAGATGATCGTGTTATCCCATGTCAGAAGATGATCGTGTTATCCCATTTCAGAAGGTGATCCTGTTATCCCATGTCAGAAGATGAACGTGTTATCCCATGTCAGAAGATGACCGTGTTATCCATTGTCAGAAGATGATCGTGTTATCCCATGTCAGAAGATGATCGTGTTATCCCATGTCAGAAGATGATCGTGTTATCCCATGTCAGAAGATGAACGTGTTATCCCATGTCAGAAGATGAACGTGTTATCCCATGTCAGAAGATGATCGTGTTATCCCATGTCAGAAGATGATCGTGTTATCCCATGTCAGAAGATGATCGTGTTATCCATGTCAGAAGATGATCGTGTTATCCCATGTCAGAAGATGAACGTGTTATCCCATGTCAGAAGATGATCGTGTTATCCCATGTCAGAAGATGAACGTGTTACCCCATGTCAGAAGATGATCGTGTTATCCCATGTCAGAAGATGATCGTGTTATCCCATGTCAGAAGATGAACTTGTTATCCCATGTCATAAGATGATCGTGCTATCCCGTGTCAAAAGATGAACATGTTACCCCGTGCCAGATGATTGTTATACCCTGTCAGAAGATGAACGCGTTTCCAATGTCAGAAGATGAACGTGTTACCCCGTGTCATAAGGTGATAGTGTTATCCCATTTCAGAAGATGAACGGGTGTGTCGAAAGATGAAATCCCATGTCAAAGATGAACGCGAAGATGATGACCGTGTTATCCCATGTCAGAAGAAGATCCCATCTGAACCGTGTTATCCCATGTCAGAAGATGATGACAGTGTTATCCCATGTCAAAAGAAGATGACCGTGTTATCCCATGTGAGAAGAAGATGACTGTGTTATCCCATGTCAGAAGATGACCGTGTTATCCCATGTCAGAAGATGACCGTGTTATACCATGTCAGAAACAGATGATCGTGTTATCCCATGCCAGAAGATGATCGTGTTATCCTGTGTCAGAAGATGGACATGTCACCCCGTGTCAGAAGATGATTGGGTTATCCTGTGTCAGAATATGATTGTGTTTCCCATCGCAAAATATGAACGTGTTACCCATGTCGGATGTACGTGTTACCCATGTCAGATGTACGTGTTACCCAATGTTCCATGTACGTGTAACCCCATGTCAGAAGATGTATGTGTTACCCCGTGTCAGATGTGTGTTACCCCATGTCAGATGTACGTGTTACCCATGTTCCATGTACGTGTTACCCAATGTCAGATGTACGTGTTGTTATGTCATGTTCCATGTAAGATGTGTGTTACCCCATGTCAGTATGTGTTGACCCATATCAGATGTACGTGTTACCCCATGTCAGAAGATGTATGTGTTACCCAGATGAGTTGTGTCAGATGTGTGCTAACCCATGTCAGATGTACGTGTTACCCCATGTCAGAAGATGTATGTGTTACGCCATGTCAGATGATGTTACCCCATATCAGATGTACCATGTTACCCATGTCAGATGTACGTGTTACCCATGTCAGATGTACCCCACGTCAGATTACCCCATGTCAGATGTACGTGTTACCCCATGTCAGATGTACGCCATGTCAGATGTGAGTTACCCATGTCAGATGTACGTGTTACCCATGTCAGATGTATGTGTTACCCCATGTCAGATGTACCCCGTGTCAGATGTGTTACCCCATGTCAGATGTGTGTTACCCTATGTCAGTTACCCCCGTGTCAGATGTGTGTTACCCCGTGTGTTACCCCATGTCATGTATGTTACCCTATGTCAGTGTTACCCCATGTCAGATGTATGTGTTACCCCGTGTCAGATGTACGTAGTACCCTACGTCAGAAGATGTACGTAGCACCCCAGTCAGAACTCACATACGCTTTACCCCATGTCTGATATACAAATCAGCCCATGTCACATATTACGCGCGTGGTACTCCATGAGAGACGTGTAACGCCAAGTCAGGCGATGCAGGTATTTGTTTGTGTCAGCATTTGGTACCCTGTCACTAACGGTACGTGTTACCCCATGCCAGTTTCGACACGTGTTACGCCATGTCACGTACGACACGTGCGATTTATGACACGTGTTACGCCATGTCATTTACGACACGTGTTACGCCATGTCACGTACGACACGTGTTACGCCATGTCACGTACGACACGTGTTACGCCATGTCACGTACGACACGTGTTACGCCATGTCACGTTCGACATGCAATAGTCTATGTCAGGGGGGGACTTTTTACCCACCCAGGTCAGGTGAACTACATGCTACCACGTGTCGTAGCTACGATGTTACCCTTTGTCTGTTACGCCAATTAATTACATGTAACATCATGATGCGCCAACACCGCAACACAATCATCTGTATCATTACAATTACAAATTATGCTATGGCATACAAATGAAAAAAAATAAGTGAATATCACTCAAATAGCGTTGTACTGCCGACGATTATCATGTTTCCTTTTCAGTCTCGCAAACAAATAATTATTTTCAATAGTGGACAGAAAATTTCAAGCAGGTTCTCGGGAAGGTAAATGCACGTCCCTACCAAGTTTAAGAGTCTTCACTAAAACGGCAGGAGTGCCCTTCCCGTCAAGCGACTCTGATAACGAAGTAACCCGGATGCTATATTGTCTGTCTGGTTGGAGGTTAGTCACTGTGTGGTTGTACACTATGGGGAGCTCCTCACGGGTCTCGTCACTGGTAACAGTGTCCACCACATACACAGCGAACCCTGTCACCCCACTCAGGTTCTTCGGGGGATCCCACTTCAACTCCACCTCGTTCGGCAACACCACTGCTGTCTGTAAGTCCACTGGTCGACTTACTCTGAATCTCTCTGAAATTAAACATGTAAGTAACGTTTTATAGATATTTTATTTTACGGCCTTTTCGATAGCCAAAGAGAACGTGATAACATATCCCCATGGGTACGTTGATCACCCATATTTTCATTTGACTTTCGCTTTTTATACGTCAAACAGTAAAGCACCTACCTACTTTGGCCGCCACGGTAACATTATAGACCTGGCTGACGTTGCCGGCGATGTTGCTTGCCGTGCAGGTGTAGTTTCCAGACCCTCTCAGCCGCATAAGCCGTAAGACGTTCTTGCCATTGTCTGACTTCCGTTTGAGTATTTTCCCCCGTAACAACCAGATGACACGTGGGACAGGATCGCCTTCAGCCTCACAAGTCAGACTAGTGGAACCGGCGAACTTGACCTTGACGGACAGAGATGCGGGCTTGAAGGAGGGCGCCACCATGGTGTCTGAAACAATGTCCCATGTTGAAAGTCTCTCGAGCTTCCTGCAGGATATATGATCTACACCGAAACACGAAGCAATATCACCATCTTGTATCAGCACAGTGGGAGGACACGCAGGTCTTTGCAAAAGGGCCAATGATCATAATACCGAGAAATAAATGACGTTTCACGCTCACGAGTGTAAAAGTCTTGCAATGATTACTCTCACGTCAAGAATATAGTTTATTATGATTTGTGATTGAATTTGATTAGGTAATGCGGAGGATCTAATAGGGAGGAAAATAATTTGTGTTTTTAGATTTGAAGAGGTATTTGAGTATTGGATAACGGGAAATGTCTTTTAATACCAAATTAATGACAGAATCATTAATTTCAACAACTACCGACAATCTGAAAAAATATTTATAAGTCGTTATTAGCAGCAATCTCTTTCTAAATGTACACAGAGTTCTTTGAGACAGACATGACTTCAATGCAGTTACGGTAAAATGGTTGCAAGATGCTGATCCTGCAAAGTATATAGCATCATTAATGAATTGTTCATTTCGACATTCTCCATCATGTCAAGCTAAAAAGAACCAACATAGAGCTATAAACTGTAGAATCTGTCCACATGTTAAATACAACTAGCCACACAAATTACAAACAACACATACATCCCATACAGTGTGCATCGTAACCATTGAAACCCGCCACATTTTCAGACACAGTAAATCAATTACTCAAACCGTAGCAATGAAAGAAGAGAATAGCTCTAATTATCAAAATATGTACTAGGTGGGGGTTGGGGGTTAGGGTCTTGTTTGTAATTTGTGTGGCTAACGCGTTACATTATTCTGGTTGCTCTCTGCTGGTTCTCTTTGCAAACGCAACGATCTGTTAACCCTGGAAAAAAAGAAATTATATACATTTATAACGACAAGTGTCCAGACACAATGGATATACCAGGATTCGAATCCCATTTCATAACGTGCTATTTTACACATAAAATTATTCACATCAGACATTTTACCCAGACACAGTACCAGTCTCTGTTAAGATCTGAGCACACCTTAGATCGCGTCAATAGAACCCAAACCTATGGGAAGTCTCCGTTCTGTGACATCCCATAGGGTTCTTGAAACTATTTTCGACCACATTTGTAACCACCTCTTAATGTCGATTTGTACAAATGAAAGTCCACGCAGAACTCGGATATTTCTTCAGTGGTTCACTCACTTGGATGTCAATGCGCCATGGTGCACAACAAGATGCTTTGAGTATCAACAACTGCCACAATATAATAACGCTGCTACTACTGGAACTTCGTTTTAGTTCATTTTCTAGATGCAGAAATCAGATGTGCTGGTTTGATTGCTATGATCACTTTTGTACAGAAAGTTAAAAACCTCGATGCTGATTGGCTGATGAGGAAGTCGTCCTCTGATCTTTTCAGAGAGAGGTATATTGTCGGAGTAGAACATCACCGCATCACTGCTTTCAACAACAACACCTACCTTCAAGTTTAGGTTCGAACACCCTCACTGAGTAGTCTCTCCGGATGGTGTCGAGTGGGTTGGACGCCACACATGTGTAGTTAGATGTTTGCCTTAAGTCTTGCAGCACCTTAATATTCTGACCATTGTGAGACCGGCCCTTCAGGCGCTTTCCGTTTTGCTCCCACCATACATCCGGCACAGGCTGACCCACGGCGTCACACGTCAACGACACCTCCTCGCCGTAGTCGACCTTGAACCGCAGCTTGGACCGCAGGAACGACGGGGGTGTCATCATCAAAATTCGTTCTGAGGAAATGCATTGATTCGGGATGATTGTTCGTCTCTTGGTGTTATTCAATTCAAAACAATACCGACAGATTCAAAATGATTATCCCATGATGAATAAGGAAAAACAAACAACACATATTAAACATTTGTATAAGAATAAATATATACTGATTCTTTACAGTCAGATGTTAAAAAACACCGTTTAGGATGTGCACATCACTAAGAAATATTGTTATCAATATCATATTTAATACATGTAGAGGTACCAACATTTCTCAACCCATCACTGTCATTTATGGTCCAACAAACAAAAACTGTTTCAGTCGAGTACTCTCTGGTGCACTCTCGAGAGAGATACAGAGAGGTCATTATTATCATGATCTCTCTCAATACTTTTGACGAGATCAATATAAATCTTTTCTTCACAACATAACACGAAAACACGTGTAACCCATCTGAATAAATATAGTCGGTTGGCGCCATGCTGTTTTCTAACACGCCTTACCATACCTAATTACAGAATAGCTACACGTAGATATTAGCATAGGCCCTGAACGTTCTGCACTTTCGGAGAATTGGTTACGGAGAAAAACACTACATGACTAGTGAAATAGGCCTTCGTAATATATATTTCGCAATACTCCTTAATACATATACCTTGACTGAATGTATAAAGTTCAGTATCACCAACATCCTGACTTATTCATACGAATCCAACACCATTTCATAAAGCAAATATTGTACGTCCGTCCAATTTGACGGTTTTCTGTGCATAATTGTCAATAACATAGGCAGTGATATCTAATATACTGCATTCGTAATAACCTTATCCAAATTGGATAACACATCATATGGTATGTAATATGATAAGAGACCACTATGGGTGACAGAGCCTTCTCAGCTGCAGCCCCATTACTCTGGAACAGCCTCCCTATCACTATCAGAGAAATCAACTGTAAAGACTCTTTCAAAAATGCACTAAAAGCCCATCTGTTCACAGTATCCCTCTCATAGACTTTTCTTACTCTCATCTTCAGCGCCGTTGGGCAAATACTTTTTGGAAGTAGGCGCTATATAAATTCATTATCATCATCATTAGCATTACATATCTAGGTCAACTAGTATGTAGGTCATTTTGTATGTAGGTCATTTCGGATCCTTAGCATCTAATTTGAGCATTAACTTGGATCATGAAGATCATCTTGTATGAGGGTTTCGTCTATTTTTATAATTATTAGGGTATCTATTACAAGTCATATAGGTTTGCTTCTTGTCGTGTGTAAATGATTTAGCTTTCAGGTCATCTAGTATTCAGTGTGGACAGGTTTGGTATCAACTGTTTGAGAGCCATTCTAGAAGTTGTGAGCAATAGCAATGACAAGTCTTTATGGATGTTCAACTTCTTTATTGTACAATAGAGACGTTTCGGTATAGATACGTATACCGTTTTCAAGCTTTGGTATCATATTTAATTATTATAGATATAGATACCGTTTTCAAGCTTTGGCATCATATTTAATTATTATACTGTGAATTATAAAGTGCACCACATACATACTTGTGATGCATTAATTCTATTTATCGTTCTCTCCAGCGGTTGCTGTTGGTGTAAACGACACTTAAAGAACATGACCTTTATGCTACACTGCGGAGTTTAAAGAACACCTGATCCATATGTATTAGCCTCGTTAAATGTGTGAGGGGCTCTCAAACCAGTTGATCCAGAGGACATACAGTAGCGTGTATAATCGTCCCAACTAGCAAAACTGTATATTTATGAATCAAGGGCATGGTGTAATGTTCCATTTTAGGCCTACTTGAAGGTTGTCTGAAGGCAGGAGTGCCTGGAATGAGCGACTGAGTATGGCTTGACGCCGCTTTTAGCAATATTCCAGCAATATCATGGTGGGGAACACGAGAAATCGGCTTCACTCATTGTACCCATGTGGGGAATTGAACCCAGGTCTTCGACGTGACGAGCCAACGCTTTAACCACTAGGCTACCCCCCACCGTCCCAGGAGTATGAGGAATAATGGGTGTCAGACTAAAATGTTTCACTTCACACGGTGACACACTTAAAGCCATCGGTTACCAGGCTACGATGTTACATCACTGAGTTTCGCTTGTCACAATCCAAACATTTTAACATCTGTCTCTAATCAGACGATTCCGCGATAAAGACATTTCACTGCCACTATGTTTTGAGAACAGACATTCATACACACTATATTGAATGATAAAAACAGATGGTTTATGAGTCAAAACAAGCGCTCTGAGGTGAGATGGAATGTTGTTTACATGGCACAAACCCACTCTGGCACGGGCTACACTGCTAATTTGAGGGAGACGATTTGAGCACTGTGTTGGTAATGTCAGCGATATGTTCCACACCGCTGTACGTGAAGTCTAATTGGTTTGAGGACTTAAGCAGCATAATCCTAGCCCGTACCGCCAGGATTATTTTTAAGTGTGGGAAGTTAGGCCGTAAGCTGTTCAACATTATCACGGAAATGAAATACATCCTTTATAGCTAAATCTAATTAGTATGAACGCATGAAAATATTAATAGCCGATTCGTGATTTACTCATTAGCTGACATAAATATTTATACCAAAACGTCGCTTTTTGAGCATAATTTGTTATTCGTCCAGTGTTTCTACTTTGGATTATTGTTGTAAGACAGCAGTAACTGTAAACAGGCGCACAGTACTGTTCACAAGTGGTCTTAGCGACTTCAAGCTGACCGTGAAAAGCCCAGTTGTCCTTCAACCAATAATGCCTGTTTGAGACGATGTTGTCAGGCGTGCTGAGTTGGTTCATGCCTGTCATCGTATAGCAATTGCGTATACCAATATTCAAAATTTCTCCCAATAGCTACTGAATTATCTCGTCAAGTTTTGAACGCTCAGAACGGCGTTGAACAGCAAACAATAAACCAACCTTGAGGCTAAATTCTGTTATGTTTACACTCGTTTGTGTTTTGAACAGTTAGGTAGAGTTGTATTTTGAAATCTACAAGATACGTAAAAAACAAGGTTCATTTTGGTCGTGACCCATTAAACACACGAAACACAGACACGTGGCCTTTACCTTTAACGTAGAGATGTGCAGGGTAGGAGAAGACCACTCCCAGGTCATTCTGAGCAGAACACTCGTATTTTCCTTGGTCTGAGAGCTTCACGCGTACAATAATTAGTTGTGCTGGGGAGGAAAACAAGGAAAGAATACAAATGCTGGCTGAGCCAAACCAAGGTTTTTATTAAGTGTAGCAACTGGGAATACATAATCTAGTACACTAAGCGCTTACCGCACGTTTTAATGTATGAAGTAAATTCATGTGTAACGACGACGAACAGATTCCCATTTCGAATAACGTAGTCATGTTGCATTTTGGCATCGATGTCCGACAATTAATAAAATACTTATGTACACTACAAACTTCATCATAGGGAAAGCCAATTTTTCACTGCCGCTGCCACCAGGCACAGGTCCCCACTGTGCTAGACGACTAAAACTTTGCATGGAGTTAAACCCGACTGACCGTTATATATATTAGAAACAGGTGACGACCTTCATTTGAATATTGGTAGCCCATTTCATGCGTTCGACCCGTGAAGATGAGGGTTAGTAACCCATGCTTGTCGTAAGAGGCGACAAACAGGATCGGGTTGTCAGGCCCTCTGACGTGGTTGACGTCATCGTATCCCAGTTACCATATCTATGCTCATGATGTTGATCACTGGATTGTCTGATCCAGGCTCAATTATTTACAGACCGCCGCCATATAGTTGGAATATTGCAAACAAACAGATCAAAATTTCATCCTTTCTCTTTAGGTTCTATAACATATTTTCTACCAGTTCACTCACCATTGGCCCCTAACGCGACCCGATTGTCTTTTGAGTAGTACACTGGGAAGGAGTCCTTGTACCAGCGCGTGATGATATCGGGAGTGCCCTCGGACGTGCAGTTCATGATGACCTCTGCCCCTTCTTCAACAAAGTTGAGCACCGGGTGTTGGGAAATGACGGGAAAGCCTGGAATTTTGGCTGTAACAAACAAAAATCAATAAGCTGTACATGGTTTTAATGACACAAACCATTGATTCCAATGCTCAACACAAGTGAACAACATCTGCCCATGCTCACAACCAAGGTAGTGTAATGGCTTTATTATTTGTGCAGTTCCTTTAATAGGCCTACAATATTATATGAATCAACACTCACCCGAGGGTCCATCAACTATGACAATATGACAAAGTGATGTAAGCACAACGACTATGGCAAGCCTGTGTTAAAGTATGGGATTTAGGGTTTAGGGTTACCATAGACACACCTATCTCTACTTATCATCAACACACCATGTCCCTACTTATCATAAACACACCATGTCTCTACTTATCATAGACACACCATGTCTCTACTTATCATAAAAACACCATATATCTACTTACCATAAACACACAATGTATCTACTTATCATAATCACACACTGTCTCTACTTAAAATAAACACACCATGTCTATACTTATCATAAACACACCATGTCTCTACTTATCATAGACACAACATGTCTCTACTTATCATAGACACACCATATATCTACTTATCATATACACACCATGTCTCTACTTATCATAGACACACCATGTCTCTACTTTTCACAGACATACCATGTCTCTACTTTTCATAAACACACAATGTCTCTACTTTTCAGAAACACACCATGTCTCTACTTTTCATAGACACACCATATCTCTACTTATCATAAACACATCATGTCTCCACTTATCATAGACACACAATGTCTCTACTTATCATAAACACAAGATGTCTCTACTTATCATGAACACACCATATATCTACTTATCATAGACACACCATGTGTCTACTTATCATGACCACACCATGTCTCTACTTTTCATAGACACACAATGTCTCTACTTATCATAAACACACCATGTCTCTTCTTATCATAAACACACCATGTCTCTACTTATCATAAACACACCATGTCTCTACTTATCATAAACACACCATGTCTCTACTTTTCATAGACACACCATGTCTCTACTTATCATAAACACATCATGTCTCCACTTATCATAGACAAACAATGTCTCTACTTATCATAAACACACGATGTCTCTACATTTCATGAACAAACCATATATCTACTTATCATAGACACACCATGTGACTACTTATCATGACCACACCATGTCTCTACTTTTCATAGACACACAATGTCTCTACTTATCATAAACACACCATGTCTCTTCTTATCATAAACACACGATGTCTCTACTTATTATAAACACACCATGTCTCTACTTATCATTAACACATCATGTCTCCACTTATCATAGACACACAATGTCTCTACTTATCATAAACACACGATGTCTCTACATATCATGAACACACCATATATCTACTTATCGTAGACACACCATGTGTCTACTTATCATATCATAACCATGTCTCACCATGTCTCACAATGTCTCTACTTTATCATAAACACACCATGTCTCTACTTATCATAAACACACCATGTCTCTACTTATCATAAACACACCATATCTCTACTTATCATAAACACACCATGTCTATCATAAACACACCATGTCTCTACTTTATCATAAACACACCATGTCTCTACTTTATCATAAACACACCATGTCTCTACTTTATCACAAACACACCATGTCTCTACTTATCATAAACACACCATGTCTCTACTTATCATAAACACACCATGTCTCTACTTATCATAAACACACCATGTCTCTACTTATCATAAACACACCATGTCTCTACTTATCATAAACACACCATGTCTCTACTTATCATAAACACACCATGTCTCTACTTATCATAAACACACCATATCTCTACTTATCATAAACACACCATGTCTCTACTTATCATAAACACACCATGTCTCTACTTATCAAAGACGCTAGTCTCCACTCAACGGTTCTGGCTACCTTTTTCCTTGTATGTCTTGATGGTGGCCCTCGCCCGCACTATTTCTCCAAAGCCGTTGCCAGCAATGCAGGTGTATGTCCCGTGGTCCTGCCGGGACACTACAGGGTCGATCCTAAGGATGGACACCCCGTCACTCGAATCCTCATAGATTCGCCTGTTTCTGTCGTCAAACAATCGTCCAGATTTACGCCATGTCACTCTTGGCTTCGGGTATCCGTCCGCCCGACAGACTAAAATAAGGATACCTTTGTCCTTCACCTTGGAGTCACGTGGCGGAATAACCATTCGTAGAAAGGCTATAATGAGAGTAATCATTTACATCAACTGTGAGTTTACCAAAGGAAAATATTCAAATAATCCTGTTACATTTACAGATAAAAATACTTTACTTTTATGTCAAGTATATTCTTTACTGATTCTGATGGTAGTGAATGGAATGTAAAGAATATGTTCAATACTTAGCTGGTGTGTCTTCTTTCGGCTCCTCGCCCCCATGATAAATGAAACAATCAAAGCAGCTGGCTACGAAAAATGTGCACGTGCAGAAAGAAAAGGTCGCATCTACCGGAGCTGTATATAAACAAAAATCAGCTGTACCATGCACAAACCACAGACATGCAGAGCATACGTGTACTACTCCCAAAACGTTAAGGACCACCCTGTTCTTTCATAACACTAATTAATTACGTCATGACATAACAGATTAACTGTTGTAACATAACGGAACCGGGTGGTCCAGAACCTTTTTTCAATAGCATATGTACTACTGAGAAGCCCTCGGAGAAGCTACCAGGGTCTGTACCGTGCGTAGAATGCTATGGGACAACATAAGAGGTAGAACAAAAGGCGTTTGATTTAGTTAGTTTAACATTTAGTTTAACAGCTGTTTTTTAAGTTTCGTTTGACACTTGTTTTAGCATTGCTGTTGTACATGATGTGATTCTCCGCCGTGAAAGGTGAGTAGAAATATCGCAATAACGGCCGGCTTGCGTCAGGGATACAGAGATAAGTCGTGCCCTGGGCACCTGTGAGTAACAGTATCGTGTCTGTATCCGTTCTTGGAGTGGAGGGTCGTGTTATTACAAGGTTGCGATGAGCGATATGAGGATGTATCGGAATACGTTACTAGGGCAAGGGGGAACACCAGTATTGATTTCCACCAGATAGTCTGAAAACTGCCTCCAGCTGTAGATAACTCGGTATACAACCTACATAATGGGTGAATACACCAGGACAGGCGCTCTATCTTCCGACAGCGTCCGATATGGCATCAAAGGGTTAGATATTTGGGTGTTGCGCTTAACAAGCTTGATTACTGAGAGATGTAGCTGTTTTTTCTTTGGTACTGCCCTACACTGAACCACAAGTTATATTACAAAAATGGGATGTCACCTCAGACGAATGATTCTGTTCGCCATTTGCCTGTGTTCACCTTGTTATAACTGTGTTCACCTTGCTATAACTGTGTTCACCTTGTTATAACTGTGCATTCGGTTGTATAAGAATAACACGAATGAAGAAGGCAGCCTGGTCGGACAATTCCAGTATGATCCATTGGCCTGACTAATGATCATGCTGGCCCTTTGAACATACCCGCAGGCAGAGATACGGCGCAACAGTGATATTATCATTAGTAGTAGCAGTATTACATCTCAATCTTTTACCCACACTTTAAAATTCCAATATAAATGGATTATTTTCATCGTCTTTGTTCATATGTTCTGAGAAAAAAGGTAGAACCGTCTTCAAGATTCCTAGACCATCAAACCTCAAAACTAGCAATATTGTTATCGGTATCTTCTGTTTGATTGGCATATTAGAAGTTGGTGTGTAATAAGAAAGTGAGATACTTTATGGATAACAACTTCGCATCATATATAATAAAGAAGCTGTTGTCAATAAAGTATCTTGCTTTCGTATTATTATCAGTTTATTTACAAACGAAGAAAACTGTATCTAAAGCTTCAGACCTATAGAGTGTATCAAGCATATATCGAAGTAATTAGATCTTTGTGCTCATGTCGTGCCAATGTACTTTCAACGTGACCATAACCATGGTCTTATTCATTAACTTGAAGGATAACTGTTGGCAGCCATAAAGATCGGACTCGGAAGTTGTTCCAATTGCACTGAAGTCTTGAGTGCACTGTGGGCAAAACGTGATGATGGCTCGTGCAGAGTTTGTGCTATTGCCGTATTTGCTAGTATACCTGTGCAGGGCAAACGTATAACATCAATGTTTTGGAAGTCAAATGTGGCCGATAAAAACACAGTATAAAACATGACTGTTCCAATAATTATTGCATTCTTCAAAGAAATGGTCGACCAGGGGATTTGACGAAATCCAAGCAAAAACACTTTCAACATTTATCAAAATTCCGGATCGCTGCTAAGATTACACAATTTTGTCGCGATCCGCGTGTCGTCTTAATATGTTGATATTAAACACAGTAGATCTATATACAGTCAGACTAATCATTGTATTGGGACATCACGCTATTATATGACTCTGCTCTCTGTGAACAGAACTCCCTAGGTGAATCTGTTCTACATTACTAAATAATGGCAAAGGATCAACGCAGAAAGCAAAATACTGCAACTGAATGATATCAATAATCGAGCAAATAATATAATTCATAATTATCCTAATAATAGGGCTATGACAAACTAAAGGAAAAATGCAAACAGAATAATAACTAGCTAAGCCACAACAAATGAATACTTGTTCGCAGAAATTTCCGTACATGGTATTTCAAATTTACTAAGCCTGTATAATTATTGTGTATTTCATTGAATCAGTCTAGTTGATCCAGACATTGTTAGATACCAAATTTTATTTAAGGCACTGTTTATGCCATGCTTTCATCAAACGGAGAAAACTGTTACCCCGTTCTTCTATTCTACATCCTACGAACAACTATTCTATTTGTTGTGACCTAAAGGCCATTTTCTAGTTTGTAACGCAGCCTCGAATGGAACAATGGATGATCTTGTGAAATAGATGAAGTTGAAGTTGTACTGTGTGCACACCTAAATACACACAAAACACTCATGTTACCTAGTTCTCTAACAGTTACCATGTCTTACCTGCACAGCAGATTGGGGTATTAATAGAAATTCAATAATTTCAATGCACTTAGTTTCACTGTACTTTTTCTCACTGAGCCTTACAAACAAAAACGGTCCGATAGAGAAAAGTATTTATTTCAGTTTCAAAGGAGAATATGCGTCATTTGCAAGAATCCCTTGACTAAACAACACACATCCTCCACTGATCTGTTGGGTATATATATACTATAGCCATGTCTGTATTGCTGGACTTTGCTTCACTGCACTCTTCTGGAGCTGACATAATGCTGAATACATGACAAAATACGCAGGGTACTTTTGAAGGTCGAAGAATATTTACCGAATATTTAACGACAAGAACAGATGTTGATAAGGCTTAAGCACATGTTATCGCCATAGAATGTCTGATATTTCAAAGCCAGGCAATAGTACATTAGCGGGTCACCTGGATCAACATCTAACATTGACTTTTGCAACCATTCTTTACTCTCTGGAAGCATTCCAAGAACATTGTAACTGAAGGATGCTGCCCCGTGACAACAAGCTGGATGATAATACATACCAAACTCCTCATTTTCGAACTTAATCGTTTGTGCTTCGCGAGAACCACTATTTTACTAGTTTCTTCTTATATTTAAGCTCCATATGTGGTAACTATTAAACTGTTAGGAATCGAAATCTTTTAAGCTGTTTTATTTGCTTGAGCATTAGTTCGGTCCTGAGTGGAATTCCGAAATACTTACGTGTTTTTTCGTCCCCTACATAGACGGACTGTTTGCTGGAACCTTCTCCGTCCAGAGAGATGGAAGCTACTTCAACCTTATAGCGAGACGACCCTTTTATATCCCTGAGAACTGTCTGGAAGTCTCTGAACACTGGTTTCACTTTATACTCCGTGAGGGACCTGTCCTTGCTGTCCACCTCTGTGTAGATGACCAGATACCCCAACACTCGGCCATCTGGTTGAGGGGACCACGAGACCTTCACTGAGTCATCATCTAACGTCACTGCCGTCACGTTATTGGGTGCCTTTTGACCTACAAGTAACGATGTCTGTATCACTGGCGCATATGTCAGAGTGAGTGAGTTTGATTTACCGCCGCTTTGAACAATGCCTTACATTATATTACTTCCTCTCATTTTAGTAGAGCACGGGAAAGCCCAGAACACAAATATTGTGTTCAGGTACTAGACCCTAACCTACGATCATCGCATCCTGTATCGGGTAAGGTACGTAACCTACTCAATGTATTTAGGTTTTCTAACATGCTTTACTCACTTTATGGTTCTACTTTCTGCATGGTCGTGTTCTGACATGTTTTACTTACTGTATTAAAGTGTTCTAACAAGTTCTACTGTATGGTGGTGTTCTGACATGTTCTACTTATAGTATGGTCTGTTCTGACATGTTCTACTTATAGTATGGTCGTGTTCTGACATGTTCTACTTATAGTATGGTGGTGTTCTGACATGTTCTACTTATGTATGGTGGTGTTCTGACATGTTCTACTTATAGTATGGTGGTGTTCTGACATGTTTTACTTATAGTATGGTGGTGTTCTGACATGTTCTACTTATAGTATGGTGGTGTTCTGACATGTTCTACTTATAGTATGGTGGTGTTCTGACATGTTCTACTTACTGTATGGTGGTGTTCTGATATGTGTATAGGCGTGTACCATGCTGTAGCTCCTCATTTGCCTTCCCTCCACACGGATGTAGTACAGCGTGCTACTGTTGAGCTCGGTAACAGGGAAGTACCGCCGAGTAGGGTTCAACCTGAACGTTGTCCACGTTGTTGTTCCATCCTGTCTGTAGGAGAAGTCGAGGTTGGCGAGGCTGACGGTGCCGACGTCGTACCTGGACACTAACACCTGCGTATCTGACAGTGCACGAGCGTTGAGACTGATGTATCCTTGAAATAGACGTACAGTCTGATAAGTAGGTAGGAAAGTCAAATCAAATTAACACAGATATATCTACTAAAAACACTTACAGGGATTCAATATTTCATTTACATAATTAAAGCACAGTAATACAACGTATAATATTAATAGATTATTCAAAGCAATATATAACAACACAACATATACACTACAATCGACGGAAACAGCAATATGTTATTAAAGAGATAAAACTACTGATTTTGAAAATTCGAGATTTTGGTCAATTAAATCAGTTGAATTTTCATTTTGATCCAAGTTATTTCGTAGTACGTTTCAAATGCTGAAATGTAGTTACATGTTTTGACAAACATAAAACTTATTACTTGGGGTAACTGGTTATGTACATAATGAAACAATAATATTATTCCAACAAAAGTTAATATCAGGTATTGAGAAGGTGCATTTATGTACCTAACTGTATAGTGGTAACTTCCCTAAAGTATTACACATTATTGAATTACAATCCAATAATTCCCCAAACGTAATACACATAATTGAATGACTGTGCAATAACTTTCCCAAAGTAATACTCATTAATGAATGACTAAACTATAACTCCCCCAAAGGTAATACACATTATTGAATTACTAAACTATAACTCGCCGAAAGAAATACACATCATTGAATTGAGCATGTAATAGCTGCGTGGATATGTGCGCTATATAAAACTCCCCAAAAGTAATTCACATTATTGAATGACTATACTATAACTCCTTTAAGTATTCCACATTAACGAATAATATAGGAGTTACTTCTCATACTAGAATGACTAAATTATAACTCACCCAAAGTATTGCACATTTTTCAGTGACTAAACTATAACTCCCCCAGAAGGAATAAATGATTTTTTTTAATGACTAAACTATAACTTACCCAAAGGTAATTAACATTATTGAATGACTATACTATATCTCCCTATAAGCATTCCACATTAACGAATGACTAAATTATATCTCGTCCAAAGTAATACACATCATTGAATTGAGCATATATAGCTGTGTGGATATGTGCGCTATATAAAACTCCCCAAAAGTAATTCACATTATTGAATGACTATACTATATCTCCCTATAAGCATTCCACATTAACGAATGCATAAATTATAACTCGCCCAAAGTAATGTACATTTTTCGAATGACTAAACTATAACTCCCCAAAGTAATACACATTATTGAATGACGCAAAACAACTTTGCAGCTCTATGTCCTGGAGTTTATCAATTTCTGTACATAGTAAAAGTATAGGCCAACATTGTATATGACAGCATCATTTTTGCTTTGCAAAAGATTTACGACAGAGTAATGAGTAAGTGGTTCTTTAGTGAACTTTGTTATATATTTCGTTCTAAGTATGTCATAGGCATTACAAATAGTACATGATATGCATTTTCTATATAATGCTGGCGTCTGGTTTTACAAAAAGTACATAGCCTTTCGTTATATTCAATTCTATTGTACCTGCCACATTCAACAGCCGTATTAAAATTACTGCATCTAAACCTTGTTATAGCAATTCTTAAATGCATAGGATATCACAACACAAGTATATTTCAACATTAAACAAACTCCTTGTAAAATATACATTTAGGAGATTCACTAATTGACGAGAACCAAGTCTGTTTTAAGTTATCACCTAGCCTTAGCTTGAATAGATACACAAAATATTCCATATTTCCAATTTCTTGGCTTAGCCAAGCATAACCAAATCCATATTGAAACAGGATGTGTCTAACTTTGTTACCCAGGTATTATAGCCTAAGCTATCAAGTGATCTTAACATTAAATAACATTGATGTTGGAGTCTATTTTGTGGCATATGTACAAGTCTAAACCAGAATTTGATCGCTCTTGACATGTACAAATGCTGTAATGGGAGTCTGCCACACTATCCAAGAACCATACCATTTAATGTATGTTTTTTCACCCTTAAGTATTGTTCACAAAATTTAATTTGCACAGCCTATATTACTTTGGAATGACATGTTCCCCAAATTTCAGAGCCATAACAAAGAATAGGCACAACCATTGAATCAAAAATATTAAGCAGATGAGTGCAAACTATGTTACCAATTTTCCTCTGGAAACCATTTGAAGACATTATAGCTTTAGAGGCCTGAGATGCAAGACATGTCTGGGCTTTAGTCCAGACAAGCTTGGGTGTGAAAACTAATCCTAAATACCTATAGAAAGAAACCGTTTCAACAGGGTAACCATTTGAGAACCATTTCTCATAATGACGAAGAGGCCCCCCAAATGCTAAAGACAATAATCTTGGTTTTGTTTAAGTTAACTTTCATCCCTGTACTATTACAAAAGCTTTCTAAAACATTTAATTTCGTTTGAAGCAAATTACACGTACCAGATAGTGCCGAAATATCATCTGCAAACATAAGTGCACATAGATTCAAGAAATATTGATTAATGAAGATTCCTTGACCTCCATCCAATTCTAAATTCTTATAAAGATTATCAATAAATATAAGAAACATATGTGGGCTTAGAATACATCCCTGCCTTGTACCTACAAAACATTTTCAACAAGATGAAAGGCCATGTTTAGTTCTGACACTGGCTGAAAGATTGGAATACATTGATGCAATAATATTATAAATCTTGCCCGATACCCCAGCCCTATGTAAAGAGGCTAAAAGAACATCATGTCTAATTGTATCGAATGCCTTCGAAAAATCTATGAAGAGACAGTTGAATCTTTCCTTCTGTTTGCAGGAATACTTTTGAATAACAGCCTGGAGAACAAACATTTGATCCACAGTAGAGTTACCAGCTCTCAAATCTGCCTGGGCCTCATTTAATATGTTATTTTCATCACACCACATTTGTAGCCTTTTGTTAAGAACTGAGGTAAAAATCTTACAGAGTGTGTCAATGAGTGAAATGCCTCTGTAATTGTTTGTGTCATGTTTATTTCATGATTTATTTAAAGGGCATATGATGCTCTTGCCCCAGCTGTTTGGGAAGTGTCCTGTATTCAGAATATTATTAAAAAGAAATATAAGTGGTTTGATAATCTTATGTTTTGTTGCTTTAAGAAACTCTGTGGCAAGTCCATCTGGTCCAGGTGTCTTGTTATTTGGTAAGTTTGAAATAATATTTCCTGTTCTGATATTGGTCCCTGTTCTGTGTACATAAGGTCCATGTTGGAAGTACTGCAGTGGGAGGTGTAGTCTGTTTGAGTATCTGTACTGAGGAGCTCTACAAAGTGTGTTACCCACTGTTCATCTGTGATTTGGTTAGATAAACCCTGTGAACTCCGGTCTTCCTGAAGTATTTTCCAAAGTAATTTAGGGTCCTTTCTTGCCTCTACTAGTCTATCTTTCGGTTTCCCAAAGTACTCATTTTTTTCTTTATAAACGTTTTCTTGAAGATGAACCGTACATTTCTGAACAGAGAAATGCCCATATTATTGTCTCTATGTGCCCTTAATGCTGTGTATTTCTGTTGTTTAATGTTGTCCAGTTCATTGTCCCACAAGGGTGGTTGGGTAATATTTCTTTGTTTCATAACCCCAGAGTACAGTTTCTTAGTGTGTACAGGTTTACTAAATATTGTATAGCCCTGTCAATGTTACTATTTATCATGTTGATAAGAGTTGGATAAACATTATTACAGGTGTTGGTGAAGTTTGTAATGAAATTATTGTCAGTGTCCTTACTCCATAAAATCTTAAACCATTTACCTGTTTCTGTTTTTACTGGGTTAGGTCTATCGGGGCTGTAGTGTGTATGATAGGATGTGGATACCTTGTCAGAGCTTTGTTTATGACAGTTGATGTCAAGTGAACAGTACAGGGGAAAGTGACAGGACGTGTCAATTGTACCTACTCCAAAATCTGTGATTCGAGGATTATTGAATGACTATACTATAACTCCCCCAAAGTATTACACATTATTGAACGACTAAACTATAACTCCCCCAAAGTAATACACATTATTGAATGACTATACTATAACTCCCCAAAGTACACTACTATAACTCCCCAAAGTAATACACATTATTGAATGACTATACTATAACTCCCCCAAAGTAATACACATTATTGAATGACTATACTATAACTCCCCCAAAGTAATACACATTATTGAGTTACTAAACTATAACTCCCCCAAAGTAATACACATTGTTAAATGACTATACTATAACTCCCCAAAATTAATACACATTAATAAATAACTACACTATCACGTATATCTAAACTTCAGCAAGGCTTATTCCGTTACCCCCAGCTGTCCATGACTACCAAAATAGTTGTTCTAGCTGCCAGTGCTTCCAGCATATTGCAATAAGTCAGCATACATTCTTGATCTTTAGTTATCCTCGGCACAAAAATGATGTATTGTTGGATATGAGACTGCGATGAAAATCAATTCCAGAAGAAACATTGTAAAGTACGACTGAATTGTTATCCTTGTATTAATTCTGATCAACTTGGTTTCATGTCTGACAGATAAATTGGTTGTAATCTAAGACTTGAATGACGATTAAGGGATTACACATAATCTTATGATACTGCTGGAATGTTATTATCAAAAGAACGTTTTTGATTTTGTCGCTTGTTTCTTTGTATGACGGAAATTTACCTGTCATCGTTTTCCTCAGCGGATTCAGAAACGGTTTTGTGTGATGATGACAAATCAAATATTAATAAATAAAACGAAATGTTTTATTATTGGTATAAAGAATCCGGAATAGCAAATAACGAAGTAATCCTGGTGTCTATACAGGTGGCGTGGTCTCTAGTGTGTGTCTGTTTTATACATTACGGTAACGTTCTCGACCCATACTTGTGTTATCTCAATACAATCTTTCCCATTAGTAATAACATCGTGGTTTGCGTGATTTACTTTAACACTGCATTATGGGCGGTGCATGTTGTTTACACATCATAACCAGCATATTACATAGCTAAATATAGATGCCGTTCACATAAGTTATCTTCACGTACAAATAATACATACTTGTGTAAAAGATTGCGGTGATTGCGACAGAGAGACTAACAATTAGTTTTTAACGTGAGATACGTATTGAGACACAATGAGTGAGACGTGCCGCTAAACACCAGCATGAGGCACAGCGTCAGATAGCAAGACAGAGAATTAAGGTGTTTTGTTGTGTAGCAACATTGCTTCAGACAAAGTGGTGCCAGAACAACATAACGTAAGGTAATGATGAACGACGGACGTCAGGTCAAATGTTTGAAAGATTCGTTTATTCTAATCACAAGGTATTGTTGACTACATGTTCGCAATACATATGGGCATCTCTCATTTATTTTCAACTGTAACATTGTATAATTCTCGAAGAAATGGAAAGAGGCAACAATAAACACATAAGCATCAACTCTTCATATTATGACCACCATCCTACTCGAGGTCATCTCAGTACATTAAAAACACATTTTTGGAAGCAGGATATGCAGGGAATATTTATAAAAAGTCGACGTGAAAAATATTTCACCTGTTTGCCTGTCTGTGCTAATGATGTTCTAATTATGAACATATATGTAACGAAAATGTTATCTTTCGTTTGTTTAGAGGGCGTTCACGGGAACAGCTTCTGCCAAGTGTTTTCAATAATCTTGTTTTGCTATTAATCATATAGAAGTGCAGTTGTTGTTGTCGCTTCAGTAGGCGCTGACAGGTCGTTTTAGCCGTGGATGTAAACCCACTGACGGTAGCATGGGAGGGGCCACAATATGGACGTTGACTTTTTGTTGTCTTTGTGACATCTGGTATAAACATCAAATACGAGTCTTTCAATGTGTTAGTCATCAGAGTGCAGAGTTCTCACTGACCCAAGCAGTACGCGCCGATCACGTCGTGCATGCTGCAGTTTATCATCTCTTGGAAGTGCTTGGGAATTTATGAGAACGATCTATGGTTACCCCCCGCCATAACTACCCCTCCCAGCCACGTATTGTGTCACGCCTAGCAACAGGAGTCACACCAAAAGCAACAGCTTCAACTCTTTTCTTATAACCAGTATAATCCCACTCCAGATCTTGATTGACATCCTACAGTGTGAGGCAGGATACTTTTATGAGAACAAAAACGTGTTTGAAGAGCTATTTGTAGAATCGCAAGAAGGACGAACGTCAACATTGAGAAACTCATTACTTTGTGTACGCAACACATGGAAACACGTGGAACATACAGGAAAGTTAAAACCAAATAAGAAATTACAAATATCCCCCGAGAGAACGAAAAGAAAAGTTTGAAAGGTGTATTTTGGATTTTGGTGTTGATGTAACTGATTGAATTTGAAACTAGACTTGGTGAAATACAAATTGATACAGGTACTCCAGAATACATTCTCTACCTGACAATCCGGGATAGGTACAACTGAATACAGCAACCATGATCTTTACCTAACAATCTGGTACAGGTACAACTGAATACAGCAACCATCATCTTTACCTGACAATCTGGTACAGGTACAACTAACAACAGCAACCATCATCTTTACCTGACAATCTGGTACAGGTACAACTGAATACAGCAACCATCCTCTTTATCTGACAAACAGATACAGGTACAACTGAATACAGCAACCATCATCTTTACCTCACAATCTGGTACAGGTACAACTGAATACAGCAACCATTATCTTTACCTGACAATCTGGTACAGGTACAACTGAATACAACAACCATCATCTTAACCTCACAAACGGATACAGGTACAACTGAATACAACAATCATCATCTTTACCTGACAAACAGATACAGGTACAACTGAATACAGCAACCATCATGTTTACCTGACAATCTGGTACAGGTACAACTGAATACGACAACCATTATCTTTACCTGACAAACGGATACAGGTACAACTGAATACAGCAATCATCATCTTTACCTGACAAACAGATACAGGTACAACTGAATACAGCAACCATCATCTTTACCTGACAATCTGGTACAGGTACAACTGAATACAGCAACCATTATCTTTACCTGACAATCTGGTACAGGTACAACTGAATACAGCAACCATCCTCTTTACCTGACAAACAGATACAGGTACAACTGAATACAGCAACCATTATGTTTACCTGACAATCTGGTACAGGTACAACTGAATACGACAACCATCATCTTAACCTCACAAACGGATACATGTACAACTGAATACAGCAACCATCATCAGGTACAAACAGGTACAACTGAATACAGCAACCATCATCTTTACCTGACAAACGGATACAGGTACAACTGAATACAGCAACCATCATCTTTACCTGACAAACGGATACAGGTACAACTGAATACAGCAACCATTATCTTTACCTGACAATCTGGATACAGGTACAACTGAATACGACAACCATCATCTTTACCTGACAAACGGATACATGTACAACTGAATACAGCAACCATCATCTTTACCTGACAAACACATACAGGTACAACTGAATACAGCAACCATCATCTTTACCTGACAAACGGATACAGGTACAACTGAATACAGCAACCATCATCCTTTACCTGACAAACGGATACAGGTACAACTGAATACAGCAACCATATTCTTTACCTGACAAACATATACAGGTACAACTGAATACAGCAACCATCATCTTTACCTGACAAACATATACAGGTACAACTGAATACAGCAACCATATTCTTTACCTGACAAACGGATACAGGTACAACTGAATACAGCAACCGTATTATTTACCTAACAAACATATACAGGTACAACTGAATACAGCAACCGTATTCTTTACCTGACAAACGGATACAGGTACAACTGAATACAGCAACCATCATCTTTACCTGACAAACATATACAGGTACAACTGAATACAGCAACCATATTCTTTACCTGACAAACATATACAGGTACAACTGAATACAGCAACCGTATTCTTTACCTGACAAACAGATACATACGCAGCTAAACTGATATGAACAAAACTTATTACGCTGTTTTCAGCAGTTACTGCATGCCGTGCCAGCTTCAGTTTGGTGGCCAATTCCGACGGAACAGACTAGTGAATATAATCTGGTCTTTGGGAATTGCAGCGATATATACAAGTCTTTCTTTGTGATAATAATTTACGCTCAATGTTCCCTTTTTCAGAAGCTACTTGAGGTCATGTTAGTGCACTGCTGCGAATAACAGATACCACCAATTATAATGTCCATGACAGAAGACCAATAGTGACAACGGATTAATTGATGTGCCTTTTTCCATATGACCGACAACTCCACCTTTATGACTTCCCTGCCGATACGAATAAATGCTATATTCCAGCTGAGGGGTGGGTTATACATCTAGACTAACACTTAGCCTCGGAGGACATATAACTTTGACTGAAACAAATGTTTCCACTTAAAATAAAAAGGAGCCCCAGTTACTCGGGAGATTCGAAACCTGAGGAAATCTAGTCTTGCTTTATTTAGCGCTTTAGCATTGCAGAAAAGGCTGAACGGAACGGACTGTGAGACTATTAAAACATCAAACACAGGGACAACAATTTGAACACATTCGACCCCACTGATAGAAAAATCATCCTTTTTTTCGCTGACGTCAAACCTGTTAGTTATGATGTAATGATGATATAGTCAAACCTTCACCAGAGTTGTTTGTTTTCCGTAAATACTAATGTTAGGAATGTCAGATTCGATTTAAGTTAAACAAAGTGTTAACAAGATGAGGAAACTGACAAGGTTGTTGTTGAATACATGATCATCACTGACGCCATTGAGATGTGTGCCAACGCATAAGTGTTTCAATTGGAAGTCAGTGGTTTGCTGAGTAGATATTTATGACTGTATGGCATAAGAAATGTTTGTTTATCTTCCAGTGCTGTTTACATGTCTGACAACATAACGGCAAGCAATATATATCTGTAAAACGAATTGCTGCATGTGTTGGAACTCCAGAAATCCCCCCTCCAGCCCCGACACGTGTACTTAGTCTACAGTAAGCCAGTTTACTGAATTTAAGCAGCAGAGAAACACATTCGAACTTGTGAAAACATGGGGCGGGGCCTTCTAAAAACATACTAAAAACATAGCAGATTAAGTTACGTCGACAACGAGGCAGAGATAACGAGGATGGGAGAAAAGTATTTGGTGAATAAACTTCACACTTCTCTATCATCCTCATCAGAGGGAAATAGCTGGGGGTCTCGGGACATCTGGGGCTTGAATGGGAAGACTTTGGAAGAATGTAGTGTAAGGGTAGCAATTAGTACTCAGGTACTATTACTGTCTCCTGTGCATCTTCGGGAAGGTAATCCTGAAACACCTGTACAAACACTACCAGTAGCAACAGAAATAGTATTTCACGGAAGCGAGTTTAGTATTCTGTTTATTACTCTCCAACATAAACTGATAGAAACTGTCTACAGTGTGATGACTCTCAGCTTTCCGCGAGTCAAGCAAGGTCTAATACCATTGTGACAGAGGTATTAGCATTGTGACGTCATAACTGTAAACCATTATGACGTCATACATGTAGCGGTATTACACTAGTGTAATATTGTCGTTAAAACATTACACTGCAGTATTTTAGACGGGCGAGTAATAATACAGTAATATCCCAACTTGTCACGTATCAATATGGTAATACAGTAATATCCCAACCTGTCACGTGTCCATATGGCAATACATAGAGATTATTAACCGAGTGTGTCTCCGTATCATTAATATCATATATTAAGAATGAAAATTGTATTATGCGAGCCTCTGGCGAGCATAAAACATAAATTTTTATTCCTAATATATGATATTAATGATACGGAAACAAACGAGGTTAATTCTCTTTATCATATAATGTCATTCTTAAAATTACTCTAAAAAAAGAAGCAAATCGTATGTGAATTTATATGAAGAGAATCGAGCATTCGCGTTAGAATACTTAGCGGTACGCCAAGGTTAAGGTCGTTCATGACGACGGCATATGGTTGTGACTAGTTGCTAATACAGTGCAAACAAAACTCATGCTTAAAATGAGTTCTTTCTGTCTAAGAGAAACAACAAAACCGGGCAGAGTTTTCCTGGCAGTGTTTCTATTTTCATTGTGGGTAATCACCTCATCAATATCAGTTTCTGATACCTGACGGAATCGATTCGTCGTCTGCATTGTGATCGATAAATCGAAATCCTTGGTTGGTACCTTTCTTAGACGATTGCATTTCAGTCGTGCCTCATAATCCGTACCTTCAATGGGAACGAAGTACGCTCGTACTCCGTTTCATGTTTTCTAAAGTCAATTACTGCAGTAACGACTCCAGAACCTCAGTCATCAATTCTTACAGAATCACCAATTTTGAGAATGGGGGCAGCCATGTTTGTTTACTAACAATGTAAACTCGTGACTACGTCATCAATGAAATGTTAACGTTTTAGGATTCGCATGGCGTGTATGGAGTTTTGTGAAAGTAGTTCGTGGATTGACGTAATTTGCATATTTGGATACCAAGTTTATCAGATTTTTTTATTGCACCAATAACAACCTCCATTATATGATAAAGTAATATCCCAACTTGTCACGTGTCCATATGATAATACAGTAATACCCAACTTGTCACGTGTCCATTTGGTAATACAGTAATATCCCAACCTGTGACGTGTCCATATGGTAATACAGTAATATCCCAACCTGTCGCTTATTAATATGGTAAGACAGAAATATCCCAACTTGTCACGTGTCTGGTAATACAGTAATATCCCAACTTGTCACATGTCCATGTGGTAATACAGTAATATCCCAACTTGTCACGTGTCCATTTGGTAGTACAGTAATATCCCACCATTAGACGTGTTGATATGTAAATGCAATAACGCCCCAACCTTGGACACGTCGATATGGAAATATAGTAATATCCCAACCTGTGACGTGTAGAGATGTAGCTGCAATGACAACCCAATTTTTGAAGTGTCGATCTGGTAAAGCAGTAATATCCCAACCCGTCACGTTTAAATATGGTAATACAGTAATATCCCAACTTGTCACGTGTCCATTTGGTAGTACAGTAATATCCCAACTTGTCACGTGTCCATATGGTAATAGAGTAATATCCCAACTTGTCACGTGTCCATATGGTAATGCATAATATCCCAACTTGTCACGTGTCCATATGGTAATACAGTAATATCCCAACTTGTCACGTGTCCATATGGTAATACAGTAATATCCCAACTTGTCACGTGTCCATATGGTAATACAGTACTATCCCAACTTGTCACGTGTCCATATGGTAATACAGTAATATCCCAACTTGTCACGTGTCCATATGGTAATACAGTAATATCCCAACCTGTTACGTGTCCATAAGGTAATGAAAATACAGTAATATCCCAACTTGTCACGTGCCCATATGGTAATACAGTACTATCCCAACTTGTCATGTGTCCATATGGTAATACAGTACTATTGCAACGTGTAATGTGTCCATATGGTAATACAATAATACCCCACCATTAGACGTGTTGATATGTAAATGCAATAACGCCCCAACCTTGGACACGTCGATATGGAAATATAGTAGTATCCCAACCTATGACGTGTAGAGATGTAGCTGCAATGACAACCCAATTTTTGAAGTGTCGATCTGGTAAAGCAGTGATATCCCACCCTATGATATCAAGAGATGTAAATACAACACTAGACCGCACTGCGGCTTGTGCATATAGTAATGCAGTAATATACCGTGCAGATATGTAAATATAATCATACCTAAATCTGTCGATATGATAAAAGAGTAAAATCCCATGCTGTAAGGCGTATATGTAGATATGTAAATGCAATAAAGCCTCGCGTAGTGGCGTGTCTGTATAAGAATACCGTAAAACCCCAACCCTAACCTCGGACGTTTCGCTATGGTAAGACAGTAATATCCCCCCTGTAACAATATGCTACTCTGTAGTAATACCCCATCCTGCATGATGTAGATATGTAATGTCGGGTGTTCTCTTAAAGGTCGGTGTATCCTGCCCTATCTATAGCAAACACGTGCAAAGGCAAGTCAAATATACCATGTCAAGAATTATATATAACATGATCATATATTTCCAGTCGAACATTAGTCACAATAGGCCAAACGACCTCACCCGACTCGAATCAGACAGTGACTTGAGCATTTATATCAGTGTCTTTAATTTCAGCATGCCAATTTGAGCTTTTCCCTCCTTCCTTCAGGGTCCAGTTAATTTGATGTATCAGCAATTATTCTTTTTATGGAAGTACATAGAACATGTTGCAAAGTGTTATTGAAAAACATGTAGATTATTCTGTTACTCGTGTCATGTAGCTCCACTTGTCTGTCTGTTTACGAATGTGTCTATTGCAGGGATTTCAAATTGTGTTACTGTAAATACACAATCTAGTCGTAAAAATATATCGTTTACCCTGCCATGCCCTGCCATGTTCTGTCCTCGCCAGGTACATGTTCAGCATAGTCGGAAACAGACCCTCTATGTTCCCCAATAACACTCAAGGCGCTGTTAGAGTCCAATACATTTATCAGCTGTGAGATTGTAATAGGTTTTAAGTTTTCATTTAATAATTTTACTTTCCGAAAATATACATGTGGTAAACCAAGATGTGCTATTGCGATGTAATGAGCTGTAGAGGGAGCCAAGGTGTTTATGAGTTGCCCCAGAACTGCAGATATGCGACATGGATCTCTGCTGCTAGTGCTTCAAGTGCTAACTATTCATTCTTTTTCATAGAAATACGTGGTCGACTCAAATTTCCTTCTGCAAAATACGCTCTTAACTGGTTTTGTATGTTTGCTTGAGGGAAAACGTGCCACTTTTACATTCCAGTGTCGCCATGCTAGAAAGTGTCGATGTATAAGTGTACACTACCAGGAATGGAATTTAGCGACACAATCTGTTTAAGTCATTAGCGCAACCTCTCCCAGTACAGTAACCAGTCATATAATCCTCATGGAAAAGTTATAAAAAATGCTTTAAGAGAAAACTGTCATGACCGGAATTCGTCAAATGTTTGCAAAGAATGTTCTCCGTGATGCCTACTCACCGTATTGGGCTCGGGTCCTGATGACACACCCGACGAGGAAGACAAGTGCCCCCAATGACAGCATCGTTGACTTCCTTCATGCAGCTTGACTAATTACTTCCACATGAAGTTCACAGATATAACTGTTCCCAAATGTACACTGTTCACATCCAGAAGTTTCGCAACACAGTAATTCCGCCAATACCTGATTTAACTGTACAACACGACACAATTCAGGACATCACGTCAAAGACAACAGTCTGGAGATACCATCCTTGCACGTCGCATTACATAATTATGGCAATACCAACATATCTGTATTCAACACGCACTTTAATGGTCCGCTTGTCGCGTCCTGAGCAGATGTCAGAATTCTTCCAATAAAATATGTGAATGATTTGATGACATTAAATATTCCTGGAAGAAAGAGCCGTGAGCGTGGGTCGGCTGACGATTCTGCCTGGCGTGTCCGTAGTACGAGAAGAGCAGTGTTGCCACAGCGGGACGCTGGGATATACTCGCTTTGCAATTAAGCATAAAATGTGCGTAGCATGACTTTCACAAACTCGCTTCACTCCACTGCCCTTGTTGAAAGGCTGAAGGATTTCCACCAGCCGGATGTGATGTAATAAAATTACTGTGGTGGGAGGGGAGAGGTAGAGAGTTCATGCATGCCACGCCCTCCTCATTTCAGCTGCATTGGCAGAACATATGGCACTTCTGGGAACTATAGCATTCTCTCAATGAACGTATTATTGACAGTGTAGTAACATTCACAAGCTCCAAAACCTTCCAATCTTGATACATATTTGTCAAGACAACCAGAACTATTTCCATTTCAACTGTTTACACTGGAGTTTCATATTTCATTGTCGTACAACAAGCCAGTGAGAATGCCAGAGGAATGGAGAACTTAAAAAAGTGAAGAAGTTTCTAGATTATTGTGAACTGTGTATATAGTTAAATATACATTCCGAGGGATTTATCACTGCTGGTGTTTTCCGCTGGCATGTATATGCATATCTATGGTGAGAATCGAAGAGCCACCTGCAGGGAGTGCATCCTGTGTGTGGATGTACAACATCATACGGAACATATTGTATTTTCATATGTGGTTACTTGTGAGAGCTTCGCTAAGAGTGCACGTTGTTTTCATTGTTATTGAGAGATAGACACAAAGTAGAAATGTGCACGATGTCTCTGTTGTGGTCGGTTAAATGTATACAGTAAATAGTATATTGGCAACAATAGGTATACAGATATGCCAAGCATTCACACAATAGACCATGGTATGGCTTTATGCCGCAATATACAAAAGACTGTGCTTCATAAAGTGTGATGTAAATGGTATGCCTTTGGACGTTTAAGGAATGCATTTACGAAACCTACAGGAGACAGAAAGACGTCTTGAAATATTGGTGGTATAACACCTCTATTAACAATGTCAATATTGAGTGTGACTGCCATGTCCGCTGAGGCAGCCTGTGGTGCATTAAAGACACTAGAGTGACAGTCCCGTTTCACAAAGCTTTCGTAGCGCTACGACGGTCGTAAGTCTATGTAACAGTATAGGAGGTACGACAGTCACAGAGCTACGATAGCTTTGTGAAACGGAGCCCAGGTGATTCAAAACAGCCTTGAGGATGTTGTACCAAATGTCAAATAAAGATGCGCCGGCATTACCAGATGGGTCTGATCTTGTTGTCGTCTACCCCTCTCATTCCAGACAGTGACCATGTCAGTATATGGTCTCTGTTCCAGACATGTTCTGCAGGGTGGGGATGAGGGTACCGGTATTGTGACAGAAACAGCTGGACACCTGTACACCCTTGCACGAGTCATCTGCTAACAGCTTCTATACTATCCCTGTCTCGTCTTCTCAATCTCAAATACTTTCCCCTAAGCTGAGTTATGTCGGACGGTACCGTGGAAGCATCATAGGTATGTCGCAGATCGTCGGGGCCGGAGTTTGTGCTCATTCAGCAGGTTGCGTACGATTCTGCCACAAGTTGTTCTCAACCTAGGAATTATCTGAGCTGATTAATGTGGCAGCTTGGTATTGCTTACGTAGTGTGCACAAACCGTATATGGTAGTCTTGTTGGTCTGATGTCATGTGAGGATGACCTGTCCGTGGTAGGTAATTAGTGCTGTTGAAAAAGGATCCAAAGAGATGATTTTGTGGTTCGATGGTTCGATATAAATGAGTATGAAAAAGACCACGTGTGCGTCATGCTCTCAACAAACACGCAAACATACAGAATGTGCGCCCTGCTTTGGCATACATGTGCAAATTGTGCATCACGACCATCCAGTAAAGGAGGCATATTTATGAATATGCATTGAAACATGCATTATTTAAGTTCAGAATACACATTATGCTTTTTACACATTATACATTTTATTAAGTTCGTTTGCATTTTTCTTTTAGAATAGATAGGCAGCAACGAGGGCAGGTAGCACATATAACGGTTTAGCATTTACATTGGCAGCAATGGGCAGAAACAGCTAAAAATGAAAGTGATCATCATCAATAGTGTATTTTCTGCTTTTAGTCCACCGGCTCATAACAAAAGTTGTACCAGTAATATTTACATAGACAATAAATCACATGATGCGCATAAGCGTTATGAACGTAATAAAGATTTCCTTAATACAGTTGCATGATATATATAATAGACTACATTCTTAATTAATTCATCATTATTAGAGGCCATTAGTGATATAAAATTATGCCCCACTGGCAGTTTTAGAAAATGTTTCTGGTATGTATATCTGTATATTATCACGAGATTTGCATTCTAACATAAAGTGCAATTCATCTTCTATTTCACCGTTTTTACAGAGTTGACAAATCATATTTTTCTCCCTGGTAATACCATTAGCCCCCCCCCGCCTCCCCCCGTTTCTATTTTTAATACTTAAACTCCACACCTTAAACTTGCTAATAATTTTCTATACTTCTGTATCTTAACAACATTTAAATATTTCTGGTTCAAATATTGTCTACAAACGCCTAAATGTACATAAATTTTGCAGAAGTTTCTAAACCGGCACACCACTCTGTAATTAAAACATCTCTTATCCTTTTTACAAATTCAAACAAAAAACAGTCTATATTCTCAACTCCCCCATTCAACCATACATCTCCAAAACCGTTACAACTCAAAGAATTCTTACCGCAGGTACCAATTTACCTTACCAGAGTTGACATAAACCCGCAACATATCATAAGATATTTTTAACATATATGTAATCAGGCAAATGAAAAATGTATATATATGATGGTTACATGTGTAAGTAGACATAACATATTTTTTATGTGATGGTTACAGAGACACGACGAATGCACAAAGCCAATGTGATGATTACACCGTCACATCAATAAACGCTAAGAGTTCGATATACAAAACTAATCCACTTAAAGGAAACATGTGTCCAGATAGATGTTTTCAGAGGCATGGATGAAGTTAGATAGTTCATATGATGGTTACATATTTATAGAGACAGCACTAGACTCCAATAGTCCTTCAAAGTTGTTCTGGTTGTAATATACAATGAGCAAAACATATTGGGAAGGCAGCAATCACTGCTACATTTTCCATAGGCAACGCTGTCCACGTGCAGCCACTGGCAACAATGAACACCAGCGAGCCTTATCAGCCAAACCGTCTTGTAACACCACACCTGCAAGCGTTGTGGCCAAATACCCACAGGTTCCACAACAAGCAAATTACCTTAGTTAAATTCTTCCATATCACCCTTAGTTTGTGTGTTGTATGTTGAAGTAATACAACTAATCCCAACCGACTACCTCTGCCCTACAGGACGCATTGAACCATCTCATCCCCCCACCCCCAACCCACACCAGACACACGCACATACACGCGCATATGTACACACACACATATGCAGATAAATTAAATCCCTACATCCCACAAATATCCGCCACAGGTTCACGTGGTTCAGTCGACCTTCGTCCTAGTCGCTTTCACTACCTCACTATCTCACTATCTCTCCCTCTGTTTCTCTCATTCTCTCATTCCCTGCACTGGGTCCAGTCTTATGACTCACGCCTAACGTGTCACCCGCTGACAGATCTAACTATCACAGAAATGGGATATGCTTCAAACAAATAGGTTACGTCAGGTCAGCTATTTCTGCGGTGAAAAACTGATTAGCTGTTTTGTTTTTTTCATCGGTGTTCTCACTTCACAGGTATTACTTTACCAGTTCCAAGAACGCAAGCATCCCAACAGGTGGGTAAGTCTAACCTGCTGAAAGGTTTAGAAATGTCATGGTGGTTCGTGAACACGGACACTTGTTTGCAACGTTAATCTCCCGGATGAAGAATTGCACAAGAAAGAACATATGTTTCCACAGACACCTAGAGAGTTCCAAAATATTGTTTTCACTACGTAAGTTGAAAACAACATGCTGATGTTTTGCTGCATCTCATTTTTCCTGACATCAAACATCACGTGTGCTTATTCTTTTGTTTTGAGGAAGTTCATTCCTTGAAAGAGTATTTGTTTAATATACGATGCGCTTAGGCAGTAAAGTCAAATCGCTTGCTCATTAAGGAAGACTCCGACACCATTTTCCATGTGAGGGGAGATATATATATGTCTCTGTGAACTTCTGTGAAAAGGCTGTAATATCGCGTAATACCCATTCACTCACATAACCAATAGAAGTTTTTTTCATGTTATATTTGCACAAAGAAACTTTTGAGAGAGTTGTGGCAATGGCACAAACCGAAAAACTCGTCTGTGAATGACTTGAATAACTGTTTGACAATTCCGATTCAGTTGGTAGAAGGGCATATATAACAGTATTCTTTGCGATCGTTACCTGCTTCTTCTCTGCATGATCTATTTCCAAATTGGACTAAGAGATTGTCAGCCAGGAAATCCAGCAGCTCACATCTCTTGGTATATTTGAATATGATGGTAAATTTCTGAGACGGTGAAAATTGTATATACTTTAGACTTATACTATCTTATATGCAAGTGAAAAGCTTTAGCCGTGAGGATTACTGTAATTGTGCACAATTAACTGAGCTTAACCTATATTTCATGCTTGATCACGAATGAAACTCGATATCTGACTTAGTTCGCCTTGGTATCAGCTGAGTCAGTTAGGGCGGTGGTCTTACGGGGCGCTTCTGTGGAATGCCAGCTCCAGAACGTTGAGTTAGAGCGGCCTGATCCTCGACGTGACCTTGGCATAAATTCACATAACTGTCTATCTATTTACTGACTATTTTGTTCTTGAATTCCAAAGAAATGACTCGAATTGATGGATCGTGTAATGTTCTGCCATGTAGCTGAGAACGCCTGTGGAGAACGCACCACTTTCTTGTGTCTGCATCAGGGAGATGAGGCAGAACCTGATGTCTGGACCGACATGTTGATGAACAACCCACCTCGCATACCATCTCCAGTCTATTACGGTATTCACTAAGTCAATAACCATTCACCAGAATTTTATATTTTTATCTTTTCCACTGTATCTACTAATCGGTATATTCTCAACCAGTGTATTTATGTAAACTTGTATATGGGCTGATGGCCTTTGATACAATAAAACACCTTAGACTTTGACCTGTACGAACACTTGTATACCCTGGGTCAGAACACACCAGTCTGATACTAGTACATGAACAGTTATATTCACCAGGCCAAACACCATTCCCCATAGCTGTATAAACACTCGTGCGCACAGGGTTAAACCACACCGGGTTCAAACATGTACACGAACACACTATGTACAACATGTACAAAGTAGGTCACATACCGCACCCTATATTGTGAAAACCTTTACAAAGTAGGTCACATACCGCCCCCTATCAAAGTGAAAACCTGTACAAAGTAGGTCACATACAGCCCCCTATCCAAATGAAAACCTTTACAAAGTAGGTCACATTCAGCCCTCTATCCAAGTGAAAACCTTTACAAAGTAGGTCACATACCGCCCCCTATCCAAGTGAAAACCTTTACAAAGTAGGTCACATACCGCCCCCTATCCAAGTGAAAACCTTTACAAAGTAGGTCACATACCGCCCCCTATCCAAGTGAAAACCTGTACAAACTAGGTCATATATCGCCCTGTCTCCAGGTAAAAGTCTGCAAACACTAGGTCACATTCCGCCCCCTTTCAAGGTGAAAACCTGTTCAAAGTAGGTCACATACCGCCCCCTATCCAAGTGAAAACCCTATCTCACAAACCGCGCCCTATCTAGGTAAAAACCTGTACAAAGTATGTCACCTACTGCCCCCTCTCTAGGTGAAAACCTGTACAAACTAAGTCACATACCGCCCCATCTCAAGATAAACATACATGTACAACTAGAACGTATACCATACCAACTGCACGCACTTGTACACGCTAATTACAAACTTTTCCCTCTCTCGGTGAAGGTTCTGACATCCATGCACATCAGCGGAAAAGGAAACTGTGTTTCACAAACGTTTGTTTGTTTGTTGTTGGGTTTTGTTGTTTGGTGGATTTTTGTTTAACGCTGCACCCCAGCTTTGTGACGGCGGTCTGCAATACACGAGTCTTGACCAAGCACCGAAGTGATTGACATCATGACAATCGATCTTAGCAATTGGGATACGATGACATTCATCAACCAAGTCAGCGAGCCAGTGGCCCCTTACGACAAGCATGGGTTGCTGAAGATCCAGATCTTCACAATGCCGGGATGTTTCAACTAAAAACAAATATCAGTTTTGGTCATAGTGTTGGTTCATAACGACTGCATTGATATAACCCATACCTGGTAACAGGAAACAGCGAGGCAAGCAGTGAAAGGGGGCAGGTGCAACAATTCAATTGCCATTGTCTATATCGGCAATGACAACAATTAGTGTTGATACAAGGGAGGTAAGCGGTGCACTCAAGAAACCAGATAGCTGAAACACCCAGGGCGTTGTTGTTCAACTTGACAACCAAAGATTGGTCCAGCTGACGCGTTATATAAAACACAGGTCATAGTTACCGTCAGTATATTTATAGTCTGTGTATACAAACCGTTCTGACAATAGAATAGAGCTAGAATCCCGATATAAATATGTTTAAATGTTCACCTGGGTCCTACTTTAAATGGTTATGGGTGTGATCGTTGTGTTAAACGGTCTGTGGTTACGGAATCGCGATCACAAATAGTGTTCCCGTTCTGTTAATACATGGTAAGGTCAAGTGAAGTCCTTCAAACGTGTCCCATGTGTTCCCTGTACTGTTAAGTGAGGGGCCTCCCAGACTTGTCTGCCACGTATTCTATGATGTGCTATACAGATGGCTTATTTATCACATTCCACTCAAACTGAGTTTGGAAATCGAGCAGTAAATCTAATCTCCTCCTTCTCTCCTTGTCTGTTAAAGACTTGTAATTACACAGTTGAACCCCGTGAGAGAACCGACCAGAGCGATCACTGCGGGAGACATAAAAACACACCTGGATGCTTTTTTTGTTCAATTTTTATATTATTGTAAACATTACCTCAGGTTGTCATTAAAACAAAATTACATAAGCTATGTTTGTTTTTTTAACACGTAGTTTTGAGAGAGTTCATGAGTTTACGGATGAGAGATAAGGCTAATGGGAAAGTGTGCACCTATGCCATCTGTGAGGGAGGTGTTGGCTGGAGAGGACTCCCTGCGGCGTGACTCGTCAGGCGGAGATTATTGGCTTATAAGTGGTTTGGCAACAGAACCACACGATTCTCAAAGAGTGAGTTGGGTTTAACAATGCCTTGAACGGCGTCATGAACTTGTCAGACGTGTACCACGTTGGAGAAACTCACGGACATGGTTACTGAGCTGTCAAACCAGAAACCATAACTTGGGGCATCAGGGATTCGAACAGATGACCATAGGTGTCTGATGGCTCAGGGGAAGTAACTCTGCACAACTACAATTACATAATTGCATCGCCTTAGACGAAAGGACCACCGGTTGTATCTGACGTAAGAATATACTCACTGACGTACTATCTGATACATTCTACCGGTGACTTTGCATCTTGGTACACAATGTTTATGCACCTACTAAACGTGCAATATACATACATACATACATACATACATACATACATACATACATACATACATACATACATACATACATACATACATACATACATTACATTACATTACATTACATTACATTACATACATACATACATACATACATACATACAAATATTTATATAGCGCTAGATTCTGGCATCTGCCACTCAAAAGTGCTGGAAATGAGTCTGGAACGACATTGGTCAAGTTCGGTAGGCAGTACTGAACAAATGAGTTTTCAGTTGTGACTTAAATGCTGGTAGATTCTCTTGCGATCTCAGGTTCATAGGTAGACTGTTCCACATTTCTCGACCAGCTTTTGCGAATGAACGGTCGCCAAATGTATTTGTTCGGGTGGTTGGTACCTCCAAGAAATACTGGGAACCAGACCGTAAGGATCTGGGAGGGTAGTGTTTTTTAAGAAGATTTGAAAGGTAGCTGGGGGCAAGTCCATTCACACACTTGAACACTAACAACAGTATTTTGTACTGGATCCTGTATCTGACTGGCAACCAGTGTAGGCTGTGGAGTACAGGGGTGATGTGGTCGTATTTCTGGTGACGGGCTATCACCCTCACTGCAGTGTTCTGCACACGCTGAAGCTTGCCAAGTAGATGCTCAGATGTTCCAAACAGCAGCGAGTTGCAGTAATCAAGTCTCGGCATGATGAAGGCTTGGATAAGAGCTGAGGTGGTCTTGACATCGAGATACCTCCTGATCATGCTGATATTGTGAATATGGAAGTACGCACGCTTGCAGACGCTATTGATATGCGATTCCATGTTCAGGCACGAGTCGAATATCACACCCAGATTCCGGGCTTCCTTGCTTACAGAGATCGCACAATCACCAATGCATAACTCTGGAAGGGAGAGAGAATTTTTACTTCGTTTGGAACAGAATTCTAGAAGCTCTGTTTTTTCCTCATTCAATTTCAGGAAGTTAGAAGTCACCCATGTCTTGATGCTACCGACACACTGCTGAACTGACTCAAATCGACTGATGACTTGACCAGTGGTTTAAATGCCATGTAAACCTGTGTGTCATCAGCATACAAGTGCAGGCCCAGCTTGTAAGATCTCACAATATCACCAAGAGAGGAAGTATAGATTGTGAAGACGAGAGGACCTAGTACGGATCCCTGTGGGACACCATATGTAAGGTTCTTGGCACTTGATATCTCTCCATCTATCATGACGGTCTGTTGTCTGCTAGATATGTAAGATTCCAACCATTTCAATGCGACTCCATTGGTGCCAAACGTACCTTCCAAAGTTGAAAGGAATATCTTGTGGTCGATGGTATCGAATGCAGCTGAGAGATCCTGTAGCACTAGAATAGCAGCCCCATCTTGATCTATTCCCATGAGAAGATCATTCTGAACCTTCGTCAATGCTGTTTCTGTGCTGTGAAAGTTACGATAAGCAGATTAAAATTCTTCCTGGCAATCATTTAGGGGTAGGTGATACTTGAGTCTTATAACAACTGCACGCTCTATCAGGTTTGAGACAAATGTCAGATTCGATACCGGTCTATAGTTTTTAAGTTGTTCAGGATCTAAGCTCTTCTTTTTGAGGAGAGGGATGATAGCTGCACGCTTCAGCTGTTCTGGCATAACACTTTCACGAAGAGATGTATTGACAATATGTGTCAGCATGGGCAACGACGATGCAATATATATTTCATTCGATACAATGTTAGTGTTGAACTATCGCAGTGTCATTATTTTGGCCTTGAATTTACGTTTACATTTCATATGATGTTACTTATCTGTTGGACCCTGTGTATTTATCAGCCCCAGTTTGTAGCAGTTCATTTCTCTTTTTCTATTTACTTTATTTCTATTCTGTAGTCATGAGTGTGAGCTCTGTATATGTAGCTTTTACTTCGAGTTTTCATCATTGCAACAGATCAGTACTGAGATGCAATAAATCCTCAACCAGAGCACCACACAGTAAGGATGTCTCTGCAATTTCTAACTGAATCAAACTTGGAATTGCCAAACCCTTCACAAACTAACCCATCTTCACCAAACTGTTATACTCAATCATCCCATAATATGGGTCTTCAGCTCAAATGTTTCTAATATTTGGCCACCTTTAAGTATACGATCAGAAAATAGGGTGTTAAAGTTTTAGCTATAGTCCAACATGGCGACAGAAATATGAAACAAAACATATGTTTTCATAATATTCTCACTGTTTTCAGGTATCTGTAAAGGCTGGATATTTTGTCCTAGTCTTTTGCACAAGTAACCCAATATCCTGCCCTTTACCAGTTATCTGATAGGGTTCTGGGGCTCAAGGCACTGGTGCTATGGGTTCCATAGCAACAGTTTTTTTAGCCAATCCCCAGGGGCTATGTTGTCACATGACAGGGGCAAGAGGGAGCGTGGGATCCCCAAGCCTGAAATCTTCCTCTTTCTGCCTGCACTGTCGAGGTGACAACAAGCCAGCTTGTTTTTTAGGTAAGAACCCCAGTATGCTTCCATATGGCAACTGGGTCTTCTGTATTAAATTCCTATGTATAGTTATGTTGTTAGCAGGATAAGTAATTATCTGCGGCTTTTAAATTAATGTACTATTTAATTTGATAAATCACAATTAAAACAATTGTTGGGTCACTGTCATCAATTATTCTTGCTGTGCCAAACTGGCGAAAGGTCACTCATCTGTGACTGTCCAAACGTGCACTCGATGGCAAGAATAAATGACATGTACTCATTGTAATATATTTTCATCTAAAAAATCATTTTAGTAAAGTACTTTGTTTGTTTAGCATTAATTTGCTTATTTGACCTGCCAGTCAAAAATTGTCTCTAGCTCATTGCTAAATTCAAAATTCCATTTATTTACAACTTGTTGCTGCTAACAACAGAACTCTTTTTGCCATTTTAATCTAAATTAAAAAGTGGCTGTATCACTGTCCCGGTTTCCAAACCATGTGCTCAGTTAGAGTATCACGGTGTCAGCTGGAACCAATTAGTGGCGGTCATGCTCACTGACCAGTGCTGACCTCTCCACTGAGCAGCACACAGCCTGGGCTGTCTTCGGCTCTCCTCGGCATTCTCCGGCTCCCGTCCGGCTCCATTACAAAATGGCTGCACCGGATGTAAACAAACCTAGGGTCCGTCGTCTGCTTCATGGTTATCTTAACATAGCATTGACTACCAGTACCATGCAACTATATCAATCATATTTTAGTATGTTTCCCCACTTGATGTGAAAGTGAAGTCACAATTTATTCAATAATAATATAATGTATTATATTATATGGCCAATAATATACCTGCAAATTGTAGTAATATAAATCATGTAATATCCGTTATTACATATTATCAATTTATTTACTACAATTAGGTGTTTATTCTGGGTAGCCCCAAGTGGTGTAATACCTACTGGGTGTATTGACGTTCTGTTGGAGCTAGCCTCATATTGACTAGTATGATCATCCAACAGGCAGTCATACCCCATTTCCCTTAGCCACATGTGTCGTACAGGCCAGGTGTCCTGTCGTGGCTATTGTGTATATCAATCAACCGGTTTTCTGTATCATATATTCCAAATGTGTTGGGTATAAATATTGCCCCACTTTGTGTATATATATGTATTTTTATACTTCCCATTGGCCCTTAAAGTTAATGTGACTTTCACCTCACCTCAGGTGGGGCCCTATGTAAATCCTCTGATAGGAGGGTGTGACGATTCTTTGGGTTATGTAATTAAAGGTATTTATGTAAATACTCTTTGGGATTGTGTGCGCATATATGCACATATACTTTTGTACCAATATTGTATTTATTTGTCCTTTAATAATATTGTTGCCCCTATTAAGTATTGTCGTCACATCCTACATATCAGTCGGATTATTATTTATTTTCATTATTGTATCTGTACAATGGCTCTTTCTGCCTGCACTGTCGAGGTGACAACAAGCCAGCTTGTTTTTAGGTTTCACCTGGACTGTGCAGTCGGAACTTTGCACCTCTGTAAAACCAAGACCCTTTTATTTCAATACATATTATTACTGTCTTTTGTGTTGTGTCATCTTTGACTGGAGCACTTCGCTAATAGACACACTTGCCCATCCCTTTTACCGTGAGACGTAATTGTTACGCAACCACCGCAATTACCCAAGTCTTACATTGGCGTCCAACGTGGGGCAAAGTGTCGCAAGCGTTCATAGTACTCCTCAACGGTCAAAGATATACACTCATTGGCACATAAGGCATAATTTTGTATCTATACTCCTACCCTTAGTTGCCTTAGTCAACTAAGAATTCTCAGTACCTCAACCTCATCTCCTATTTTTGTCAACATGTCCTCGCTCACGAACTCTGAGCTCTTGGACACTATGTTGTCAATGAAAGTTGACCCAAAGCGATCAATTGGAATAATTGGGCTCCCGGAGGAAACAAAAACGGAGTCGGTTGAGGAGGAGTTGTCTCCTTGCTATGGGAAGGTGCGGGTTCTCCAGGTGCTCGATTTTATTTATCAGCTGCACCTCGTGGAGTTCACGAGCCCTCAAGTCCCTCTGAAGCTTGGGGACACTGTACTCATCAGAGAGGAGGAGTATCAAGTTATGAAAGTGAACTTGGTTCGGGAAGGATCCTCTCTAGAAGACGTCGTGGCCAGGGCAGTAGATCAGGCCCTGGACAGGAAGACAGCCCTGATGATGGAGGCGATAAAGTCGCAGATGCTGGAAGAGTTCCAACTGCTATTACGACAGCATCCATCAGCTACGACCAGCACCGGATCCATCAAACCAAATCCAACAACTCCCACACCTGTTCTGGCGGCTAACGATGTTGCTGCTGCCCATACAGAATCCCGCCGCTAGCGACTCTAATGTTGCAAGCTCGAGTGCTGTTGTTGGTAGCGTAGCTCTGTACGCCCAGACCCACAACAGGTGCTGGTGAATTGGGATCGTCCCTCATCAAGCTACCTCAGACTGAAGACCTTCTCTGGTACAAGACCCATCAAAGCCGGAGAGGTAGCATTTGAAGAATGGGCCCAACAAGGGAAGACCATGCTAAAACTCGGAAGAACTCCTGGGAAGAAAAACCTCACCCTGAAGACGCCTTTTGGGGATAAGTGGACAGAGAAATGCCAAACAGCTTTTGAGAAGATCAAGGAAAAACTAACCACTCCTCCTGTGTTAGGCTATGCTGACCTGTCTGCCCTTTGAACTCCACACTGATGCCAGTGGCACTGGACTCGGAGCCGTCCTTTACCAACAACAATGCGGTAGCCTGAAAGTCATCGCCATGCAAGCCGAGGTCTTTCTAAAAGTGAGGCAAATTATCCAGCAGACAAGCGCGAATTTCTAGCATTGAAGTGGGCTGTTACTGACAAGTTCCATGACTACCTGTATGGTTCGGAATTCACAGTCGTAACAGACAACAATCCCCTTACATATGTCCTGAAGTCGGCGAAAGTTGATGCCATAGGATGCCGATGGTTAGCAGCCCTAGCAGTCTACAACTTTAACATCAAGTATCGACCAGGAGTGCAGATGACTGATGCAGATGCTTTATGCCGCTTGCCACAGGAAGCTCAAGAACAAGATCTAGAGTTTAAACAGGACACTGAAAGAATAGAATGGTTGATTGCTCGGAGCACACCCCTCGATGCTCCAGAATCTGGAGTGGTGGAGTGTTCCTCATGCTCAATCCGGGCTATTCTTCAATGTCATGGCATTCACAGCAGTTCAGAGGGTAGGCAGCAAGGGAATCTCAAAGAAATAAGCAGACAAGAAAAGAAGTGCATGGCATACTCTCAAAACTCTGTCATGTCCAGCACGGAAGAACCTGTTCTGGTGGAAGCTCTTTCCTGTTCCAAGAAAGCAGTTCCTGACAGTTTGGTCACGCCACCTACAGTCCATGATCGAGGGATGTCGTCAGTGGATTGGAAAACAGCGCAAGGCCTGGATTCAGAAATCTGTCAAATCATGTTAGTACTAAAATCAAAGGAGGGATCATGCAAAGCAAAGACATCCAAACTCCATCCCGACATGCATGTCTACCTGCGAGAACTGGAGAAGCTTGTTATTAAAGATGACATCCTCTACAGAATGGTCACTGATGCCAAGGGTATAGAACGCCAACAGCTGGTCATCCCCAAACAATATCACAAGGAGGCAATTCATGGAGTTCATGATCAAGTTGGACATCCCTGCAGCAACAGCACTTTATCCCTTGCCCGCCAGAGATTCTTCTGGCCATTCATGGCTACCTCCATCCAAACTTACTGTTCAAACTGTGAAAGATGCATCAGGAGGAAAGCCAGGAAAGAAACTGCACCACTGGAAGCCATCTTACCATCTGTCCCGCTTGAACTAATCTGCATTGACTACCTGTCCATCGAACCAGACAAAGGTGGCTTTGAAAACGTACTGGTGATCACGGACCACTTCACAAAGTATGCAATGGCAGTTCCAACAAAGGATCAGAAAGCTACCACTGTAGCCAAAGCTTTATGGGAAAACCTCATCTGTCACTATGGTTACCCTCAGCACCTACTGTCGGATCAAGGACGGGACTTCGAATCAAAAGTTATCAAGAAGTTGTGCGATATGGCTGGCATCAAGAAAATAAGAACGTCACCATACAATCCAAGGTGCAATGGTGTAACCGAAAGGATGAATCGTACCCTCTTGGATATGCTCGGCACTCTCAACCACAGCCAAAAGAAAGACTGGAGAAAATATGTTGGACCTCTAGCCCATGCATACAACTGCATTGTACATGACACCACAGGCTACTCTCCATACTACCTCATGTTCGGCCGTCATGCACGCCTACCAATAGACATGGTGTTTGGAACAGATCCTGACAGCAGGACTTCAAAAGGACCTCAACAGTATGTCAAAGATCTGCGAACCGACTCCATTTTGCATTCCAAGTGGCCAGGGAGAATGCCCAAAAGTCAGCGATTCGCAACAAGGGCTACTATGACCGAAAGGCCCATGCAGCAGCATTGGAACCAGGTGACCGGGTTCTTGTCCGTAACATTGGGGTCAAAGGAAAACATAAGATCGCTGACAGATGGAAGTCGGGAGTCTTCATTGTTGAACGTCACCAAGGTGAACTGCCTGTCTATGTCGTTCGACCAGAAAATGGAGACGGGCCCTCGGAAGACTTACCATCGCAACCTCTTACTTCCTGTTGGTTCATTGCCCCTAGATATGGATGAACCAGAAAGAAACCAATGTCAGAGGCGGCCTGTTACCAGATCCAGAACCCGAAATCAACAACCGGAGGACATCTTTGAATCCTCTGAAGACGAACTACACACTGTCAATGTATGGTACCCACAGCCTGAACCTATTAGGAGCTGTACCCACTAGCAGCTTGAACCCTGAGGCTCAACCCTTGAACCACAAGAGCAGGCGCTGCCATACTCACAACCTACTGTAGAGGAAGTCCCCGCAATCCAAGTGGTTCCCGTATGCAGAATGAGGCAACCACTGCAGGACCCCTCACCTGGGAAACGGTTGCAGTGGAAGCTGAAGCTGCTCCATCAGAACCCATGGAGAGTGGGGACTCAGGAGAACTACATCAAAGAGAAGATAGGCTGCCTGAAGATCCGGACAATGAGGATACATCGCTCATCGCCCCTTGTGATCTGGTAGAATCATCTGGTGGTGAGCCAGACCTATCTGAGAACTCTGTGGACTCTGCTATAAGTGATCCAGTTGCTGCGGAGGTGCCACTCCAGTCTCTCCCCTGTGAAGAGACTGTTATCATCACCTTGCCGAAGTTCCTCGTAGATCCCAGCCAGCTTAATGAAGCACTAGGTTCTTTTTTCCTGGGATCCATTCACGTAAGAAGCATTCTCAGGTCATACATGTGTGATACAAGAGGGTTATGAATGATTGTTCACCCGAAGCATTGTTTAATCATGTATTTGAATTTACCGATTTCAATCCGGGTTACAAAATTTCCTTAAAGGGGGGGAGAGTGTAAAGGCTGGATATTTTGTCCCAGTCTTTTGCACAAGTAACCCAATATCCTGCCCTTTACCAGTTATCTGATAGGGTTCTGGGGCTCAAGGCACTGGTGCTATGGGTTCCATAGCAACAGGTTTTTTTAGCCAATCCCCAGGGGCTATGTTGTCACATGACAGGGGCAAGAGGGAGCGTGGGATCCCCAAGCCTGAAATCTTCCTCTTTCTGCCTGCACTGTCGAGGTGACAACAAGCCAGCTTGTTTTTTAGGTAAGAACCCCAGTATGCTTCCATATGGCAACTGGGTCTTCTGTATTAAATTCCTATGTATAGTTATGTTGTTAGCAGGATAAGTAATTATCTGCGGCTTTTAAATTAATGTACTATTTAATTTGATAAATCACAATTAAAACAATTGTTGGGTCACTGTCATCAATTATTCTTGCTGTGCCAAACTGGCGAAAGGTCACTCATCTGTGACTGTCCAAACGTGCACTCGATGGCAAGAATAAATGACATGTACTCATTGTAATATATTTTCATCTAAAAAATCATTTTAGTAAAGTACTTTGTTTGTTTAGCATTAATTTGCTTATTTGACCTGCCAGTCAAAATTGTCTCTAGCTCATTGCTAAATTCAAAATTCCATTTATTTACAACTTGTTGCTGCTAACAACAGAACTCTTTTTGCCATTTTAATCTAAATTAAAAAGTGGCTGTATCACTGTCCCGGTTTCCAAACCATGTGCTCAGTTAGAGTATCACGGTGTCAGCTGGAACCAATTAGTGGCGGTCATGCTCACTGACCAGTGCTGACCTCTCCACTGAGCAGCACACAGCCTGGGCTGTCTTCGGCTCTCCTCGGCATTCTCCGGCTCCCGTCCGGCTCCATTACAAAATGGCTGCACCGGATGTAACAAACCTAGGGTCCGTCGTCTGCTTCATGGTTATCTTAACATAGCATTGACTACCAGTACCATGCAACTATATCAATCATATTTTAGTATGTTTCCCCACTTGATGTGAAAGTGAAGTCACAATTTATTCAATAATAATATAATGTATTATATTATATGGCCAATAATATACCTGCAAATTGTAGTAATATAAATCATGTAATATCCGTTATTACATATTATCAATTTATTTACTACAATTAGGTGTTTATTCTGGGTAGCCCCAAGTGGTGTACCTACTGGGTGTATTGACGTTCTGTTGGAGCTAGCCTCATATTGACTAGTATGATCATCCAACAGGCAGTCATACCCCATTTCCCTTAGCCACATGTGTCGTACAGGCCAGGTGTCCTGTCGTGGCTATTGTGTATATCAATCAACCGGTTTTCTGTATCATATATTCCAAATGTGTTGGGTATAAATATTGCCCCACTTTGTGTATATATATGTATTTTTATACTTCCCATTGGCCCTTAAAGTTAATGTGACTTTCACCTCACCCTCAGGTGGGGCCTCTATGTAAATCCTCTGATAGGAGGGGTGTGACGATTCTTTTGGGTTATGTAATTAAAGGTATTTATGTAAATACTCTTTGGGATTGTGTGCGCATATATGCACATATACTTTTGTACCAATATTGTATTTATTTGTCCTTTAATAATATTGTTGCCCCTATTAAGTATTGTCGTCACATCCTACATATCAGTCGGATTATTATTTATTTTCATTATTGTATCTGTACAATGGCTCTTTCTGCCTGCACTGTCGAGGTGACAACAAGCCAGCTTGTTTTTTAGGTTTCACCTGGACTGTGCAGTCGGAACTTGCACCTCTGTAAACCAAGACCCTTTTATTTCAATACATATTATTACTGTCTTTTTGTGTTGTGTCATCTTTGACTGGAGCACTTCGCGCAATAGACACACTTGCCCATCCCTTTTACCGTGAGACGTAATTGTTACGCAACCACCGCAATTACCCAAGTCTTACATTGGCGCCCAACGTGGGGCAAAGTGTCGCAAGCGTTCATAGTACTCCTCAACGGTCAAAGATATACACTCATTGGCACATAAGGCATAATTTTGTATCTATACTCCTACCCTAGTTGCCTTAGTCAACTAAGAATTCTCAGTACCTCAACCTCATCTCCTATTTTTGTCAACATGTCCTCGCTCACGAACTCTGAGCTCTTGGACACTATGTTGTCAATGAAAGTTGACCCAAAGCGATCAATTGGAATAATTGGGCTCCCGGAGGAAACAAAAACGGAGTCGGTTGAGGAGGAGTTGTCTCCTTGCTATGGGAAGGTGCGGGTTCTCCAGGTGCTCGATTTTATTTATCAGCTGCACCTCGTGGAGTTCACGAGCCCTCAAGTCCCTCTGAAGCTTGGGGACACTGTACTCATCAGAGAGGAGGAGTATCAAGTTATGAAAGTGAACTTGGTTCGGGAAGGATCCTCTCTAGAAGACGTCGTGGCCAGGGCAGTAGATCAGGCCCTGGACAGGAAGACAGCCCTGATGATGGAGGCGATAAAGTCGCAGATGCTGGAAGAGTTCCAACTGCTATTACGACAGCATCCATCAGCTACGACCAGCACCGGATCCATCAAACCAAATCCAACAACTCCCACACCTGTTCTGGCGGCTAACGATGTTGCTGCTGCCCATACAGGAAAACGTACTGGTGATCACGGACCACTTCACAAAGTATGCAATGGCAGTTCCAACAAAGGATCAGAAAGCTACCACTGTAGCCAAAGCTTTATGGGAAAACCTCATCTGTCACTATGGTTACCCTCAGCACCTACTGTCGGATCAAGGACGGGACTTCGAATCAAAAGTTATCAAGAAGTTGTGCGATATGGCTGGCATCAAGAAAATAAGAACGTCACCATACAATCCAAGGTGCAATGGTGTAACCGAAAGGATGAATCGTACCCTCTTGGATATGCTCGGCACTCTCAACCACAGCCAAAAGAAAGACTGGAGAAAATATGTTGGACCTCTAGCCCATGCATACAACTGCATTGTACATGACACCACAGGCTACTCTCCATACACCTCATGTTCGGCCGTCATGCACGCCTACCAATAGACATGGTGTTTGGAACAGATCCTGACAGCAGGACTTCAAAAGGACCTTCAACAGTATGTCAAAGATCTGCGGAACCGACTCCATTTTGCATTCCAAGTGGCCAGGAGAATGCCCAAAAGTCAGCGATTCTGCAACAAGGGCTACTATGACCGAAAGGCCCATGCAGCAGCATTGGAACCAGGTGACCGGTTCTTGTCCGTAACATTGGGGTCAAAGGAAAACATAAGATCGCTGACAGATGGAAGTCGGGAGTCTTCATTGTTGAACGCCACCAAGGTGAACTGCCTGTCTATGTCGATTCGACCAGAAAATGGAGACGGGCCCTCTAAGACTTACCATCGCAACCTCTTACTTCCTGTTGGTTCATTGCTCCCTAGATATGGATGAACCAGAAAGAAACCAATGTCAGAGGCGGCCTGTTACCAGATCCAGAACCCGAAATCAACAACCGGAGGACATCTTTGAATCCTCTGAAGACGAACTACACACTGTCAATGTATGGTACCCACAGCCTGAACCTATTAGAGCTGTACCCACTAGCAGCTTGAACCCTGAGGCTCAACCTTTGAACCACAAGAGCAGGCGCTGCATATACTCACAACCTACTGTAGAGGAAGTCCCGCAATCCAAGTGGTTCCCGGTATGCAGAATGAGGCAACCACTGCAGGACCCTCACCTGGGAAACGGTTGCAGTGGAAGCTGAAGCTGCTCCATCAGAACCCATGGAGAGTGGGGACTCAGGAGAACTACATCAAAGAGAAGATAGGCTGCCTGAAGATCCGGACAATGAGGATACATCGCTCATCGCCCCTTGTGATCTGGTAGAATCATCTGGTGGTGAGCCAGACCTATCTGAGAACTCTGTGGACTCTGCTATAAGTGATCCAGTTGCTGCGGAGGTGCCACTCCAGTCTCTCCCTGTGAAGAGACTGTTATCATCACCTGCCGCTGAAAGCTCCTCGTAGATCCCAGCGCCAGCGACGAAGCACCAGGTTCTTTCCTGGGATCCATTTACGAAGAAGTATTCCTCAGGTCATACATGTGTGATACAAGAGGGTTATGAATGATTGTTCACCCGAAGCTATTGTTTAATCATGTATTTGAATCTTACCGATTTCAATCCGGGTTACAAAATTTCCTAAAGGGGAGAGTGTAAAGGCTGGATATTTTGTCCCAGTCTTTTGCACAAGTAACCCAATATCCTGCCCTTACCAGTTATCTGATAGGGTTCTGGGCTCAAGGCACTGGTGCTATGGGTTCCATAGCAACAGTTTTAGCCAATCCCCAGGGGCTATGTTGTCACATGACAGGGGCAAGAGAGAGCGTGGGATCCCCAAGCCTGAAATCTTCCTCTTTCTGCCTGCACTGTCGAGGTGACAACAAGCCAGCTTGCTTGTTTTTTAGGTAAGAACCCCAGTATGCTTCCATATGGCAACTGGGTCTTCTGTATTAAATTCCTATGTATAGTTATGTTGTTAGCAGGATAAGTAATTATCTGCGGCTTTTAAATTAATGTACTATTTAATTTGTGATAAATCACAATTAAAAAACAATTGTTAAGTCACTGTCATCAATTATTCTTGCTGTGCCAAACTGGCGAAAGGTCACTCATCTGTGACTGTCCAAACGTGCACTCGATGGCAAGAATAAATGACATGTACTCATTGTAATATATTTTCATCTAAAAAATCATTTTAGTAAAGTACTTTGTTTGTTTAGCATTAATTTGCTTATTTGACCTGCCAGTCAAAATTGTCTCTAGCTCATTGCTAAATTCAAAATTCCATTTATTTACAACTTGTTGCTGCTAACAACAGAACTCTTTTTGCCATTTTAATCTAAATTAAAAAGTGGCTGTATCACTGTCCCGGTTTCCAAACCATGTGCTCAGTTAGAGTATCACGGTGTCAGCTGGAACCAATTAGTATCACGGGGTCATGCTCACTGACCAGTGCTGACCTCTCTCCACTGAGCAGCACACAGCCTGGGCTGTCTTCGGCTCTCCTCGGCATTCTCCGGCTCCCGTCCGGCTCCATTACAAAATGGCTGCACCGGATGTAAACAAACCTAGGGTCCGTCGTCTGCTTCATGGTTATCTTAACATAGCATTGACTACCAGTACCATGCAACTATATCAATCATATTTTAGTATGTTTCCCCACTTGATGTGAAAGTGAAGTCACAATTTATTCAATAATAATATAATGTATTATATTATATGGCCAATAATATACCTGCAAATTGTAGTAATATAAATCATGTAATATCCGTTATTACATATTATCAATTTATTTACTACAATTAGGTGTTTATTCTGGGTAGCCCCAAGTGGTGTACCTACTGGGTGTATTGACGTTCTGTTGGAGCTAGCCTCATATTGACTAGTATGATCATCCAACAGGCAGTCATACCCCATTTCCCTTAGCCACATGTGTCGTACAGGCCAGGTGTCCTGTCGTGGCTATTGTGTATATCAATCAACCGGTTTTCTGTATCATATATTCCAAATGTGTTGGGTATAAATATTGCCCCACTTTGTGTATATATATGTATTTTATACTTCCCATTGGCCCTTAAAGTTAATGTGACTTTCACCTCACCTCAGGTGGGGTCCCTATGTAAATCCTCTGATAGGAGGGTGTGACGATTCTTTGGGTTATGTAATTAAAGGTATTTATGTAAATACTCTTTGGGATTGTGTGCGCATATATGCACATATACTTTTGTACCAATATTGTATTTATTTGTCCTTTAATAATATTGTTGCCCCTATTAAGTATTGTCGTCACATCCTACATATCAGTCGGATTATTATTTATTTTCATTATTGTATCTGTACAATGGCTCTTTCTGCCTGCACTGTCGAGGTGACAACAAGCCAGCTTGTTTTTTAGGTTTCACCTGGACTGTGCAGTCGGAACTTGCACCTCTGTAAACCAAGACCCTTTTATTTCAATACATATTATTACTGTCTTTTTGTGTTGTGTCATCTTTGACTGGAGCACTTCGCGCAATAGACACACTTGCCCATCCCTTTTACCGTGAGACGTAATTGTTACGCAACCACCGCAATTACCCAAGTCTTACATATCCATCTGAGAAAGGTTGTCGCTGCAATGTCGCCTGAGCCGAGAACAGGGGGACCAGATGGCGAGAGGTCTCCCTTAGAATGACAGCTGCCATGGAGATATGGCAGCCCAGTAGGTTGTTTCTTCAGAAACGTTTATTTACCGGACACTTTCATAAATATCAACAATTCTGAATTACAGGATGTTTGTTTATTATGTTCGAACAGTTACACATTTATGTACATTAAATGTTACGCTTGTAAAAACATAATTCATTTTACATTCTAATTCTCTCTAAATCTTAGTTCTGACTTCTAAAATCATGACGATTTCTAAAACTACCCATATACACACTTGCAGCATTCGGTCATGGGAATGTCTTTTCATGGAAGTGAAATTCCTTAATCCATCAACCTTTTCTAACCACTCTTGACTAGAAATTCATGACAATTTCTAGCCCAATCCCCAGCTATATACACATATATCATATATCGCTTGAGAATGTCTTTCCAAGGAAGTTATTTCCCTTGAACCGTCAGCCTGTTCGAACGGATACTCTGGGAGACCATGGCCCCACCCCCGCCCTAGTCCTGGCAGCGATCTGGAATACGTATTCTGTTCTGGGCTCCACGTTCTGTAGGACCAAGCCTGGGTTGCCTACCCGGAAGGTCTGGTCCGAGGAGGGGCTGTCGGCCAGGTACACCGTCACCACGTACTCAGCCAGCCGGCCGTTGAGGAGAGCGCGGCTGGGGGGGTCCCAGGACAGCTTTATGGCAGTAGCGTTAGCCGAACCCTCCACGTTCTGGGGGGCGCCCACCGGAACTGAAACATTCATGATTGTATGTACATACATACTATTGTATATATCAGAGGTTGTGGAGGGCATGGGAGGCACTGTGGTTATGAGACTGAAAATATGAGTGGTGTCCCCTCCCCGAGCATGGATCCGCTGGTCATTGTTTCTACATACCGGCAGTGTTTCTTCGTATTTTCAAACCATACGTGAGTTTGCTGTTTTCAGATCAACGAAAGTTTTCTGTATGGAAATGTCATCCTAGGCTAGAAATGAAGTTGGTAAAATATTAAAGTTATATCATTCATAAGGCCTCAGTTTTGTACCGGTGGGTCTCACTTCAGATCACACCTAGAAGACTCACCCTAAGATCCAAGCTTGTGGGCTGCCTGTGATGTTTCACAATAGGTCTAACCTGAAAATCTCACCTTGGGGTCTCACTTGAGATCTAACGTTAAGGGTATACTTGGAGTGAGGTCTTTACTTTAATATCCAATTTGATGTTCTCTCTTAAGATCTCACCATGTTTTTGGATCCTTTAAGGTTTCACTGTGACCTTACTTTGAGGTCTTCTAAAAGGTATTGATTTAAGTTCTCGCCTTTAGATTCACTTACGGTATCGATTTTACGGTATCGATTTTGAGATATTGCACCAGACGTCGTGCACCGTCGAGGACCTAACATAGAAATATAATCACGTGATATTACCTCCTTCAGGAATGTCAAGCGCTGCTCTGATTGGCTCGCTCATTCCAGCAGGGTTAATAGCTCTGACTTCAAACTCGTAGCGCAAGCCTCGATCTGAAAGAGACCACATAGAGTTCACTCGACTTGTATAGGTGCCCTGATTGTCATTCTTGCATCGAAATTTACAAAGGCCAAATTGTTGTCTGCAGTTACGTGTAATGATAGCTCGTCCTGTATCAGTTTGTTAAGCAGGTGCTTCCCATGGCAGGCGAGGCCTAGAAAAGAGAGCTATATAGAGAAAGGTCCGCTGATGATTGGTATATCCGGACTATAATCCCTGATCTGCAAAGGTCTGAGCGAAGACACAAATCTCGTCACTTATACACATGTACATGTTATCTTAATGAATTCTGGTCACTGTGCCATGGTTCCATGTACACGTTTGGATGCGTTTATTTAACGTAACAACGATCAAAATAATTGTATTTTGATATTATAATTTGGAGAATGCACCTCTATCCTTTTGTTTGTTTGCTAGTTATTTCTGCACTACTCTGCTACAGCTGAGTAGATGGTTCACACTCACACAAGGCCTCGGTCTCGAACACAAGCTGGTTTGCTGACAGTAGCCTCTTATATGTGTCCCCTGCGTCAGTGGACCACGCAACCTCGTAGCCGGTGATGTCGCCGTTAGGCTGTTGGGGTGCCATCCAGACGAGGCGGACGCGGTAGGGGGAGCGGGATACTGGGTTCACCGCCAGACGCTGGGGGCTGGACGGAACTGCTGCGAAAAAACATCAACAGATATGTCAATCTGGAAACTGCATACAAAGTTTAATGTGTATTGTATTCATGCAAACGTGTTGGACGTACTAGACTAGAGGACACATCTTTGTATGAAGATCTGAAACACGCCATGCCACGTATCGGCATCACACGTCATATAAAAACGATCTTAACCTAACAGGCTTCTTAACTCTTTGTTCACTAGCATTAAGAGCAAAATAATAAATTTCTTTATCTCAAATTTGAATACAAAAAGCGTTGCCAAATAATATATATGACTAGTCGAATGTGGGTGATATGTCAACTTGGAAGAGCGACCTGTTTGAAATGTGTATCCGACGTATAATGTACACGAGTTGAGGAAGTTGGATACCGATGTACCATGCCCAGGTTTCTGTGTATAATGTATACGCAACCCGTGAAGGTCCGGGTTAGAATATTGATCTTCAGTAACCCATGCTTGTCGTAAGAGGTGACTAACGGGATCGGGTGGTCAGGCTTGCTGACTCACATGTCATCGGTTCCCAAACAGATTGGTTGATCACTGGACATGATCATCGGTTCCCAATTGCGCAGATCGATGCTCATACTGTTGATCAGTGGATTGTGAGTATAGTTTAACGGTCCAGACACGGCGATTATTGTGAGACAGACCGCCTGAGATGTTGTGAGATATAGCTGGACTATTGCTGAGATTGCGGCGTTGAATGATATGCAAATAAAGTAAAACAACTGTTGCTTTGCACTGCCATTTAACTCACTATTTAATGTATACGAGTGTAATAGACAGAAATGTATACAACATGTACAATGCATACGAGTTGAGCTGGGTGTAATGCAATCAGGTATTGTTAAAGGAGATGGATACCGATTCACCATACCCAGGTTTCTTGTGTATTAACGGGATGTACACTGACGTGCATAATGCATTGTGCAATGCATACGAGTTAAAGAAGTTGGATACTTATTTACCATACCTACGTTTCTGGAATCTCCCCCTCTGGCTCCGATGCCAGGGGCTAGTCCTGTGATGACCCGCACACAGGTGCCCCCTGAGGAGACACTGCTTGTCCTGAGAGAACTGCACGGAGGGACCAGCTGCTCACCTGGGGGTAAACAACATAACGTACAACCCTGCACCTCTGCGTTGTACAGTTCACGCCATTGATTATTCGCTGATTCTTCCACTGCCCATGGGGATACAAGTTGTGGCTGAAAGATTCATAGCCCCATTATGAATGAATCCCATACCACAGAAATCGTTCGTTCTGACGCCTACTAACAAATGGGTTACCCCTGACAACATTTATCCTAATACACTCCAAAGAATATGTTGGTTCTGATGAGATAGTTCCTGATGCCTACACACAAGTTGGTTGGCTCTGATGAGATGGTCCGATACCTACCAACCAGTGAATTGGTTCTGACCAGATGGTCCAAATACCTACCAACGAGCGGATTGGCTCAACGAGATGTTTCCCGAACCCCACCAACCATCGGATTGGCTCTGAGGAGACGTCCCAATACCTACCAAAGAATGTTTTGGCTCTGACAAGATAGGTCCCGATACCTACCAACAAGTGGGTTGGCTCTGATAAGAGCCATCTCATCCCTGCACTGTGAGTCCATGGAGTAGCAGTCCTCCCTGCAGACATCCCGAGGGGTGGGGACGTTGCCGACCGCTGTACATGGGGGGAAGGCTGTGTAGCACACCGTCTGCAAGGCCAGGTTGGCACATCTTTGGCTCAGACGGTTACCAATGTATGTCACTGCAGCTGGAACCAAAAGTACACATAGGGCTAATGATACAACTAATTAACTATCGCTAAATACCTCCAGGAGGGTTATCTGGAAATAGTGTCTGACGTTAAACCTACTTCTGGCGATACACCCTACGGACAGCTTAGGTGGAATATGCTACAGGTTGTAGGGAATACAACTGGAATGCTGATCGACTGACTGAGGTTATAACATCAAGCGCTTTGAACAAACATCGTATGTAATGTTATGTGCTTGGAACATAGAGATGTTGCCAGGCGCTTGGAGCAAAAGTATTGTCAGGCGCTTCGAACGGACAAATACATTATAACACATGTCATATTTGTGATTACACATTCTCAGTACAAATTCAGATTCGAGTACTTTTGTCGGTTGGGTCCCACCCGGGATTTGAACCTAAACCCTAAAGGTCACGCAGCTAATCGCCAGTACACACAGTAAGCGATCTAACCCACTCAGCCACCGCGGCTTCCGTAAAGTGGTTTCCGGGCAACTCGGTTCCCACCGCCGAAGCTATGAATACAAACCGTTAACCTTTTAGAAAGTGGTCACATGTAACAAAAGTTTTATCTGGCATAAAACTTCACAGAATGGTCTTCAGTAACCCATGTTCGAGGCGACTAGCAGGGTCGGGTTGTCAGTCTTGCTGACTTGGTTAACACATGTCATCGTATAACAATCGATCGATGCTCATGATGTTCTTCACTGGATTGTCCAGTCCGGACTCGATCATTTACAGGCCGCCGCCATATAGCTGGAATATTGCTGAGTGCATAGGTAAACAACAAACAAACAAACAGATTCTAGAATCGTAGTTGGCCTTACAAGTTTAAAGACATCCATAATTCTCGCCTTTACGTCTATCACTTTTAAATGCCACTTTATGTTTATAATTTAGGAACCGTGCTTTCTGAAAAATAGGTGTATGTCAGAGACCAAGATCCAAATCTGCTGGAACCCATGCCATATCTGACCTTTGACCCTGTCTTCCTTCGTTGACTGCTCGAACCTGGATTTGACGAAGACGCTCTTATTACGCAAAAACCGTGAGCAGATGGTACCCAGATATATTTGGCAGAAGCCCGTGGACTGTGGCTGTTCTCTGAAAGAAGAAGAACACGGGACATAACTACGTATGTTCTTGTTCACTCGGTTTGACTGGTGTCGGCACGGTTTGACTGGTCTCGGCACGGCACGCCTGTGCGTTCTCAGACAACATTTGTTCGAACGAAGTCATAGTTGTTGGGCTAAATATTCAGTATAAAGGTTTTTGTTTTGTTATTTCTCCACATAAATAACATAAATAATCTAATCATGTGTTTATCCGAACAAGTTCTGGGATCAACAGACTTCCGAAACATGTCTTACAAAGTGAGGGGGGAAATTGATATACTCATTCTACTTTTTATGTGATTGAAACTGAAACAACTGCTGGCAAATTTGATTATGTCTATTTAACCATCAATCACACCTTTAGCAATCTGTGAGTCTTATATCTGTTGTGCCTACCCTAATATTGTTGGAATATTGCTAAAATGGAATGAAAATCAAACATAATACAAAATCAACTGAGATGCATAGATTCCTATCTGTTTATGTCAATGTTTCCTATCTGTTTATGTCAATGTTTCCTATCTGTTTATGTCGATGTTTCCTGCCTGTTTATGTCAATGTTTCCTGTCTGTTTATGTCAATGTTTATCTGTATATGTCAATGTTTCCTATCTGTGTATGTCAATGTTTGACACGTTTACATCGACGTCATGATCAATTTGGGAAACATTTACCTTTCTTCTGTCCTGCCACGAACTACATCTGGAAAAAGATGGTAGAACATATATTAGGAAATGACTTGAAGAGAGAGCAAGTACCCTAGATATAATATAATAAGTACAATAAAGAGTAATCATACTGTATTGGGTAAACATACCTGGTACAATTACACCTCGTGCGAATAGGATACACAAATTACCATATCACGAGGATCATGTGTTTGTGCATTAACCTGAAAATATGAAATACAATAAACTAACTATAAACAAACTTCCCTATGTCTAAGACACAAATTTAAACTCACTCTCTGTTGTCTCCGTTGTCATAGCTTCGCTTTGAAGTCCTTCGCCAGCTGGACCAAATCCTGACACCCTGATACGGTACTTCCGGTTCCTTTCCAAACCATTTATTGTCAACTGTTGACCTGATGGAAGGGCGTTGGTCTCAAATTTAAACTCCGACTTCCACTTTCCTTTATTTAACACTTCCACATACAGGTAGTAGCCGTGAATGTTGCCGGCGTTAGACCCAATGTCCGCTCGGGAAGGTCGCCACTTGACCGAAACGGAAGTGACGTTGATGGCGCTGACTTCATCCAATGCTGGAGGACTTGGAAGAGACACTGATCCCGATTGTTTCTGATTGACCATGTTCTCGTCGATCCTCGGTGTCTCCACCACTAACTGATCGCTCTTTAACCCTTCACCATTCTCAGAATATGCGCTGACAGTAACTCGATACCTGGACTTTGGTTTTAGAGAACTTATTATAAACAGCTGTCCCTCTGGAGGTATGTTGGTTTGGTAACGGGACTCTGGCACCCAGCTTGAGCCAGTCGAGCGCTCAATGTACACGTAATACCCTTTGATCTCCCCTTCTGGCATCACCTCATCTGGGGGCCACCATGTGACCAGGATAGACGTGGCATTCATAGCCGTCACGTCTTCTAGGTATGGAGCCCGGGAAGGAAGTCAGGGATGGGCGTGGTCACTACCTCCCCTGTAGTGGACCCTGTCATCGGTTCACTCTTAGGTCCCTCCCCTTCGTTGTTGTACCAAGCCACCTCGACACTGTACTTCGTTCCCGGGAGAGTTGTCCCATGACAATCTCATGGTTGGTGCCGGGTCGGACGTCCATGATGTAGCGTACAGTGGAGTCCCAGGGACCGGCTTTGACCTTCTCGATGTACACGAAGTAACCTGTAGGGTTCACATTACCGGCGAAGGGCGAAGGTCTCCATCGGATGAAGAGGGATGTTCCGTTGACGCCGGCGACTTCCACCAGAATAGGGGCCTGAGAGTCTGAAAAGGGACTCTAAATAATTCTCCAGAATTTTCATATAGCTAGAAGGATAGCCGCATTCTTAAGTGCATAGCTCGATTTGCAACGTATGTACAAGTCACTGAATTATGAGACTGGTTAATGGATCAGAGAAGATGTTCTTATTCTCACCTCCGTGGGTAGTATACAATCTACAATGCGCCGCATTGGCCCAACATTGGCTCAACTGTACCACTAGGTATGTATTTTCTTTTGTCGTGTCATATTCACAAATATAAAAGATACCCTGAAAAACATTCTGAGAGGATGTTGTGTTCGTAGTAAAACAGAAAAGGTTATCATGTGCTTACAATGTGGGATCTGGGTCACTGTGTAACATCGTCCGCGTGGCAAATGCTCATATTAGGAACCATAGTTCCCCTGCTCCTGACTTAATTCGTTACATGTCCCCGTGATGTTCGTTCAATATTTCCTGAACGGCGTAAAGTTACACTCTGTCACTCACCTCTGGACTTGGTGGAAATAAAGAGCGGGTCGGAGCTGGGCCCGTCCCCCTGATCGGTGATGCCAGACACCCTGACGCTGTACCGGGTGTCTGGTGTCAGCCCCTCCACCACCGCCTGACGGTCGTCGCGTTCCACACTCACTCGCCGACTTTCACGACGGCGCTGGTTGTCCACGGACACAACAAACCCCTGAATCAACTCCAGCAGAAGAGATTCTGAAGAAGGACTTTCCCACGTGACCTTGATTGCAGTCGAGTTCAAGGGAGACAAATCAGTTATAACAGGTGCCTCCAAAACTGCAAGAGTGTTCATTGTCGTGTGTCAATACTAACAGTTAAGTCGGACGTAAATGTTAAGACATTACCGGAAGAGGCTAATATCGTGTCATAACGGCGAACGGTTCAGAGGTAAGAAAGGTACTATCTTAATTCTTCTAGAAGACCACTGGCAGTGGGTAATTGATAATGCCATCCTATGCTTCATGAATGAAATCTATGGGCTCCTATGTTAACCAACTCGATCCCTTGTTGGAAATGGATAAACCATTTTTAACAAAGTCATAAAAGAACTAGGACCATTTTCTTTGTCTTTGTAAAATGTAACATCATTCGTAGGACTACGTCGTTTTTCCGAAATAGGTAATCGAGTGCACTAAGATCAACAGTCTAACTAGTAACAAGGCTTTAATATCGAATTATCCAAGTAATGTGTCAATGCTTACTGAAGCTAGGGAGTCTGACGCTCAGAGGATCGGTTAGCGGTCCTACACCGTATTTGGACCTCCGAGCGATCCTGACGATATAACCTCCCCCTGGAGTCAGCCCGCTAAGGACGTAGGAGTTAGCTGCCCCTGTAATGCGGATCTGCTCCTGGTAACCCTTGCCGTCGTCGATGGCCAACTCGTACCCTTCCGTCGGCTCGACGCTCACTGGGTTCTTCCAGTAGATCTTGACGCTAGACGGGCTGAGGATCTCACCCTCCAGGTTGCTCACACGGAGTTGGATCTCTGTAACAACCAACATAGATCTCAATAGAGGCCCAGTGCCCACACTGTTCACACCATTACGGTGAAGAAAGACGACTTACCAGTTGTGTTGACACTTGGGGCGATGTTCTAGCTTTACCCTAACGACCTTTAAATGAACTTCTATGACTTCCACATAAATATAATAAATAACTGAGCGCTCTCTATCAGGTTGCATCTGGAGAAAAAGCGCAAGAAATCTCTGTATCTCTGTTCTATATTCAGGTTTTATCAGCGTTGGTATGAGTAACTCCTCTCTTCTTGGGTGGCGCAGACAACCTGTTTACGCACTAAATGTAAAACCTGAAGGGTAAAGCTTGATTCTGACAGGAACTTCTACGACACAGCATGGAATGAAATAGTTCCATAGAAGGTAGAGATTAATATTTCATTAACAGATTTCATCAGATCTTTGTGCTCGCTACTGCAGCAGAGAGATCTTGGGATATCCCATAACAGAACGATCTTTCGCGGACATAGGCTGACCAATGAAATAATACACAAGTGGTCGAAACAGTCAGAAACCAGTGGTCGAAGCAAATCAGAAACCAGCTCTTGAGCTTTACGGCACCAATTTCAAGACTTTCGTTCCAGACTAGGCTTTGAAAACAAACTTTTGACAACTGAACAAAAGAAAATCTTATAGTCCTATAGACGGACAAAGTTGAATGACAAGACTCCCTGCGGGCGATGGAAGGTCTCTTCCGTTTCCAATGTTTATGCTGTTTGATGGACGATCGATTTGAGAGAAAGAATCGTACAGCCCGTAAGTGTCGTTGGGAATACCCCCTTGTTTATGTTCGCATCGTTAGAAAACATACACCGACAGCTACTTTCTCGATCTGTCGCTCCTTTCACGAAGCAATCTTTACTAAGTTTAACCTTTAACTCCCATTCTTTAATATCGCATTAAGGTTACCTCGGTGACTTACGATCACCTTAGTGCTTTGTTAACGGAGACCCTGGAAGGCGACTCTGTTTGGTCGGACAAAAGGTCCTGCCGTGACCCGTGATACAATGTTCTAAAATCTTTGTTGATTGGTAAGGAGAACGTAGATATGACTTCACTGAGATCGGGAGACATTAACAGAATATTAGTGTGATTAACTGCCTTCCCACCATCAGCTGAAGAGTCCTTGATGAACAACTCGATGTCGCTGGAGTCAATTCTCTGACCGTCGTTGTAAGCTGCCTGTATCCTAATGGTGTATGTAGCGAACTGACTCAGACCCCGGATGATAGCTGACGTCTGGTCACGTGGTACAGACATGTTGTTCCAGTACTGGACAGGTGCGGAAGGGTTGATGGTATAGAGGACCCGGTATTCCTTGAACAAAGGAGAATTACTGAGTGATTCCACAATGGGAACTTACGACAACGGCTGGAGGTTTGCGTACTGCGGTGAGTTACAAAACATTTGCCAACATCGGAAAGTTTACCTTTTGTGCGTCCAAGTAAGGTTTTGTGGCAGGTTCGAGGTGCCTGTAGTGCCTCTACACCATCGTCACAAGCTGGTTACAGTTTACCTGTGGTGTTTCAACCTCATCGACTACAACAGGTTCCAGCTTACGTCCAGTGTTTCTTGATCGTCGACTACAACAGGTTCCAGCTTACCTGCAGAGCTTCTAGATCGTCGACTATGGCAGGTTCCAGCTTACCTGCAGTGCTTCTAGATCGTCGACTATGGCAGGTTCCAGCTTACCTGTAGTGCTTTTAGATCGTCGACTACAACAGGTTGCAGCTTACCTGCAGTGCTTCTAGATCGTCGACTACAACAGGTTCCAGCCTACCTGTAGTGCTTCTAGATCGTCGACTACAACAGGTTCCAGCTCACCTGCAGAGCTTTTGGATCGTCGACTACAACAGGTTGCAGCTTACCTGTAGTGCTTCTAGATCGTCGACTATGGCAGGTTCCAGCTCACCTGCAGTGCTTTTGGATCGTCGACTACAACAGGTTGCAGCTTACCTGAAGTGCTTCTAAATAGTCGACCACAATGGGTTCCAGCTTACCTGCAGTACATCTAGATCGTCGACTATGGCAGGTTCCAGCTTACCTGTAGTGCTTCTAGATCGTCGACTATGGCAGGTTCCAGCTCACCTGCAGAGCTTCTGGATCGTCGACTACAACAGGTTGCAGCTTACCAGTGCTTCTAAACCTTGCAGAGCTTCAGACTGTGGCTGGGCCACAACAGGTTTCCAGCTTCGACTACAACAGGTTGCAATACTCCTGGATCGTTGACTACAACATGTTCCAGCTTACCTGCAGTGCTTCTAGATCGCCGACTATGGCAGGTTGGGTCCAGCTAACCAGACCTCCATCGCGCCTCACCAGCCTCGCCTTAACGTTCTGAGGAGCAGCACGTGAAACTAGAAATAGGAAATTGAACTGTCCCCGGTCCCCTATTTCATTCACTTAGAATGAATTTGGCAACCAAAAATACTTATGTAGAAAAACATGACGTCCGCCCGGAGAGCGGAAGGTCGCGGGTTCGATCCCCGACCGCGTCTTACCAAAAGACGTCATCCACTTGGTCCCTGCCTGGCGCTCTCGACATTTTGTCAACCAAGGACTGGTCGGTACGGAGTTATGTAGAAGGTTTACATGTTGTCACTGCGGCATGGTATCAAATCTTAAAACCATTCAGTTCTAGTCGACTACACATACATACTCTGCACGTCGTCATATCCGAACCTATTCTTACACGACGTTAAAGAACTCACCTCACCTCACTCGGTTCCCCTTCAGGTCCAAATCTTAAAAATCTTCAGTTTCGACTTAATACTCTTCACTTATCCTTACCTTTCTTCCGGGTGTAGAACTTCTCACTCTGAGGTCCTGCTCCTTGAAGTTTTAGCAGTCAGTCTGACCTGGAAGCAGGTTCCGGGCTTGAGGCCGCTGACCACAACCTCCTGAATATTGCCAGTTACGATGAAGTCACGAGCTGTGTTCTCGTGCCAGTCCCTGTTGCACTTCCTGAGAACAGGTCAGATATAACAGTGAGTAGTTCAGGGGTATAGGCATCGTGAAATCAATCTGTAGCTTTATAGGTATGTTGTATTAATTTCTATCCCTATGAATATCAGCGAGTAGTCAAAGAATTGACAGAATATAGCTCTTCTCTTTTCTTAGGAATATCAGTATCCAGAATACTAAACGGCAACGTACATATCTGTACAGTGAGTGAGTGAGTTTAGTTTTACGCCGCACTCAGCAATATTCCAGCTATATGGCAGCTGTCTTTTAATAATCGAGTCTGGACCAGACAATCCAGTGATCAACAGCCGGAGCATCGATCTGCGCAAATGGGAACCAATGACATGTGTCAACCAAGTCAGCGAGCCTGACCACCCAATACAGTTAGTCGCCTCTTACGACAAGCATGGATTACTGAAGGTTCTAACCCGGACCTTCACGGGTCGCATCATGTAAGTATATGCATTTCTGGTATATAAGCATGTCGTACGACAATACCTGACGTGAACGATGTAGACGGTGATTGGGGGGATACCCTCCTTGTTGGCGTCCACCCAGCTCAACGTCGCCTGATCCTGACCGACGTTGGTGACGTTAGGCTGTCCCGGTGCCGCGGGTACCGCTAGTAAACGGAAACCAGGAATAATCTGAAACTTTCTGTCTAGTTAGCACAACATATTTTCTTCATCACATCTAAATAGGGATTCTGCTCAGTCAGGTTAAATGGCAGTCAAAGCAAAGCAACATTTGTTTTACTTTATTATGCATATCAGTCCAACAGTTTACTCCAACAACACTAATCTCACAATACCTCACAATATCTCACAACAACTCACAATACCTCACCATGTCTCACAACATCTTATCCCCCGTCGTGATATTGCTGGAATATTGCTAAAAGCGGCGTTAAACTATACTCACTAACTCACTCACTCACTCACAACATCTCAATATAGTATCTCTATACCACAGAACCTCAACATGTACAGGTGTTTCTCATTCAATTCAATCTTTATTCCGGTACTCAAAAGGTCTCAGGCCTAGAGTACTCAATATATACTGGACAAAATAAGTTAGGGATATTGGTATTTTCATGATTGATATTTTATCGGTGTGTCAATGAATAAATAGATCATTATTCATTATTTCAAAATTTACATATATCCCTACCTATTTTTGTCCAGTATACATGTTCTTCATACACGTTCAAGGAACAATAGTATTTACGCTTTCTATGTACAAATGCACAGAAAATGTACATGGACTGGTTTTCAATTTCTTTCGTATTTGAACAGTTTTGAAAACAAAGCCTGTTTGGGTGGACATAATTATTTTCTCTTGCATATTTGCTTCGAAAATTACTGTAGTTAGGGTATAAACGAAGAAAATAATTATACTCATCTTCATTTGCACTTGAATTACATAACTGACAAGTTCTATGTTCTCTATTCATATTTACATAAGTACCTTTCTCAATTAAAGTTCATGCGGAATCGTGTTAAACTTACTCTTTACCTTTTTACATTTAAGCATGATAGATAGATTTCAGAATGGATATTATTTTTAAACATTAGGTAAGTGTCACATTTGCTTGAAATAGATGATGTTTCTTGCTAGTTTGTAAAATACATATCTTTTAGTCTTTGAGTAATGATTTGATGAATTCCGGATATATTCCAAATTCTGGGTTGTGCCAAATATCTCCAAATACAGTAGAAACAAATAGTTGTTTTATATCAGTCGCCCAGTTTTTTATGTCCATTTCTATCATATAATAGCATCACATTATAACATTTCTTTGTAATCGATAGGTTGGCACGTGTAATAACGTTATCCAATACCGAATTACCTTACAGTAAGAGTATGCATATATAGGAAACTAACCACATTCTCCACAGATCATGATATTTGGAGTGTTTTGTTTAACATCCAAAAAACCTTTTACAGGCATTCAAATGTACCATTTCTAATTTTCCAAGTTCCATATTTTTAATCACCAAATATCTGCGCGATATAAAATAATAGGATATATTTTTCCATCAAATATTTTTGAAAAATGAATTCATACTGAGATCACACAAAAGTATGTAGGAACTTGATAAGAAAACAATGTTATCAGCAAAAGAAATAGTTGGAAGATATCCGGATGTAATTGTACGCCGTGTGTATAATTATTCTCGATCTACGTGACCAATTCATTTATGAAAAAAGAAAATATAACGGGGCTCAATGCACAGCCTTGTCTGACTCCATCTTGTATCTCAAAAATTCCTGATACTATATCATTATTTCTGACACAAGCTTTAGATGTTTCCGATAATATCTCAAACGATATTAATTTCACAATATCTCACTATAAACTCATTATCTCGCTAAATGTTTCCACGACATCTCACAATATGTAACTATGCCTCACTATATAACAATATTGTGCAATATCTCAACTTATCTCACAAGGTTTTACAATGGTTCTCAATATCTCATACCGTCTTACTTTTACACACACACACACATAAGCAATATCAGTTTGACTCAACACGAAAGAGCAGAGTCCTCATCTTCATCATCTCACCCTCAGGGTCCTCCACAATCACCCGGGCTGTATATTCGATGTTGCCTAGCAGATTCTCTGCTGTACACACTATATTAGTGGACTCCTGAACGTTTGTCAACCGTATGACGTCACGCCCGTTGGCTGGACCCGCCCCGTTAATAGGACGGCCATTATTAATCCATCGTACCAGTGGTACAGGTGCACCACCCGCTGTGCACACCATAGTGACGTCATCACCAATGCGCACGCGTTTATTCTCTGCGGACTTCGTAAAGTGTGGTGGATACTGTCGTCCTGTGAAAGTATAAAACAAACTATCACTCATCTGTAAATAAATCATCCATTTAATAGCTATATACCTTCCATATTACAGTGTAAGCAGGTTGTTACGTCATGGAAATGGGATGTAACAAAATGGTTGATTGGTTACGATGGTTTTAGTAAATTTAAGATTATTTCAAGTACTTCAAAACTAGACTTCACAGAAGAAGCCAGCGTCAGTGCTATCAGTGCTGATAGACCAATGAATTGTTACAGGATTCGAACACATGAAAGCGAACCCTGGCACGGTTAAAGGAAGTTACTCTGGTAGGCTCGAGGGTCCGTGTATTTTGGTACACGAAACATAATGATTGTCCTTGGCAGCAGATGATGAAGCGCTGATAAAATGAATTGCCGTTGCAAGAAGCTAAGCGGCGACCAAAGGTCCTGAACGAGTTGATCAGAGTTACTGGTTGTTCTTCACCTTTCGAGAGGTCCAATGATCGGACAGTCTCTGGAAGCTGATTTTCTCGATATAAGAGACAGACACGGCCGATCCGAAGGTACGTTATGGCTTGTTTCTTATCCAACTGACAAGCTTGGAATACTTATCCGAAATCAACGAACCATGCCATTTTCAACAATAATACCACATGAAAAAAGATGAAACAGGTGACCTTACCCCTGACATAGAGACTGGCTTCTTGGGAATATGTGATGCCTGCCTGGTTCTCCACGGAGCACTGGTACACCCCCTCGTCCTCCATCTCTACTCCGGACACGTTCAGGGTGCTCCTCTGATCTGTAGACAGAACCTACCGTAGTGCATTTGGTACATTAAACAGCAACGTTCACCAATATGATCACAAGTGAAAAGTATCTTAGTATATCCATGCATACCATCCAAACCCTTTAAGTCCGAACGGTACTGCACCCAGCACATCTTTCAGATAACTATAATATATAGAACTTGTATTCGTACGTGTCTGTAGCATCCGGGTCTGGACTTGATGTCCATGTGCTAGTTACTGTGTTCAAAATATGACTCTTCATTGGATGTTCAAACAAAACTACGTGTACACATATTGGACAAGACCTTTATGTTGCAATAGCGACAGAGCCCATGACTGATGACGCGTTCACCGAAAAAGATAATCTGCCCTAACAATTCCCGACATTAATACTTCTTATCAAAAACACATTTTCTTCTGGAACAGAACAAATGGACCAGAAGCTCTGGGATGAACAGACTGTGAAGGGTGAGAGTTGATGGCATCTGAAAGTAACATATCAACAACGTGATTGGGGACAATACGTACACCCAATACCGCCATCCCATCTTCGACTACAAGATAACTGATGACCCATTTTGTTACATTACACCTACACACACCTCCAGGTAATACCGTGTACCGCCCGCCGGTGGAGATGGGGAATTTGTCCTTGTACCAGTGTATGGTGGCGTTTTTCGTTCCTAAAGCCTCACAATGGAACACAGTTGTCCGTCCTCGCTCTACCGCCCGCAGTCGAGGTTGCTCCGTGATGGCGGGTAAGTCGAACGGGACAGCTGTTGAAAGGTTAGAAAGTGAGATCAAGTTTTATGCAGCTTTCTAAAGTATTTCCCTTTCGAATAAACGTTTAATACACACGTTTGTAATAAATTAAAAGAAAAACAGAAAAACGTATCATTTCTGCAACACTTAAGACCTCTCCCGTGATATAGTGGATAGAGCGTTTGCCTGGAGAACGTAAGGTAGGTGGCTCGATACCTGTACCAGGTCATAGGAAAAGACTAAAAGGATGGACTTATAAAATAGAGGTTAAACATAGGACTGATCGGTTTGAGCTTTACTATACTCTACAGAATTTTGTGTCTGAAACGGTATTCATGTTCAAACGGCTGAATGGTAAACTATCTTAATGGGCTTAGACCATAGGTCAGAAATAGTATCGGCTCGATCAGAATCGGGAATACGTGAAAAGATTTTTGTTTGAAATAGAAAAAGGAATTTATAAGACTAAAGGAATGCTTAACCTATTTTTACAGGGGCCTAATTCGCTTTGTCGATTCCAACTCACTGGTATGATCGTAGACGGTGAGCCTGGCGAAATGGGACTGCGTTGGCCCGTCGACGTCATCCGCTATACAAGCAAATTGCCCGTCGTCCTCGCCTAGTATCACAGGGTCGATCTCCAGGACTGACTCATCCTTGTCTCCAGCCACGGTGAAGCGACGCCTACTGTATATCCTCCGTCCCTGCGTCTCCCAGTGTACAGACAGTGCAATAGAGCCCGTGGCGCTGTAGATTATGTTTTACAGGCATATTAGAATGTTCACTTTCATCAAATTTTGAATCTATAATGTACTTTCATAGACTGAAAAGCATACTGTGACTTCCTCGAAAGAACCCATCGCCTCTTCAAGTTATTCATTAAACGAAACACTAATACCTTAAGCTATCTATGCAAGATCGCTTGTACGTCTGATTAACGCTACAATCAACATGCGTTCAATCCACACGACAGTGTAGTGTAAATATCGAATCCGGACTGGACAACCCCCGGGATTGACATCACGAGCATTGGTCTTCTCAAGTGGATCATAATGACCAATTAAGCTTACAGTGCGATCCCGTTAATCGCCTACGTACGTTTCTTTGAGGGGTTCTCGCCTGGATCTTCACGTGGACAAGCAAAATTTAGGTGTATTGTATTTTACTTTAGTTCATGATGAATTGAACACAGCTGTACTATGTAGGTAGGATAACGCATCACGGATAGTTACGTCATGACGTACGTAACGTACGTACGTATGGATGAGATACACATTCAGCTTAATCGTGGCATTTTTTTACTCAAAAAATAAATGAAAACAAGGCATCGTCTTTAAATTCGAGTTCGACATAACGGCGTTCATCTGAACCTCTGAGTTGCCAATACACTAGTGTATTCTTGGCCTACTTTAACACTGTGCACTCACCCGCAGTAGAATCTAGCAACGGCTCCATCTTCAACGCTCTTGTCCTTCGGCGGTACCGTTATCCTCGTACCGGGCCGGCCTTTCGCTTTAGGCACTGTATAAGAGCAGTCATCTTTACATGCCTTTCTATAATTATTTAAATCTTAATCATTGTATGCATTTTCAATGCTTCGGGTGAATATATCGTTGGCAAAATCGGGTGAAAGTATGTTCATAGAGCCTCTATAAGAAATAGATTCCACATTTCGTGACCATTAAGTTGAACAGAACCCTACCTGACACAAAACAGTGACGTCATGATTGGTGAAGTACGTCGGTATAAAGATGTCAGAATAGCACGGAAATGTTGCCGAGGCTGGGGAGTGACGTGAAACGCAAATTTGAATCTACTTATCCAGGTAAGTGCCTAGGTATTTGATGACCACTTCAAGTGAGTGAGAACAGTTTTACGCCGCGTTTAGCTGTATTCCAGCAACAATACGGCGAGTACACCAGGAATGGGCTTCACGCCTCACATATTGCAGAAGAGTGGGGAATCGAACTTTTCGCCATTTCAGCAAATAGGCACTTCATCTTCCGGTCGTTGACAGAAGGTAAATGGTAGTCATAAATATCATACTTAAGAATAGAATGTACAGACAATTAGCTGATACTTAAAAAAACAACGGGTTTTAAAATCTACATGGTTGTATTTTGGTGAGCCTCCACAATGAATCACCTTCTCTGACCTTGACCTGAAAGGTGGATGAATCCCCAAGCGTGCTCTGACAGATGTATGTTCCGCTGTCTGTTGTGCGGCTGTTGATCACTTCTAGGAATGCATATAGTGTCAGGTGATCTGGGCCGCTTAGCCTGCCCTTGATGACGGTCTCCGACTCGTGGAGCTCCTCTCCATCTTTGAGCCACACGACGTCACTGGGCGCAGACGTTCTGCCTGTAGCGTTGCAGATGAGTCTGACGGCAGCACCCACAACGACAGACTGAGGCCCGCTTATTGTCACGCCTGCACACAAACAGACATTATTCGTAACAAGCCTCAATGTTGTATGTTTTTATTTTATTTGAAACCACAAAGAATACATTTACCCAGTGAACATAACCCGAAACGTCTACGCCGCAGTTAACGTGTACACACACGTCCTTTCATTTTGGTCAAACATCATGGTTTGGTTTTCTACATCAGCCTTTTGTTTGTTTATTTTTTTCTAAACACAATTGCAATTGTGTATTCTTTCAATGATAACTAAGACATATGTTAACACCCTAGTTTAGAGCTTACGGCATGAGGATGTCGTGATACACACATTGTTTGGTGCGTGTGTGTGATACACACATTGTTTGGTTCGTGTGTGTATTAGTGAGAGTACTTACCTGCCCTACCTTCCACGATGACTTTGAACGTTGCCTTGGATGCACCTGCCGTTCCTTGGGAGATGCAAGTGTAATTAGCAGACTTCTGAATCTTGTTCAGAGAAAAGTATGACTCTGTTTGACCTTTGATGTAAACGCCATCTTTCTGCCACACGTACATACTCGTCCTTGAACCCGGAGTCACACAGGTCAAGTTTACGTAGTCTCCCTTGACAACACGCACTTCTTTCACGTGGGGTGTGACATCATCTGATACATAAAGAAAGTTTGAAAACTCTGGAAGTATCTATGTTTATAGTAAACACATCTCTCTTATAATTATCAGTCTACGTATTTAACTGCTTCCATTCTGAATTAAAGAAAGCAAAATGATTTCGTGGCGCTTTAGGGAAGATCAGGTGTAAAATCGAACTATGTCATAAAATCATAAAATTAAATGTTTAATGATGTAAAGAGATAAACCATCAATGCATATTCTTTATACGCTTTACCTGTATGGGAGTTATTGCGCTCGCGATGTTAAATGTGGAATATTGATGAAGCCGAATCTTTGTTAAAAATGGCTCATCCAAATATTATTTCAGTTGTGGCTTACTGACAACAAATTCTCAGCACGTGAAACAACAGCACAGATTACGAACATACGACTCTGAACAAGGACAGATGACAAATACATGACACTCATGTATGCATGTTGCTTCCTTTCAACTTGTAAATGCCTTTCAAGGACTTCATGGACAGGTGACACACAGCGACTTTGGCTGGTATCCTACAGATGTTTGTTTGTTTGTTACACTCAGCAATATTCCAGTTGTATAGCTGCGGTCTGTGAATAATCGTGTCTGCACAAGACACTCCAGTGAACAACATCATTAGCATCGACCTACGTAATTGTTATACAATGACACATGTCAACCAAGTCAGCGAGCCATACCACCCAATCCAGTGAGTCACCTCTTACAAAAAGCATGAGTTGCTGGCTCGCTGACTTTATAGACATGTGTCATCGTTCAGGCATCAAGTGCCCCCCAGTTTCGCATCATCATACTATTTTGTATCATTTGTATACAATTACGTTGCAGAAAGAACACTACAATATGTGCAAGAGTTCCGGGTACCTCTGAAAACAAACACGTCCATACTCCGCAGCATGCCGCCGTTCGGAGTTCGACAGGCGTACACCCCCGTGTCCTTCTTCCGACTACGAATAATGGTAAGTCGGCTGGTCAGGAGATCGTGATCGCGGAGTCGAACTTTGTAGATGTGGATCTCAGGGTCAGATTCGGCATCTATTCGGGACCCGTCCTTAAACCACTCCAGATTGCTGACGTCAGCATATTCCCCAGTGGCATTACAGGTGAGTGACATCGTGTCCCCCTCTTCAACATATTCCGTCCCCCCGATAACAAGAGCTGCAATCAGAGGACGTACATTTAAACATATATCCCCATGTCTTCCATGACATCATTAAAAGCAAAGTCTTAAGCCGTCCATATATTTGTAAGCAAGAAAAATGTCACTCACCATGTTCCGCCTCCATGATAACCATAAAGGTCGCTTCCGACCTCCTGTTTGGGCTCTCCGCCCTGCACGTGTAGTTGACCGATTTCTGTACATTGGGTAGCGTGAGAATAGCTCCGAACACGGGAATGTCCTCGCCATCGGTTGACCATGAAAATATGGTGTTGTGTGGATCTTCTGTCACGCAGGTCAGATTTACGAACGACCCAGGAACAACTCTGATCGCCTTAACCTTTGCTTTCTTACTCGGCTCTGAAAAGTTTGCAGAAATGAATGAACAGGTACCGACAGGCGAGGACGATTATTGTTTGAATCTTTGAAAAATATGAGTGTAACTGAAACCTTATCTCATGTATCATGTTATGATGAAGATCGCGTGATGCTACTTCTGAAGATGATAGTCACATTGATAAAGGAAAAGCAAAATGGTCAACTTTTTTATGAGCTGGAACGGGATCTGCAATGAATTTCCACATTGAAAGTAACCATTTACACATGTGTAGATCCCGCAAGATATTCAAACAATCTTCCGATGGCGACCACTGTATCGAATCTCAATAAGCGACACCGGCATTTCGCGCGTTAGATACGTTTTGGAACCACTCGTTAAATGATTTCTGACACACTCGTGGAGTAATCTCTATAACCCAGGCTTGCACAATGACAGCGCCATCGATTATAAACGAGCGATAGCTGTGCAGCGCTGGTAGAGGAAAAGTGCTCGATGCCAACATAATGTGGACTGTTTCTCTTGAAACAGATAAGGGGAGACTGTACGTCAGTGTTTCAGTGACGTACGTGCACACATGTCGGCGTCTTTTTGGTTGTTGTTTTGTTTTGTTAGCTGTTTAGCGCCGCAATATTATTCCAGTAATATAAAGCCGATTTTATGACGTTTTGAATATTGTTGGTATTAATTTAAATGCACTTATTTCCAAGTATACAAAATCATTTGGTTATATTTACAGGTATGTCTAGTTTTGGAAGTTTTACAAATGAACAATATATTATATATATGTCAGCATGAATCAGGATTAAAGTCCGGAGAGACGTTTTCCATCACGTTGAAACACATCAGCATGAGCATCACGCTGACAAAATAAGTATCATATTCAAGACACAGTAGAAATCGGGTCATTTGGCGGATCCTCACATAGCTAATTTGGCACATTTTAAATAAAGGAAAGCATCTAGTCCTCTTGGTCTACTCCACAAAATGAACGTGGACATCTTTCAAACTGTTTTCGTTACGAATGATTGTTAAAGCAGGGAGATATTCCAATCCTACCTTTTCGAAAGCATCTAGACACACACAACACAACACAACACACACACAAACACACACACACACATCTACGCATGCGTGGGTGCACTTTGATGCACATAGACAATAATCCTGCACACGACCTTGACACCACATTTCACCTTTCCTCACCTCAGATCATGGGCCTATGGACAAGTACAGTGCATTCTGCCAGTTAGAACATATGAAACAAATAGAGACTGAGTGCATTAGTCTATTTTTGATAAATACGTAGCCAAGGTTATTTACCTTCGTAGCCTCCAACCCACACCGGAAACACTGCCTGTGTTCTGCCTACTGTATTATGGGCCACGCAAGTGTAGTTGGCAGACCTCTGCACTTTGCGCAGAATCAGTACGTTACTTCCGGCCTTTGAAGCGGCACCCCGCAAGGCCTTGTTGTTTAAGCGCCATGTTATCAGCGGCTGAGGTGGCCCCTCTCCCGTGCACGTCAAGTTCACACTCCCCCCTCGCCTGATCTTCACTGGCTTTGGTTGGGTGGTGATTCGTGGTACAGCTGAAACAAACGATCCAAGAGAAATATAATCCCGGTATTCTGACGTCTAGTCGAGTTGTAACCACTAGTGTTGGGAATTGGTTAAAATCTCATAATTGATGATTGGTTCATTACTACCGATCAATCATCGAAAATAATTGGTTAGCATCATTAAAAAAATTGTTAATGCACATAAAAATAAGGTAAAAAACAAGTAGTTCTTTGGGGTTTTTTGGCAAAATTTCACATCTTTAAAGGATTCCAAGAAATTTATGTTCCTAACATACTAGTCGTATGTTAGGAACATAAATTTCTTGGAATCTTTATGATAAATTCATGACTTGAAACGAGCTTGTAGTGCTTACGAAATGTAACAGACAAAACCAACCAAGTGAAAAATATTGTTAATGAAAACAAGTGTTCCGGAATTGTTTGTGTTCGATTATGAGAAATTGTGATCGATTGCTTGGTCGTTTTGTCACTACAACCAATCTTCGATTATTTCAATTAATCGGACCACCACTAGTAACCACGACATTCACATCTTGTTAGTGAATGAATGTTATTAAAAACCGCTGTCACCAGTCATGTCAATGGGTCCTGGGTACTTAGTCTGCCAGTATATCACATCAATCACATCAGGGGACACCAGAAATGAGCTTCAAACCATTTACACTGCGTGGAACAGAACCTGGGTTCCATGAAGAAGTATATATTTAAAAAACAAATTTGTCCAAGAATTTACAATCGTTATTTAATCGTAAATAATCTTAAAACAGTCGCCGAAAGAGTCGTAATGTCCAAAACACCTGTATCAAATGCATCACAATCGCATGAATATTTTTTGTTTGAGCCATTAGCAAACGTGCGTATGAAAGAAATACAGGGCATCTGGTAATATTCAAAGCACATACCGGCTATCTGTAAGGTGGCGTATTTGCTGATAGTGCTGCCGAAGGCGTTGGTGGCATTGCAGTAGTAGACGCCAGCGTCAGACACCTTTTCATTATGGAAGACACGAAGGAAGAAGAGTTTTCCTCCCAGGAGAACGACCTTGGTGGAGAGGGGATCTTCCCTAGTCGTCTGGACTTTCTTCCCGTCCTTGTACCACGTGATGATAGGGGCAGGATCGCCTTCAGCGTGACAGTCAAGTGTCGCTGGCTGCTTCGCGAAGGCGTAGACGTCCGTGGGGTGTGTGACAATTATGGGCTTGTTGGGATTACTTTCTCCTGCAGAAGAGTCCACCAGTCAAAACGTAACCACCACTACAAAGGGATCTTTAGTACAGGATTATCGTGGGATAGAAGGGAAGCACTATAACAATAACCTGACTACTCTCAGGGTTATGTTATGCTCATATGTCACCATTATGAAAGTTGAGGAATTGTAAGTGTTGTTTCTTTAGCAATGAACGGTTCTGGACAAAACAAGGCTATCAGTTGCGGATTCACCAGGGATATTTTAAATACATTCAGATTATATGCGGCATCACCACCATCCATCCCTAACTTTCACTCCATCCATTTGGTCAGGTTATTATCGATCTGCTGTCACGTGGGATTTTATCGAAAGAAAGAAATTGTTCCCGATAAAGCTTGAAGAAAATAACAATATTTCAGACTGTTGAAAAACTCCAATACCGAATATACAGTCTCTGCCTGTCTGTCGATCTGGCCGTTACATGTAATTATCAATCTACCGCTGTCACGTTTAATCATGAATATACCACTGATGTCTCGTATTATTATCTGTTTGCCAGAGATCCGGTGCATAATTATCAAGCTGTCATCTATACGTACCTCCAACGACGACCACCTGGAAGGCTACCTCGGCGTTTTCCCTCGCACCTACAGCGACACACGTGTAGTTCTTGTCGTGCCGGATGTTGGTCAGATAGAGAACACTGCTGTTGATATTCACCCCGCGATTGTCTTGGAAGATGACTTCTCCATCCACCAGCCACTTGAAGTAGAGCACCGGCACCCCACCAGTGCCACATGTAAGATTCAAACCCAGACCCGACCTCACCTCCACAAGGTTCGTGTCCGTCACAATGACCGGCTTGCCCTGAGCAACTGGACAACACACATAGTACACTTAGCCAAAGTATGTCGTGTTGTAATTGAACGTACTTTTTCAAGACACGGTAGGGTTGTAATGTTCTTAAATAGCGACATTTCTTGTTTGAATGTATTTTCTCGTGACATTTGGACACGTTCCTGACATATATGTTGGCGTATGTACCTGACATATGTGTTGGCGTATGTACCTGACATATGTGCAGGCGTATGTACCTGACATATGTGTTGGCGTATGTACCTGACATATGTGTCGGCGTATGTACCTGACACATGTGTTGGCGTATGTACCTGACATATGTGTTGCCGTATGTACCTGACATATGTGTTGGCGTATGTACCTGACATATGTGTTGGCGTATGTACCTGACATATGTGTCGCCGTATGTACCTGACATATGTGTTGCCGTATGTACCTGACATATGTGTTGCCGTATGTACCTGACATCTGGTTGCCGTATGTACCTGACATATGTGTTGCCGTATGTACCTGACATATGTGTTGCAGTATGTACCTGACATATGTGTCGCCGTATGTACCTGACATATGTGTCGCCGTATGTACCTGACATATGTGTTGCCGTATGTACCTGACATCTGGTTGCCGTATGTACCTGACATATGTGTTGCCGTATGTACCTGACATATGTGTTGCCGTATGTACCTGACATATGTGTTGCCGTATGTACCTGACATATGTGTTGCAGTATGTACCTGACATCTGGTTGCCGTGTGTACCTGACATATGTGTTGCCGTATGTACCTGACATATGTGTCGCCATTTGTACCTGACATATGTGTCGCCGTATGTACCTGACATATGTGTCGCCGTATGTACCTGACATATGTGTCGCCGTATGTACCTGACATATGTGTTGCCGTATGTACATACAGTTTACCACATTGCTATTGCATTTCACCGGACATTTACAGCCTAGCTGCAAATCCAACTAGGACCACACAATGGGATTACTGCCAGGTGTCCACGCCGCACTGTTATTATTTCAGTTGTCTGGCGTAGTCAGGTGAATACAGGAGGCAAGTCTCCCTGGTTGTCCATGTTGGTGACACTCACGAGGGTGTGCTGACACCGCACAATAGTCTTAATCAGGACAGATCTGGAATTACGACCAACGATCAGCAACTCCTTGCACGGCTCTTTGGACACAACCTGCTACTCTGCTACTTGTAACCTGAATTGCGGCGCCTTATATAGGCTGGCTTCCTGTGCACCCAACAGGGAAACAGCGACCATGTCATGACGCTAATATATACTCAAAGGCAAAAGTCACTGTGACTTGGATTGTTTTCATGTACAAACCGACGTGTACGTGTATGGATTCTAACGATGGTACCGCGAAGCGTGAAGTGGCACATCAATTTATCTTGACCAGGAATGACAAATAACGGAGACCTTACGAACATAACAACCCCGTTAGCGACCGTCCCCGTTGTAGCGCCTACCCTAGTTCTCCCCTCGCAAAAACATATGATTTCGAACAGCGCATCACACTGGACCAACAGAGCAAATATCACATGTCATCTCTGGCAACAGAGGTGTATCTGTGAGGACGTGTACAGACCAACGATGCCAACATAGCTGTTGCCACTGCACCAGGAGCCAAGCCACAGGGCCAGTCTTTTCAGAAGGGCTGCATTGAAGGTCTGTAGTGAAGAGTCAAGTTTCCGTTTTAACTGATGATTGCAGTCATGTGCGAGAAGTTCCATTATGTTGCTTTGGTCTGACCTCGGTCGAACTCCAAATCCTCCAATAACGTTGTAATCCAACTTATCTTCCTCAGATATGGTATACCACTCTCAGTGCATTTCCACAATATGTAGTGAGATGAAGGTGGCAGTCCTTCAGGCATCAATGAGCGCGGGAAACACACTCGATGCTGACTGGCAATTTCTCTGAGCCCCTCTGTTACATGACTCATATAACGTCCCTGCAGATCATACTTTTAGGGATCATTTCTATAGTATGCATCGCCATGACTTCAGGTAAAACTGACAGTCTACCAAACCACCCTGTTCTTTCCCCGTAAAGTTATTCCAGCCACGTGAGTGAGGATGGTGTTGCGCCGCTCTCAGCAATATTCCAGCAATATCACGGCGGGTGACACCAGAAACGGACTTCATACATTGTACCCATGTTGGGAATCGAACCCGGGTCTTCTACCCTTTTAAAAACAAGACTAACCCACCGCCCCTTCCAGCTACGACAACTGAATCGCTTTGTTTTTGTTATGCCAATATATATTTGCCTTTGATTATATATTTTTGCATTATCGCGCGTTCATCTTACCCCGACTCTTCCCTTCCATTATGAGGACAAATGTCGCGAGACTCTCCTCTTCTTCGGTGCGAGCCACACATGTGTAGTTGCGAGATTCTCGGATCTCCATCACCTGTAGAACGTGACTGCCACCATTGTCGATCTCCTCCCCGTCAGACATCCACGAGACCTGGGGCGACCCTACCCCTGCACACGTCAGATTCACATTGGAACCCGGGTTCAGACGCACATACTTCACTGACGGGCGGTTGATCTGTCTCCCAGGAGCTGGAGAAAAAATATAAAGGGGTCCAACTCAAATATAACTGGGCAAGTCAAGACTGCCTCAGCTATAAGTCTGAAATTAATTGTCCATCCTACCATCCAATCCAATCCATCCCATCCATCCACACACTGGGTCAGACGCTTGCCTCATCTCACAGCTGATATATGTGTAACCTCGTTCGCACGGACACTCAATATTCCAGAAGCACCGTCTTACCAACAATTACGTTAGCATATAGATATTAAGGGGGAATACAAATAGCAGACATTCTTTGCCCTTTTAAAGCTTTTATCCGAATGGCAACGACACCATTCGGATTAACAGGGCTTCTCTGATCTTTTGATACGATAAGGGAATGTGGAAAGGGAGGTAAATATGGAGATAAGCTCACCCCTTTTTGTGACTGCCAGGTTTGGGGAGAAAACATCGCCATGTTGGTTTGAACCGCGACACTGGTATTCGCCTTCATCGACCAGAGACAATTCATTGAAGTAGAGTCGTCCTGTAAACAGACATGTATCACAGATGTTTGACATTCCATTGGGGAAACAACAATCAGCTAGCACGGAAAGCACAGTCAACTTTTACCTTCAAATTGCCACATACCGTGAGTGAGTTGAACTGAGTTAAAGGCATCTTTGAATAGTGACCCAGTCATGTCACAGCGGATCAGTCTCATGTTGGCGTCCAGCAAGTCCTGGCGTCCAGGACGCCGACATCTACCACTTTGGTTGGATAAGTGAATGAGTTGGGTTTTAGCAATATTCCAGCAATAGCACAGCGTTGGACATCAGGAATGGGCTTAACACATTGTACCTATTAAATCGAAAATGGGCCTTCGGCGTGACGAGCAAACCTTTAACAACTGGGCTACCCCACCGCGCCACCACCCCACGAGCTCGTGTATGGCGCCAGCTAAATTAGCAACATGACTGGGGCGAACTGGGATTCGAAACAACAATCACAGGTTTCTGGCTAACAGAGGGATTCAACAGTGTTTAGCGAATAGCGGTGCCATAGATGACGGAGCCAACAGTGTCATCCCTTAGACTCTCTAGAAATCTATAATCGATGGTTCAAGTCCCGGTTCGTCCTGATTATAGTTCCTGGTTTGGCAACACCATTCCGTAGTCATTAGTTTCACCTAATTGCGAAGGCATACGAACTGCGTCAATTTATGTCTTTTCTTCTCATCTCGATAGACCCTGATGTATCAGTTTGCAAACTCACTCGCTCATTCACTTAAATCGCTTGAAGTGTGTACGATAACTTGATACACCCATATTGCCTGAGCCTAATGTATACAGTATATATATATATGTACAGACCTTGTTCTTGCAGTATCCTGGCGGAGTCCAGCACTGGATACGAGTCCTTGTACCACGTGATGTTCACATCCGGGTTTCCCTCAACAACACACTCCAGGAACTGTTGACCGCTGACGTTCATCTGGCGAGGACCATCCAAGATCTCGGGGAACCCTTCAGGTACGTCTACATGTGAAGAAAAATATATGAAACCTTCTCCCGTTTTGACTTCAGTATTGTTAGTATTGACGACAGCCTATGACTGCCACTATGCCACTATTCACATTGGTTCGATTATTTTGTCGGTGCCTGGGGGTATTTTCTTGCTAATGTCTCCTATATATTTCACTCATTCTATCGTTACTTCAAATAGTTTATCCTTGCTACAAATATTTTCCAGTTACTTCAAGTTTCTTTAAAAAAACTCGAAATTTAAGTTTTTTAATTAAACTTGAAACAACGAGAAAATACAACTGACTTACACCCAACAATCTACTTCGTGATATATATAAAACCATTAGTGATACCTTCTCTTGGAAGTACTTCCAAGGTAGCTTCCTGCGACACGCTCAGTCCCAGAATGTTGTTGGCGGCGATGCAAGTATATGTGCCGGAGTCTGCAGGTACCGCGCCGTCAACCCGTAGCATACTGTAACCGTCCTTCACCTTCATTTTAAAGCGGAAATCATCATAGTCAATACGGTTGCCTCCCTTTGTCCAGTACAGGAGCGGAATTGGTTTTCCATAGGCTTTACAGTGGAAAATGGCAATGCTTCCATTGGAGATGGTAAGAGGCTGAGGTGAAATGACAATCTCGGGCTGACCTGAAAGAAGGAGAGGATATTCGCATAGTTATTACGCTGACGGTAATGACATAATCAAAACGTACAGTACATATGAATCTTTCATACAGTCTATACAACGGCGACTCGAGCTGACTAAGGTAGTATTATCACTACATTCTTCGAGGCGTGTTGACGTAATATTTGACGTAACAAACATCAGTGTTACAGACACTTTCCAGACGACTGATGCTCTCCAGGCGATCCAGGCGACAATGATGTTACATGTTACGTCGCCTAATAGAGCAAGAACAATGTCCACATGCAATTTAGGTTACGGTATCAGAAATGGAATTTTGGCATTGCCCTCTTTTAAAATGGTCCAACCTCCCCTACCCCGCGTTTTAACATTGACGATTATTTTGACACACTGTTACAAATAATTTATTTCTCAAATTCACAAAGTTTCCCATCATTGAAATTTGAACATGTACCCTAGCGCTTATGTTAATCGACCAAGCAGATGATCAGAAAAAGTAACTTCAACGGAGATATGACCTGATCTCACTGTTCGATATCTCCAGTGGGAGTGTGCTGGTTTATTAACGCATCTCACGGTCTGTGTAATGCTTACGAATATGTTGCTGGGAAATGGCGTAGGCTCTCACCGACTGCTGGTATATAGGCTGGCTCACTGGACGGCCCTGACCCCTCCTGACCTTCAGCCTGAACCACGACCTTGTACCGATATCCCCCTTGTAACCATGGCATCAGATCTTTCCTGTCTGAGGCATTATGGGATACTGAATGTTTCGGGGCATCGATGGCCCTGTCTGAGGCATCAACGGGGGAGTATGTGACGGTGAAACCCGTGACTCCGGGGTAGGTGTCCTGTTCTTCCTCGGCTGCTTGCCATCGGATGAAGCCTGCTCCCCCATCCAGCCTCTGTGACGTAGTGATGACAGGCCGCGGCAGGGCTGGGAGATCGCAATAAAACATCCAGAATGGAGATCACAGTAAAACATCCAGAATGGAGATCACAATAAAACAACCAGAATAGAGATCACACAATTTGATATCATATTTAGATAATTAACAAGGTCACGCATTCTGATATCAAGATCACACTTTCAGATTTGATCATGCATTAGGACATAATGATCGTATCTTAATTCTACATTACGATATAACCAACAGACATTAAGACATCAAGATCACATTTTATGATCAATAGAGATTATTCTATAATTGTTAATCATACGAAATGCATTCAGCTAATCTCTTTAGGTCTGTATTTAACACATTTGTGCCATGAGACCTTCGTTTGGTTGGCAAAAACAATAATTATGACAGTGGTTTAACTGTTTTGATAGCATTTGACGGATGAAACCTAGGTGGAACAAATATTTTGGGTTTTTTCAGATGATGTCAAAGGCCTCTGGATCTTTCGACATCGGCTTCGAAATATAAGGATAGCGGATCCGTTAAGCAATTAATCAGATACCAAACGGTCTACTTCAGACGTTGAAGTTCTCATTTGATATTTTTTCAGAAGTATTGCTGCCGCGCCATTGCAGAGATTCGTTTTGGTTGTTAAATGCCACAATCAGCAATATTCCAGCCATATGGCGGTTATCTGCAATTCTATCGACCCTGTACCAGATATTCCAGTGATTTACTGCCTGAGCTTCTGAACCTCCGTGACAAATGTTTCTATAAACAATGAGTCTGAGAACTAACAGGTGAGGCATAACTGATGTCGCACGAAATATATAAATTGTACATACCAGGAAGGTCAACAATGACTTCATAGCTCTGTGTGATGGTTTGTTCTCCACTGGTGGCAACGCATTGGTAACTTCCAGAAGAGTGGACATTAGTTAATGCCAGAACGAACCGACCTTGGCGTTCCGTTGTTGTCGTCTTTTCATTCACCAGAATCCACTTGACAAAGGGCACCGGATCTCCGTTTGCCTCGCACGTGATGTTCACAGCGCCACTATACGGTACACGTGCAACTAACTCAGCGGGCTTGAAAGACGCCGGCTCGATTATCGAACGATCTGTCAGGAAAAATATTGAACGATAATCTGCCCACAGGAAATTGGGACTCTCAATAACCATTAATCTGCATGTGTTTGTGTTTATTTGTTTGTTTTGTAACGCCGCACTCCAGCTACATGGCGGTGGTTTGAAAATAATCGAGTCTGAACCAAAAAAAACCCACAAAAACTGCAAATTTCCTATAAACATCTTTAATCCAATATGGCCGCCGCATCACGTGACTTTTGACATATGACCAAGAACAGAAATTGTTCAGCAACCGTGGTCAACAACATGAACATCGATCTTCGCAATTGGGATACGATGACATGTGCCAACCAAGTCAGTGAGTCTAACCACGCATGTATTTGTGACAACAATCTCAAGAACGACATACCATTTGGAAGACGCCTTCAATCAGGCATTGAGTTTTACAGCGTTCCGTCATGCATATTACGAACCTGTACGAACACCGCCTTACCTATTACCTCGAGATTCGCGTCCACTGAGTACACAGAACCCATGTTATTGGACACCTCACAGATGTAGTCTCCACTGTCGTTCTTCGTTAATCTGTATATGGTTAGATATCCTGGAACAAAACGTTGTCAATTGACCCTATGTATACTCATGCTGGCTACTTTCCAATGTAATTACATAAAACATGTAATAGAACAAGAGGGCTGTGTAACCTGGTCGTGTCGGGAGTGCTGCATGGAGGTGCATCTATGAGGAATGTTTACGGTAGTGGGTTCAAATCCCAGATTTCACTGATCCTTGGTTTGTCCACTCCATTGACATGGATTTCGGAAATTGGTACATGCCAATCTCGGGCTGTGATATACTCTTCAAAGCTGCGTTTACACTTACCCAATCACTCAGCCAATTACTCACTCACTCACTCACCTGATGGGTCAATGACGTATCGAGGCATTTCGGATACTGGTAATCCATCTCTGTACCATGCGTATCTCATCTTCCCGCGACCTTGACCCCTGCAGTTAAAGGTCATGTTCTCGCCTTCCTCAAACTGTGATGACTCAGGCTGCAAGGCTATCTGCGGGTACCCTTTCTTTTTCGCTGACAGAAAAATTAAACGATAATTAATATACAAAACCAGACGTGTTTTAACGTAGTGCTGATCAAATTATTACACACCGATGGACATTTCCTGCTCGCCACTTTGTGTCTTCAATATGAATACAAAGTGAAAGAAACTGTAAACGAATGCAGAGGGAATCCACCAGGGGTTGGGCCCCGACGATGGAAAGACGTAGCCATGTTTAGAAGGTATTATTTCATTATTTGGTAACCTTACAAATTAAAGTGCCTTAATCATGTATAAATCCAAACCCTGTGTCGCATGCTCAGCTATCCTAGCGCTAGCAGTGGTAGGTTTGTTTCAGTTAGGGAAACAGTTTCATGTACGCGTAATAACGTATAGTTTTGTCCTGAACTTTTAGAGGTAAAGCAGGAGGACCCTTCTGTTTCCACAATCTTACGTAACGCCCCAAGGGGTAAAGCACTGCATTCAGAGCAGGTATTCTCTTGGGCCCAATTATTGAGTTTTGGACACCAATTCTGCAATTTGGGATCAATACCAATGAACGCTTTGAGTCCCTGCATGAAGCACCATGGACGACACTACGGTGATAAGGAGATATCTCAATAATAATGTCCCGTTGATACTTACCAGGATGGACTTTGAGGACAGCCCTTGCCTTAATGGATCTGCCGACTTTGTTGTTGACGAGACAGACATAGGGGCCTTTGTCTTCAGGGAGGACGCTGTGTATTCGCAGAGTTGACGACCCAGGGGACTCCGCAACCGAGAAACGCTTCTTCGCGAAATTCACCAAGCGCCCCGATCTTCGCCACGTGATCATGGGGGTAGGGTCAGCGATGGCCGCACATGTGATGAACACCGTACTGCCCGCGACTACCTTCTTGGTGCCTGGTTTACCTTTCATCTTTGGGTTAACTTTAATTAAAAAACAATAAATATCTGAAGCATCACCTGTGTATGATAAGTGAGTGAGAGAGTTTAGTTTTACGCCACACTCAGCTATATTCCAGCTATATGGCGGTGGTCTGTAAATAATCGAGTCTGGACCAGACAATCCAGTGATCAACAGCATGAGCATAAATCTGCGCAATTGGGAATCGATGACATGTGTCAATCGAGTCAGCGAGCCTGAACACCCGATCCCGTTAGTTGCCTCTTACGACAAGCATGGGTTACTGAAGATCAATATTCTAACCCGTACCGTCACGGGTCGTGTATGATAAGGGGTCAGATGTTTTAGAGTGATGATGACGAGGAACAAAACCTTATTATTATGCATTTGATAATATTCACTCGAGGAGTGGTGAGCAATCCATCTGGTCAGTCTCTACAGGTTAATTCCTTACTGAAATATTCAGAATGCTTTGCATGTTGATTGGTTAAGGTCGCACTAAGCAATCATCCAGCTATATGACGGCAGTCTAAAATAGTGAGTGAGTGAGTTTGGTTTTACGCCACTTTCAGCAATATTCCAGCAATATCACGGTGGGGGACACCAGAAATGGGTTTCACATATTGTACCCATGTGGGGAATCGAACCCGGGTCTTCGGCGTGACGGGCGAACGTTTTAACCACTAGGCTACCCCACCGCCCCAGTCTAAAATAAGGATGGACCAAATGATTGACATCATGAGCATCGACAGTATCAATATGAATACGATGAAATGGATTCAGCGAGCCTGACCACCGACACCGCATGGGGTGCGTCACTTGGGAGAAGAATGTGAAGCAGGACATACATTATAAACAGGTTGTCTGCTGCAAATCAGTTTCGGTGTACCTACCTGGAAGTTTTTCCCCGATGAAGATGGGAAGGCTGAAGTCTCCCACGCCGTAACGGGTGCGAAATTGTACCTGCACCTTGTAGCGTGCTCCATTCTCGAAGTCCAGCACCACTTCTGGATTTCCAAATACTGATTTACTTGCCATGGGCTCGACGGCTACGTTGTTGCTGTCGACTTGCACGTAAGACACGACGTAGCCAAGTACAGACTTGGTATCTGCTGCTAGCCAACGTACCTTGACTCCCCCTGTCACCTTGTTGACAGTCACATTGGCTGGCCTGCTGGAATTTGCTAAAATAATCAGAAAATTTCAAAGTTGTTTAATATATATAATAGTAGTGGAAGAGAAGTTTTGAAGTATACATTTCCTTAATGCAAGAGCTGTGCCTGGTTCACAGCAAATATTTATTGTCATCCATACACAGTATTCCATCTCAGGTAATAACATTTGTCAGTTTAAGGGTTAAGATTAGTTTGAACTATACCATAAGGAGGAGTCTTGACATGTGTGACGGCCGTGGCCTTTTCATTTCCCAGTTGACCTTGTGCCCGGAAGTAATAGAGCTCTCCAGGGTCAAGGTCCATGACCCGGAAGCCTCTGATCCCAGGGAATACGCTAAGCAGTAGCCATGGGTCGCTCTGGCTGGTTGTGAAGGACAGTCGGAAGTCCTGCAGTTCCTGATCCCCTAGAGTGTCCCATGAGACGTACACCTCAGTCTCGGAGATGGCGTCGGCGCTGATACTGAGCTGACCTGAACATAGAATGAGGGAGGAATTTAGAACAACTTTGAATATTGTTAAGCTAACATCGTGAACTCATACTCAAGACCTTTTTATCGTCGTGATCAGGATTTCTAACTGTGATATAGATATGCCTCTGTCACAGACAATACTCAATGTCTGTTTTTTTATTGACACCTATGTGTCTGCCTGCCTGTCTGCTAATGACAATATTCAATAGACAACTTCGATCACTGACCACATGCAATTTGAACTTAACACCTATCAGGCTATACACCATAAACAAAACGCATTGATTTATGGCCCGAGTTCGGTCTCTGTCACATTATGTAATTACACAGACAGGCAGGTGTCATACTTGTAGACATGACATGTTATGATGTCTGTTGATTGCAAAATGTTATACACAAAAAATGAGCATGTATTTACAAAACCCAACATCTCTATACATATACACACACAATGAGCCGTGAGGGCATCTGCAAATGAACCAGCCGTTACACTTGAGTGCACACCCAACCGCTCTGACTGGGTTCGGTATCCGGCTGCTTCGTTTCTAGGGAAGTGAACCCAAGTACAAAATAATGCACTTGATTTGCGATTGTACGCTTATAATTTTGTTTATATGTTTTTTCATAATCAGCAATGTATATTATATGTCATGAATAAGTGATGATTGTGTTTTGATTATGTTTGATTTTTTTGTTGCATGTGATCTTTAATCTTTATGAAGAATATAGTATTTTGTTACAAGGCATGAACACATTCTTAGGGAGGTTCCTGTGTTTTAAGTTTAGAATGAAATTTATTTCACTGGTGCAAGGTTGAGACGTGGTCGAAATCTATAATATGCAAGTGGAATACTTCATGGAGTATTGAAGTCAGAAAAGAGTGTGGAAGTCCAGCCGTGTGTTTCGTATCTCTAGGCGTCGTTTCCAATAACATATAGACGTTCGTCCTAAACCACTGACAAAATGTGAGTGAATTATCAATACTTGTCACATAAACGTACAACCCAATCTAGGGGTACATCTGCATAATCGGTACATATTATCACCACAATGATTCGAGGTTTACTGCCAGTACAAGCGAAACGTTTTCAATAGAAAGACATTGCTATACTGTCATAGCTTAGCTTTCAGAGCAAAGATATACAAATGCGACATATTTAGATCAAAATATTGCATACGCCCCTCGTAAATATAGCCTGTAAAATGGCACTGGAATAATATTTGCCAGAAACGACCGTTTCACTAGTTCTGTGGTAGCAGCCAGTAATCCAAACCCGTCCCAGTACGCAATGCCGAAGTCACATACACACAGACAATATCATCTTGATGCATACATGTGATGCGCACAGTAACATTCAAACCCACTGGATGCGTGCAGGTCAAACTACCCCCAGATGTAACACAACTGTGACGAGCACACGTTTTTTTTTAATGTCAGTGTGTACAAAACATGTGTATATTGACGGTGAAAGAGGAGACTGCCAAATGCGATTATGTTCTGGCTGTACTGGAAAATATGGTTACAAAATGACTGACATGTCGGAAACTCGGAAACCTGTGCGTGTGATTGCAAATACCGCTACGACGATGTCCAGAGTCAATAATTGAGCCCGATACCCATTATACATATAATTATCGACATGACGCGAACCGGAAACACGACAGTTGACAACCCGGAAGTGACGTTTGACAGCTATGTCCCGCGACGCCATTTTGGCGTATTTGAAGTTCAGAGGAAGACTGAACGTTCTTGGCAGTAAATCGGTATATATATCTAGCTGTAAAAACGATTAACAAGCAATTAATTGTACTTGTTTTGTTTTCTCTGCTTCCCAGCAGGAATAACTATGGCATGCTCAGAACTACAACGTGACTGTTTCAAATTGTGCCGTACCCTTGACATTCTGACCAGCCTTAATCAGAGGTCCCACATCTGGCAAAGTTAAACACATTTCCAAAGGTTATTATGCAATATACTATTCATTTATATCCTAGCTTTTGTATGCATTGTATGAAACGACATTGTGGATTTTGGTATTCACGTTACGCTCGGAATGTAAAATGTTTACTGTAATGCTGCATGGGTCTTACCTTGACAAGATCCTAATGAACAGCTTACAGCAATAAGTACCAGCCACACTGGCCACTGCATAATGAAGGTGAAGCCTCTGGTGTATTAGAAACAAATGCACTGAAACATCCAATCCTCGAAATGACGTCAGTTAGAATTCGACATCTTGCAGAGTATTTTGTCAGTATTGTGCACTGATGGAGACTTGACTAGATGTCATGCGAAATACCTCATCACCACCAGCCGTTCAGGGAAATAGAACTGACCAGTGTCAAACACTTCTGCAAAGACATACGTCCTACGCTTGACAATGTCAGGGTCAACTCTGTCTTTCTGCGGCAACCGTCAAGAGGTCTCGTTCGAGATTTCCTGTGCGCTCTCTCGGTAACTCGAGCATCGCCACTTGAACTAAGAGAGCAACACTGGGAAACGTGACCCTTCCGTCCGGTGCACCTACCGACAGAATGCCTGTCGTGGTCGTTATAAGATATATTTCTCTAAAATAACTTCACGATCGTCATAAGCATAGTTACAAACGGATTAAAAACAGTTGGCTGTAACCGTGAAATCATTACACTATATGTATGTCCTCACACAGTTGGGTATTCGGGGTTTGAGCTGGTCGTAATAGGAGGCTTAATGGATCGTGTGGTCAGACTTGGTGATTGGTTGGATGTCATCGTGACCCAGTGAGTCGGTGCTCACCATATCAATCACTGTATTGTCTCGACGATGTACAGGCTCTTTTCATGTAGTTGGAATACCATTAAGTGAGGGTATAAACAAAAGCGGACAACCAAAGTCTTGATGTAAAGAGGAAACTTGTGAGGAATATCAAACGACATAGAGACAGAATACGAAGACGGGTCCAGTGGTTCACACACAAGGTCTATAGTGATTTCTGCAGTGTGTCCTACATGAAATATCAGTAAGGTGATGTGTGTAATATCTTGAGTGTTCCGCGCACTTCGTCCTACATGAAATAGCGGAATAGTTAGTGAGTGTGAGTCAAGTGCTTAGGATTCCGAAGTGTGTGTCCCCCATAAGACAGCTGTATAGTGAGTGGGTGTCATGTGCTGAGATCTCAATGCAGTGTGCCCCACATAACATGTCGGTATTGTGAGTGTGCATCATGTGCTGAGAGCTCAATGCAGTGTGCCCCACATAACATGTCGGTATTGTGAGTGTGCATCATGTGCTGAGAGCTCAATGCAGTGTGCCCCACATAACATTGCGGTATAGTGAGTAGGTGTCCTGTGCTGAGAGCTCAATGCAGAGTGTCCCACATGACATAGCGGTATAGTGAGTGGGTGTCATGTGCTGAGAGCTTAATGCATTGTGCTACACATTACGTAACGGTAAAGTGAGTGGTTGTCATGTGCTGAGACCTCAATGCAGTGTGTCCCACATAACATAGAGGTATTGTGAGTGGGTGTCATGTGCTGAGAGCTCAAGGCAATGTGCCCCACATAACATAGCGGTATTGTGAGTGGGTGTCATGTGCTGAGAGCTCAATGCAGTGTGCCCCACATAACATTGCAGTTTTTTAAGTGGGTGTCATGTATTAAAAGTTTCGGGATATAAGTGTCAATTAAAGGCCCCCCGCCAACTGCGTCACGGCCACCCCAAGATCAGTCTACGACCTTGATACTGTCCAAATGCACGACGATCCCGATCTATCCATTCTTAGCCCAAAGTGACTGGTAATGAAACCAAATAATATAGACTTTGTTTCCGTTTGTTTCTATTTCATTAATTTCATTATTCTTTATTTCTTCCGTGAACATGCTCGGTAAAACATATTGAACACATTATGAGTAAACACTTTTCAGTTATCTCAGATGACCGGTGAGTGACGAAAATGACCCAGCCCACGCCTCGTTAATTCAGCGGCACGTCGGACCATGGCTCCTCTCATTATTTGTCTTGTGAAACACGTGACATAATCCACACATCATTCAAAATTGGATATTGGCCGTCTCTGCGAATTTGTTTATTCATTACATGTCTTTGTGAGAGCAGACATGATTTTAGATAAAGTTACCTGGAAGTGATTGACTGTTGAACAAATCACCCTCACACAACCCTGCGGATGCGCAGTCGAAACCCACGACCCCCCATCAGTAAAATTATTATAGCCTCATACCCCAAGCATCCCAGGATGACCTGATTGCAATGTTTTAAAGAATGAGGTTGTTTGCCATTATTCTGTCTAACTTACTCTCATTGTATGGAACACGATATCAAAACTTTACATGACATTTTTGTATGATGATTAACGGAGGGTCTGCTTTTCTTTGGTTTATTTGGACACATATCTGTGTGCTCGCAGTCACAATTTACAAAATGTATCATGAACGGCATCAGTGCGACATAAATGGCATCCGGTTGCAGCATCCCCGGCCGCAGGAGCATCCCTCCAGTCACACAGTGCTCCCCACGTTATCTATATGATTGGTCAGGAATGTAGGGGCTCGAATTACGCTTACAAAATGATCATGTGGTAATAGTCGTTAAGGATAATATACATGTTGCAAATATGCTTCCAGACATGCTGGACAGGCGTTGCAAGTTTAATGATGTAGAATATTGTGATGTGATTGTTGACAACTGTGTGGAGGAGATTCGATGAGGTGAAATGAGGTCGGTAATGTATGTGGTGGAAATAGTTATCTTAAGGTGGATGTAAATATTTCGTTTAGGGGGTTCGCATGTTCAGCCTATGTTAGTCCCATCTGTTCCACTTGATTTGGGAAGCCAGTGTTGGTAACTGGGTGTGAGAAGCCAGTGTGGATCAAGGGGTGTGAGAAGTCAGTGTGGATCAAGGGGTGTGAGAAGCCAGTGTTGATCACTGGGTGTGAGAAGCCAGTGTGGATCAAGGGGTGTGAGAAGCCAGTGTTGGTCACTGGGTGTGAGAAGCCAGTGTGGATCAAGGGGTGTGAGAAGTCAGTGTGGATCAAGGGGTGTGAGAAGCCAGTGTTTGTCACTAGGTGTGAGAAGCCAGTGTGGACCAAGGGGTGTGGGAAGCCAGTGTTGGTCACTGGATGTGAGAAGCTAGTGTGGATCAAGGGGTGTGAGAAGCCAGTGTGGATCAGTGGGTGTGAGAAGCCAGTGTGGATAAAATTATGTGAGAAGCCAGTGATGAGCAATTGGTGTGAGAAACCAGTGTGGAGCAATAAGTGTGAGAAGCTAGTGTGAATCACTGGGTGTGAGAAGCCAGTGTGGATCAATGGGTATGGGAAATCAGTGTGGATAAAAGGATGTGAGAAGCCAGTTTGGATCAATGGGTGTGAGAAGCCTTTGTGGATCAGTGGTCATTGGATATGGCAAGCTTGTGTCGGTCACTGGATATGGGAAGTCACTGTGGATCATTAAGTATAGAAAGTCGGCCTTTAGATCTGACAAGTCGACTATCGAGGATTCGAAAGTCACGTTTCAGTGAGTTTCAGGCTTACTAGTATGTATGTGGAGTCCATGGTGAATATTGGGGTTCTGAATTTTGGATGGATGCAAGATGAGGGGCAGGGAGAGTCAGATTTACCCATTTGGGGGTAGACAGACTTGAACCGCTGAGGAGCTTTTGGAAGTCGAATGACCCTACTGGCAAGTCGAAATGCCACTGTGTCTGTACTCCAGAACCTTGTACCTTGTTTACCACCATGAGGACCTCCAACAACAAAAGGTCATGTGAACACAACTGAACATTGTCAAGAAGTAAATCAAACACTTCAACACGTCAGAGTGAATTCCATTGACTCTAAATCATCACGAAATACGGTATGACACCGTAACAAGGTTTAAAATAAAGGTGAAAATATTTAATGCAACATACGCATTCAGATATTTTTTTTCAAATCGTTTTTATTCCACAATAGTGTTATGTTATCAAAGTTCCTAAATAATGAGGCTTGTTGTTCAGAGCGTTGCATGGTGACTGCGCTGACCTTTCAGGTTCTCAGGTTCTCAACACACCCTAATGGCCGCTGTCAGTCATTATCCTTTATTTAATGTAAATTACACTGATTTCCTACATTTTGATAGGAAGTTGCAAATTATGATTGACGTTGTTTGAAACACAAGCTATTCTATGTAGGCGGAGGTTTATTAGTTCTGTCTGACCGGTGTTGACGAGAGCCGGTGTTTCAGAGTTACATTTGCTGTGGAGAGATAACGTCTGGCAGAGCTGGAGAATATAACTAAAACAATGTTGAAAGTAGCTGTGTTCATTGGTTGTGTTGCCATGGTTCTCTCTGACAGCCAACAGGTAGGTGCTAGTTTAATGGATGATGCTTTACCTGAACGATCGTGGTTTAAACATATTTTATCCTATTCAAGAAGAAAGAAAAGGATTGGCAAACAAGCCTAAATGGCTTATATTAATGCCGCTCCATAATACACGTGAAGGTTCACATTTGTGCATAATACATATTTATAGTGGTTATAACAAGTTATCTCTGAATAATAACAATCATGGATATCAACAATTTATCTTGGTTTTGTTTCGTGGCCAGCTGATACAAATAAAAAAATAAGAAAGGCTACCAAACTTTATGAATCAAAACGTTTTGATGTAATAATGAATTGATAGACTGAACGTAGAATATCCATATTCGTCTGATGAGGCACTGAGTTATTGCTATTTAGCACATCCCGCAGGGTGAAACCTTTCACATAGAAATACGATTCGTATCGAATGGTATTATATTTAGGACACATGAAAAAATAGTGGAATACATCCTCATAATCTTGTGAGCAGGAACAAGAAGCATTATCAGAAATGAAACGATTATACTTATCACTGTTTAAGTCACTGCATCCCAATCTAAGGCGGCAGTGTATTATTTGACAAAATCGACTACCAAAATTTAGATCGAACATTGTGTTGGTATTAACTTGTGGTGTGATTGAATTCTTAAACTGTCCAACAGAGGAAGCGTTTGTAGCATTTGTAGGTAGGTCATTCCACAGTTTAATTGTATCGGGTAAAAACGATTTGGCATAATTAGTAGATTTGCATCTTATAATCTGATAATTTTCATTATTCATAAGATTGTAGTTACTGTTATCAGAAACATTCCCTGGAGCAAGATCACAAAGATAGTCAGGAACCATGTGGTTTACCATTTTGTAAAATAATGTTAATTTAGAAGTTTCTCTCCGTTTCGATAAGGAAGTCAGGTTTGTTTCATGATATAGTTTCGCATGGCTTGTACCTCTAACTGCACCGCATATTGTGCGTTAGGCATCCAAGTGAAGGTTTTCTAGTGACAAGGACTGTTCGTTTGTACAATTGTGTCAGAGATGACAGCAATAGTCAAATAGAGGTAAGATAAAGGATTTATACATTGTTTCGAGAGTTTTGCGTGATAGTCTATATTTAAAACTACGAAGGCAATTAATCATAGGGCTAATTTTTCTTATCATGTCATTAATGTGGGAATGCCAGAGGAGGTTTTCCTGAAAAATAATGCCTAGGTGTTTATGAGTCTGCACTTCATTTATAGGTGTACCATTCATCGAGAGGGGAGGTTTCGTAGAAGGTTTCGTTTTGTGTGAAAACTGGATAGTTTCAGTTTTGTTAGGATCAAATTTTAATTGCCAGGTTTCCGCCCATTTAGATATTCTGTCTAAATCTGAGTTAAGAATGAATGCACTCGTATGGGGATCGTCGATTATTACATAGAGGTGGTGGTAATGTCTGCAAAAGGCGTATATTACTTTCGATTCCATCAACTATGTCGTTTGTGTATATCAAGAATAAAGAGGTCAGGACTGATCCTTGGGGGCACTCGGCTATTATCGGTTTTAATTCTGATTTGTAACCTTGGATAACTACTCTTTGCATTCTATTTTGCAAATTACTTCCAAACCATTTCAGTAACTTCCCATCTATCCCACATGATTTTAGTTTATGGATAATCCCTTTGTGCCAAACTTTATCAAATGACTTGCTTATATCGCAGAATACAGCTCTTACTTCTTTTCCGTTGTCTATAGCTTTAGCAATAAAATTATACAAATGCGTGAGTTGGTAAGCTGTTGAATCTCCTGGCATGAATCCAGATTGTAAATTTGAGAGGCAATTGTTATCTCTCATGAAGTTAAAGACATATTTAAATATACATTTTCAAAGACCTTGGATAAACAAGATTTTTAAGGCAACAGGTCTATAGTTCGAACAGTCGTTTATATTACCTTTCTCTTGTGGATTGGTATAACTGATGATTCTTTCCATATGTCTGGGAAAACTGATGTTTGAAGTGACTTGTTAAAGAGTTTAGTTAATGCTAGTGACAAGGAAGGGGATACCAAACGTAGGAAGCGGTTTCCAATACCATCTGGTCCACTCGCTTCGGTAATGTTTAGCGATGATAGAACATCTTCAACATCCTGCTTTGTAAGATATAACTTCCTCATATATTTACTATTATTGTTTAAGGTCATATTTGGAAGATCCTTATTAGGGTCGGCGATTGTTGCCTAGTCCAATACAGTAATTATTTAAAACGTTTGCTAATGATTCTGGTTTCTTGATAGACTTCGTTATTGTGGGTAATAGGAGGAAAAGGAGGTACTTTCAGATTTTCTGTTCATATAGTTTTTTAACTAAACGCCACCATGGTTTAGTGCTATGATCATTGTTTGTTTGAGTGTCTAATTTTGTTGTAAAATCTTTCTTGGCTTTTCTAACTGCAGAAGTCACTTGATTTCTTGTGTGATCTAAAGTAGCCCAGTCATTTTCACCATTTTTGTGTTTCGCTATTTTATGTTGTCGATTTCGTTTCCGCATGAGTTTGCGAATGTTATTATTCATCCAGGAGTATCTTTACATCTTATTGCTTAACAATTTTTGTTTGGTATATTGGAATCGCAGATATGAGATAAGGTTTTAAATACACCACCAATGCTCACATTTATGTCAGGTGATGACAGTACGTTTTCCCAATCAGTATTATCAACGTGGAAGCAGAATATCGCCTTTGTTTACCAATGTGTAATCGTAAACTTTTCTCAGATATATTTTCGTTGACTTCATACATTCTTTTACTGTTACGGATACTGGACAATGATCGCTACAAAAAGGTTCTAAAACATTTGACTCTTTTACCATATCGAGACGAGAAACAAATATCAAATCAATAAGGGTTCTACTGTTTTGGGTGACTCTGGTTGGTGAGTTTATATGTTGATGCAAACCGTAAGCCACCATAAGATTGTTTATTTTAGCGTCTCATTTGTTGTAAATATCAATGTTAAAATCTCCAACAATGATTGTATCTAAATCCATATCCATTGCATCTCCAATCGATTGATCTAACAGGTTCCAATACTGCTCACTTTTGTCTGCTCGATAGAATACACCCACTAGATATTTCCTGCTATTGTAGCGGAGATCTATCTATAATGCTTCCAGACCAATCGTATCTAAGATTTCTACTCGTTTGGCGATGAATGTGTTCTTAACGTAGACAGCGACCCCACCACCCCATGTAAGTCTAATCTTTTCTAAAGGGACACTGAAAGCCTGGAATAAAAATATTACTATCTAAAATACCTTCATTGAGCCAGGTTTCTGTCAAACAGATAACGTCATATTCGTTTAGTTCTAGACCTATGAGTTCAATTTTATCTTTAACACTACATGCATTTAAATGGATAATTTTAAGATCAGTATAACACGTTGGTCCTGGGTTGGGATGGATATCACCACAAAGTAATAGCAATAAGGTTAGGAGTAGAGATATTCCAGCATCGTAAAGGCACGTCATCATTACTACAAACTTTCGAAAGTTTAATAAATTTGTTTTTTCAAAAGAACAAACCCACCTATTGCCTGCGTTGAGAAATGTTAACTGGCATTATCGGTCGTTATGAGATCAAATGAATGGCGACAATGGTGGGGATACAAACTAGAACTGGTATAAACTGACCACGAAACATGAATTAAGTCACGTCTGCAAAAATGGTAACGATCGTATACTTTCTACACGGCCGGTTGTCGTTAACCACGCATTTCACGTAGAAGGTATTTAGGGTTCCTTCTACCCTTCTACCATTTATCCAGCGTCTTCGTCAACTCACCACAAGAAATAAATGTTATTTGTTTTAAGAAAGGAAGCCAGCATGTACAAGTAACCTCAAAGTAGAAATCGGTAAATCGTTAAACAAGTAGCAGCCAAATTTCAAATAAAAAAAACCCTCAAAGCTGCCACAAACTTCTCACTATCTTATTTTCTTCTTACTATTATCAGGTTTTACTTCCGTCATACGTTTTGGGTAGATGATGAAAGACACTAAAATCCTTAACTTCTCAAAATAACGAGTATATAAACACAAACTGGATCGTTATATCATCGAAAGGGTGAAAGAATCACGAGCGGTCTTGTTAAGGTCTTGTTAAGATGGTTGTCTAGAATAGTTTGCATGAAAGTATACATCTTTGTTTAAAATATAATTTCTATAGGGTTTGCAAATGATATCATTTGTTACACTTGACAGGTGTGGGCGTAGCTTAACTGGCGATTTGCTAACTTGAAAAACAACACGAAGAACAATTATGTATATATGATGAGACGCAAAATCAAAACCTTTTTTTTTAATTCTTTCTAAACGATTTAATAAGGCAAAATAGTGCAGATTATTAAAACATCAAAATTGTTTCAATTCTACCTATCATTACTGAAACCGAAAACACGAAACGCATCTTATACACATTGAAGCAAAACATGCTAAAAGTCATGAACTAGCCTCGAGAATATTTCAAAATACATTCAAATCAAATAGGAATTAGACAAATTCAATAAATATAACATTTAGTGTTGTATCGTCTTCGCGTGCTCACAATTATCGGCCTTGGTAGAAGACGGGGTGGCTTGCAATCCAGTAATGTATGTTTTCGTTGCTTGCTGTCGAGGCGTGGAGTCAAACTGTCAGACTGAAATCAAAATTAAGATTCCATGAATTTCGAAAGATTTTCTGTCTGAGGGAAGCGGTATTACATATTGACATTGCATACTGATACTGATGCAATATTGTTATTGATCTATTATTTGCAAAAGGGACAATTTAGAATATTAAGGTGTCGATAGAAACTTATTATAACCCCTGAATATGTGAAACTAAAACTTTTTCGAATTGACCTTGCGTTCTTCAGATCTACCCTACACGATCTCTTAATCGAGACGAGAAGATTCATAGGAATATTAAACAGCGCACAAATATGAACTAGTGCTCGAAAGAAAGTATACAGTGTGTTTGACAAACTTGAAAACTAAACAAAAGCATATATAAATGAACATCTGTTTTAATTTCAATCGATTTTTTCAATTTTCAATGTAAACAATTTCATTTCATACAGGGTCGAAAGTACCGTTGAGTGATACTGAAAGACATCTGTTATCAAAGTCAGAACTTTTGCACAAATCAACAAGGCGGTATTGTTTTCAGCAAAATGTCATCAAATATGAATCAATAGTAAGTGCGACCACAACACGTCGACGCATTGATGACGTAAAACGACGAAGCACGTTAGGCGTGATCCGTTGCCATTCCTGGCATTGCTCCAGTTGTTGAGAGGTGGCAGGTGGCGCTGGTAGTCTTCTGGCTTGTCGATCCAGGTAGTCCCATAAGTGTTCTATCGGATTCTTGTTGGGAGAACATGTTGACCACGGCAAAACAACGATGCTAGAGTTGTGCAGAAATTCGTTAGTCACTATTGCTGTGTGAGGCCTTTCGTTATCGTGCTGGTAAGCAATGCCACCTGGTTGTTGCTGGATAAATGTCAGTATTGCTGTGTGAGGCCTTGCGTTATCGTGCTGGTAAGCAATGCCACCTGGTTGTTGCTGGATAAATGTCAGTATTGCTGTGTGAGGCCTTGCGTTATCGTGCTGGTAAGCAATGCCACCTGGTTGTTGCTGGATAAATGTCAGTATTGCTGTGTGAGGCCTTGCGTTATCGTGCTACTGGTAAGCAATGCCACCTGGTTGTTGCTGGATAAATGTCAGTATTGCTGTGTGAGGCCTTGCGTTATCGTGCTGGTAAGCAATGCCACCTGGTTGTTGCTGGATAAATGTCAGTATTGCTGTGTGAGGCCTTGCGTTATCGTGCTGGTAAGCAATGCCACCTGGTTGTTGCTGGATAAATGTCACTATTGCTGTGTGAGGCCTTGCGTTATCGTGCTGGTGGCAATCACCACCGTTGCTGGATAAGCAATGCCTTGGTAACCTGGTTGTTGCTGGATAAATGTCAGTATTGCTGTGTGATAGCCTTGCGTTATCGTGCTGGTAAGCAATGCCACCTGGTTGTTGCTGGATAAATGTCAGCATTGCTGTTGAGGCCTGGCGTTAGGCGATGCCACCTGGTTGTTGCTGAATAAATGTCACTGTTGTTAGACCTTGCGTTATCGTGCTGGTAAGCAATGCCACCTGGTTGTGCTGGATAAATGTCAGTATTGCTGGTAGTGAGAGGCCTTGCGTTATCGTGCCGGTAAGCAATGCCACCTGGTTGTTGCTGGATAAATGTCAGTATTGCTGTGCGGAGGCCTTGCGTTATCGTTGCTGGTAAGCAATGCCACCTGGTTGTTGCTGGATAAATATCGGTATTGCTGTGCGAAGGCCTTGCGTTATCGTGCTGGTAAGCAATGCCACCTGGTTGTTGCTGGATAAATGTCAGTATTGCTGTGTGAGGCCTTGCGTTATCGTGCTGGTAAGCAATGCCACCTGGTTGTTGCTGGATAAATGTCAGTATTGCTGTGTGAGGCCTTGCGTTATCGTGCTGGTAAGCAATGCCACCTGGTTGTTGCTGGATAAATGTCAGTATTGCTGTGTGAGGCCTTGCGTTATCGTGCTGGTAAGCAATGCCACCTGGTTGTTGCTGGATAAATGTCACTATTGCTGTGTGAGGCCTTGCGTTATCGTGCTGGTAAGCAATGCCACCTGGTTGTTGCTGGATAAATGTCAGTATTGCTGTGTGAGGCCTTGCGTTATCGTGCTGGTAAGCAATGACACCTGGTTTGCTGGATAAAATGTCAGTATTGCTGTGTGAGGCCTTGCGTTATCGTGCTGGTACTTTCAATGCCACCTGGTTGTTGCTGGATAAATGTCGAGTATTGCTGTGTGAGGCCTTGCGTTATCGTGCTGGTAAGCAATGCCACCTGGTTGTTGCTGGATAAATGTCAGTATTGCTGTGTGAGGCCTTGCGTTATCGTGCTGGTAAGCAATGCCACCTGGTTGTTGCTGGATAAATGTCAGTATTGCTGTGTAGAGGCCTTGCGCGTTATCGTGCTGGTAAGCAATGCCACCTGGTTGTTGCTGGATAAATGTCCACTATTAACGTGTGAGGCCTTGCGTTATCGTGCTGGTAAAGCAACGCCACCTGGTTGCTTGCTGGATAAAATCGTCAGTATTTGCTGTGGCGGAGGCCGCCGTTATCGTGCTGGTAAAGCATTACCACCTGGTTGCTGGCTGGATAAATGTATTATTGCTGTGGTGAGGCCTTGCGTTATCGTGCTGGTAAGCAATGCCACCTGGTTGTTGCTGTTCGGATAAATGTCAGTATTGCTTGTTAGGAGGCCTTGCGTTATCGTGCTGGTAAGCAATGCCACCTGGTTGTTGCTGGATAAATGTCAGTATTGCTGTGTGAGGCCTTGCGTTATCGTGCTGGTAAGCAATGCCCACCTGGTTGTTGCCTGGATAAATGTCACTATTGCTGTGTGAGGCCTTGCGTTATCGTGCTGGTAAGCAAATGCCACCTGGTTGTTGCTGGACGTATCGAGTATTGCATTGTGAGGCCTTGCGTTATCGTGCGCTGGTAAGCAATGCCACCTGGTTGTTGCTGGATAAATGTCAGTATTGCTGTGTGAGGGCCTTGCGTTATCGTGCGCTGGTAAGCAATGACACCTGGTTGTTGCTGGATAAATGTCAGTATTGCTGTGTGAGGCCTTGCGTTATCGTGCTGGTAAGCAATGCCACCTGGTTTGTTGCTGGATAAATGTCAGTATTGCTGTGTGAGGCCTTGCGTTATCGTGCTGGTAAGCAATGCCACCTGGTTGTTAACTGGATAAATGTCAGTATTGCTGTTATTGTGAGGCCTTGCGTTATCGTGCTGGTAAGCAATGCCACCTGGTTGTTGCTGGATAAATGTGCTATTGCTGTGTGAGGCCTTGCGTTATCGTGCGCTGGTAAGCAATGCCACCTGGTTGTTGCTGGATAAATGTCGTCAGTATTGCTGTGAGGCCTTGCGTTATCGTGCTGGTAAGCAATGCCACCTGGTTTGTTGCTGGATAAATGTCGAGTATTATTGCTGTGTGGAGGCCTTGCGTTATCGTGCTGTGGTAAGCAATGCCACCTGGTTGTTGCTGGATAAATGTCAGTATTGCTGTGTGAGGCCGTTATCATTATCGTGCTGGTAACAATGCCACTGGTTGCTGCTGGATAAATGTCACTATTGGTGTGTGAGGCCTTGCGTTATCGTGCTGGTAAGCAATGCCACCTGGTTGTTGCTGGATAAATGTCAGTATTGCTGTGTGAGGCCTTGCGTTATCGATGGTGGTAAAAGCAATGCCACCTGGTTGTTGCTGATAAATGTCAACATTGCTTATTATTCGCGCTGTGTGAGGCCTTGCGTTATCGTGCCGGGTAAGCAATGCCACCTGGTTGTTGCTGGATAAATGTCAGTATTGCTGTGTGAGGCCTTGCGTTATCGTGCTGGTAAGCAATGCCACCTGGTTGTTGCTGGATAAATGTCAGTATTGCTGTGTGAGGCCTTGCGTTATCGTGCTGGTAAGCAATGCCACCTGGTTGTTGCTGGATAAATGTCAGTATTGCTGTGTGAGGCCTTGCGTTATCGTGCTGGTAAGCAATGCCACCTGGTTGTTTGCTGGATAAATGTCAGTACTGTGCTGTGTGAGGCCTTGCGTTATCGTGCTGGTAAGCAATGTCACTGGTTGTTGCTGGATAAATGTCAGTATTGCTGTGTGAGGGCCTTGCGTTTATCGTGCTGGTAAGCAATGATAACCTGGTTGTTGCTGGATAAATGTCACTCGTTAACGTAGCGTGAGGCCTTGCGTTATCGTGCTGGTAAGCAATGCCACCTGGTTGTTGCTGGATAAATGTCAGTATTGCTGTGTGAGGCCTTGCGTTATCGTGCTGGTGCTACAATGCCACCTGGTTGTTGCTGGATAAATGTCACTATTGCTGTGTGAGGCCTTGCGTTATCGTGCTGGTAAGCAATGCCACCTGGTTGTTGCTGGATAAATGTCAGTATTGCTGTGTGAGGCCTTGCGTTATCGTGCTGGTAAGCAATGCCACCTGGTTGTTGCTGGATAAATGTCAGTATTGCTGTGTGAGGCCTTGCGTTATCGTGCTGGTAAGCAATGCCACCTGGTTGTTGCTGGATAAATGTCAGTATTGCTGTGTGAGGTCCCCGCGTTATCGTGCTGGTAAGCAATGCCACCTGGTTGTTGCTGGATAAATGTCAGTATTGCTGTGTGAGGCCTTGCGTTATCGTGCTGGTAAGCAATGACACCTGGTTGTTGCTGGATAAATGTCAGTATTGCTGTGTGAGGCCTTGCGTTATCGTGCTGGTAAGCAATGCCACCTGGTTGTTGCTGGATAAATGTCACACTATTGCTGTGTGTGTGAGGCCTTGCGTTATCGTGCTGGTAAGCAATGCCACCTGGTTGTTGCTGGATAAATGTCGAGTATTGCTGTGTGAGGCCTTGCGTTATCGTGCTGGTAAGCAATGCCACCTGGTTGTTGCTGGATAAATGTCACTATTTGTGCTGTGTGAGGCCTTGCGTTATCGTGCTGGTAAGCAATGCCACCTGGTTGTTGCTGGATAAATGTCAGTATGCTGTGTGAGGCCTTGCGTTATCGATGCTGGTAGGCGTACCACCTGGTTGTTGCTGGATAAATGTCGAGTATTGCTGTGTGAGGCCTTGCGTTATCGTGCTGGTAAGCAATGCCACCTGGTTGTTGCTGGATAAATGTCGAAGTATTGCTGTGTGGCGAGGCCTTGCGTTATCGTGCTGGTAAGCAATGCCACCTGGTTGTTGCTGGATAAATGTCAGTATTGCTGTGTGAGGCCTTGCGTTATCGTGCTGGTAAGCAATGACACCTGGTTGTTGCTGGATAAATGTCAGTATTGCTGTGTGAGGCCTTGCGTTATCGTGGTAAGCAATGACACCCTGGTTGTTGCTGGATAAATGTCACTATTGCTGTGTGAGCCTTACGCGTTATCACTGCTGGTAAGCAATGTCACCTGGTTGTTGCTGGATAAATGTCACTATTGCTGTGTGAGGCCTTGCGTTATCGTGCACAGTAAGCAATGCCACCTGGTTGTTGCTGGATAAATGTCACTATTGCTGTGTGAGGCCTTGCGTTATCGTGCTGGTAAACAATGCCACCTGGTTGTTGCTGGATAAATGTCACTATTGCTGTGTTGAGGCCTTGCGTTATCGTGCTGGTAAGCAATGCCACCTGGTTGTTGCTGGATAAATGTCGGTCAGTATTGCTGTGTGAGGCCTTGCGTTATCGTGCTGGTAAGCAATGCCACCTGGTTGTTGCTGGATAAATGTCAGTATTGCTGTGTGAGGCCTTGCGTTATCGTGCTGGTAAGCAATGCCACCTGGTTGTTGCTGGATAAATGTCACTATTGCTGTTGTAAACGAGGCCTTGCGTTATCGTTAACGGTAAGCAATGCCACCTGGTTGTTGCTGGATAAATGTCAGTATTGCTGTGTGAGGCCTTGCGTTATCGTGCTGGCACGGTAAGCAATGCCACCTGGTTGTTGCTGGATAAATGTCAGTATTGCTGTGTGAGGCCTTGCGTTATCGTGCGCTGGTAAGCAATGCCACCTGGTTGTTGCTGGATAAATGTCAGTATTGCTGTGTGAGGCCTTGCGTTATCGTGCTGGTAACGCAATGCCACCTGGTTGTTGCTGGATAAATATGCACTATTGCTGTGTGAGGCCTTGCGTTATCGTGCTGGTAAGCAATGCCACCTGGTTGTTGCTGGATAAATGTCACTATTGCTTAGCCGAGGCCTTGCGTTATCGTGCTGGTAAGCAATGCCACCTGGTTGTTGCTGGATAAATGTCTGAGTATTGCTGTGTGAGGCCTTGCGTTATCGTGCTGGTAAGCAATGCCACCTGGTTGTTGCTGGATAAATGTCACTATTGCTGTGTGAGGGCCTTGCGTTATCGTGCTGGTAAGCAATGCCACCTGGTTGTTGCTGGATAAATGTCAGTATTGCTGTGTGAGGCCTTGCGTTATCGTGCTGGTAAGCAATGCCACCTGAATTTGTTGCTGGATAAATATCAGTATTGCTGTGTGAAGAGGCCTTGCGTTATCATTGCTGGTAAGCAATGCCACCTGGTTGTTGCTGGATAAATGTCACTATTGCTGTGTGAGGGTAACGCGTTATCGTGCTGGTAAGCAATGCCACCTGGTTGTTTGCTGGATAAATGTCACTATTGCTGTGTGAAGAGGCCTTGCGTTATCGTGCTGGTAAGCAATGCCACCTGGTTGTTGCTGGATAAATGTCACTATTGCTGTAGTGTGAGGCCTTGCGTTATCGTGCTGGTAAGCAATGCCACCTGGTTGTTGCTGGATAAATGTCAGTATTGCTGTGTGAGGCCTTGCGTTATCGTGCTGGTAGCAATGCCACCTGGTTGTTGCTGGATAAATGTCAGTATTGCTGTGTGAGGCCTTGCGTTATCGTGCTGGTAAGCGAAAATGCCACCTGGTTGTTGCTGGATAAATGTCAGTATTGCTGTGTGAGGCCTTGCGTTATCGTGCTGGTAAAGCAATGCCACCTGGTTGTTGCTGGATAAATCATCGAGTATTGCTGTGTGAGGGCCTTGCGTTATCGTGCTGGTAAGCAATGCCACCTGGTTGTTGCTGGATAAATGTCAGTATTATGTGTGAGGCCTTGCGTTATCGTGCTGGTAAGCAATGCCACCTGGTTGTTGCTGGATAAATGTCAGTATTGCTGTGTGAGGCCTTGCGTTATCGTGCTGGTAAGCAAATGCCACCTGGTTGTTGCTGGATAAATATCCGGTATTGCTGTGTGCGAGGCCTTGCGTTATCGTGCCGAGTAAGCAATGCCACCTGGTTGTTGCTGGATAAAATGTCAGTATTGCTGTGTGAGGCCTTGCGTTATCGTGCTGTGTAAGCAATGCCACCTGGTTGTTGCTGGATAAATGTCAGTATTGCTGTGTGAGGCCTTGCGTTATCGTGCTGGTAAGCAATGCCACTGGTTGTTGCTGGATAAATGTCGAGGTATTGCTGTGTGAGGCCTTGCGTTATCGTTGGCACGGTAAGCAATGCCACCTGGTTGTTGCTGGATAAAATGTCAGTATTGCTGTGTGAGGCCTTGCGTTATCATTAGGCGCTGGTAAGCAATGACACCTGGTTGTTGCTGGATAAATGTCAGTATTAAGGTGAGGCCTTGCGTGCTGAGGCCTTGCGTTATCGATGCTGGTAAACGGCAACTTGCTGTGTGAGGCCTTGCGTTGTTGCTGGATAAATGTCTGCTGTATTGCTGTGTGAGGCCTTGCGTTATCGTGCTGGCCAAACCATGACCCTGGTTGTTGCTGGATAAATGTCAGTATTGCTGTGTGAGGCCTTGCGTTATCGTGCTGGTAAGCAATGACACCTGGTTGTTGCTGGATAAATGTCAGTATTGCTGTGTGAGGCCTTGCGTTATCGTGCTGGTAAGCAATGACACCTGGTTGTTGCTGGATAAATGTCAGTATTGTTGTGTGAGGCCTTGCGTTATAATAATAATAATAATAATAATAATAATGGATATTTTTAGCGCGCCATTTTCCACCCACTGATACATGCTCAAGGCGCTACATAAAAGCATACATACAATGCATACAGAGGATAAAATAGCAAAATAAGTATACATTGAAATTGATGACAGAAAGATTGATTTTAGGGATAGGTTTTGGAAAAAAAGAAAGTCTTCAACTTAATTTTGAAAGTTTCCAATGTGCATGACTGCTTTATGTGGAGGGAGAATTCCACAGAGTAGGACCAATACTGGAAAGATCTCTTGCCAAACGAAAAGAAAGGAGAACTTTCGGAGGGAGAGAAGACATTGGTCTTGAGATCTGAAGAGTTCTGGTAGAGAATTACACAGTGAGAAGTTCAGAGAGATATGAAAGAGCTTGATTATTATCATTTATACACAATGCAAAGAAGTTTGAAGTCAATCCGGAACTTGATTGGAAGCCAGTGTAATGATGAGGAGTACAGGGGTGATATGGTCTCGTTTGAGTGGTAAAGGATATAATACGTGCTGCTGTATTTTGGACTTTTGTAGTTTATTAGAGATGTCCGTTGGTGAGTCCGTATAGAAGGCTATTACAGTAGAATCCAATCTGGATGTTACAAGGCATCTCACAAGAGTGTGGGCACTTTCCATTTGTGATGCGCTTCCTAATCGTCCCAATGAGTCTGAGGTGGTAATAGCAGGTGCTGACACAACTTATCCACATGCGAATCTAGAGACAGGCCCGAATCAATATAAGCGCAAGATCTTTTATCAAAGCTGACGGTGTGATGTTAGCTGAACCAATCTTCACACTATCGATGTTCCAGGAATTTCCCCAAAGCTCTTTGGTTTCCCAACAAGGAGAACCTCATTTTGAGTGTCATTCAGTTTTAGTTTTCTGCTTGCGTCATCCCATGTCTTGAAGTTTCCAGAGTACAATTCTCAATCTCTTTCCAACGCTGATTGGGCATTATTTGAGTTCTGAACTTTGTCAGGAGTTGGTTGTCATCTGCATAGGGGAAAGAGTGTGTAAATTCAAAAAATTTGTCACTGATCAGAGAGAGTTGGTTGATGTAAATCAGGAAGAGCACTGGGCCTAGAACAGATCCCTGTGGAACTCCACGCTGACAGAGTAATCTTCTGTGAATGCTGCCCGACACTGTTGACTGACTGGTGTCTTAGCAGACAGGTATGAAGAGAACCAGGCCAGTGCTTGTCCGCCGATTCAGAGTGATGTTCAAGAGTTTGGAGAAGAATTTTGTGGTTCACAGTGTCAAATGCAGCACTCCAGATCTAAGAAGTGTCAGAATTGCCACGTCACCTCTATCAACTTAGGCATCTTAGGTCATTTACCACTCTTAGAAGGAGAGTTTCGGTAGAGAGTGGTGTGGACGGTAAATAGATTGGTACTAAATCTAAGATGCTGTTGCTTGACAAGTGAATCCATCAACCTCTTGTTGTAGGCTGCATCTCTCGATAAGTTTGGGTAGAAAAGTCAGATTAGAAACAGGGCGGTAGTTTTAAGGTCATTTTTGTCCAAGTTTTGCATTTTAACTAGTGTGGCATGATAACAGCATCTTTTAGCATGTGTGGAAAGATCCCAGATGACAGACTCTTGTTGATGATTTCCGTTAATGTCGGCAGAAACAGATTTAGGTGCTCAATCAGAAGATAAGTTGGTATAGAGCGTTGAGACAGGTGGTCTTGTTGGACGACATGACGAGAGATCTTACTTCCTGCTGGTAAGGCTTGGAACTGGAGGAGATAGTTTCCTGGAAATCAGGTATGGTAAAGAATGTCCTTTCAGTAAAATTCTGAAGCAACTTCCTGATGTCTTCATTCTTGTTCTTGGAAAATGAGTTAAAGAGATGAGCCAACTCAGATAGATTCTTTCCTTGAGGAAGTACAACAGTCTCCTTTTTGCCCATTAGCGAGCCCAGGAACTTGTGCAAGGTTTTTGGTTTGCAGGTAGAGTCTAAAATCTATTTGTTTGCAATAAAGACGTTTGGATTCCCGAATAACTTTACAGACCATATTCCTCGCAGCTTTATAAATTTGACGATCTACTTCTAAACGAGATTTCCGCCATTTTCTCTCAGCACGTCTTCGTACACACTTGGTGTGATGAACAGAGTCGTTGTACCAAGGACAATCGGAACGCTGAATGAAAGTTCTTTCCTTAATAGGAGCATGTTTGTCGAGTAAATCCCGAAGAACAGTGTTATACTGATGAGTCAAGCTTTCAACATTTGACTCAGGGTGTGCTATGAGGTCAGATATTAACAAGTCACCACAGAATTCGATCTTATCTATCTTTTTGAGATTGCGACAGGTCTTCGTGATCTTATTATTCCCAGATCTCTGCACATTGAGTGACATATTGATCATTGAGTGATCTGACACCAGTTTATCTTAAGCACTGCCACCTGGTTGTTGCTGGATAAATGTCAGTATTGTTGTGTGAGGCCTTGCGTTATCGTGTTGGTAAGCAATGCCACCTGGTTGTTGCTGGATAAATGTCAGTATTGCTGTGTGAGGCCTTGCGTTATCGTGTTGGTAAGCAATGCCACCTGGTTGTTGCTGGATAAATGTCAGTATTGCTGTGTGAGGCCTTGCGTTATCGTGCTGGTAAGCAATGCCACCTGGTTGTTGCTGGATAAATGTCAGTATTGCTGTGTGAGGCCTTGCGTTATCGTGTTGGTAAGCAATGCCACCTGGTTGTTGCTGGATAAATGTCAGTATTGCTGTGTGAGGCCTTGCGTTATCGTGTTGGTAAGCAATGCCACCTGGTTGTTGCTGGATAAATGGCATCGCAAATGGCAGCAAAACTTCATCCCTGTATCTTCGAGCATTCAGGTCGCCATGAATAATCAAAGGTCTTGTACTGAAAAACCGCACACCATCACGCTACCGGCTCCAGACGTATTGCACGTTTGTCTTACTCGTTGCATCAGTCTGATGACCGTTGCTCGGGTGCAGCCGAAGGTTCTGGCAATGAACGTGTGGTTAGCTCCTTGTTGGGCCATTCCGACAGCTCTCTCTTTCGATTTGCCTCAAACGTGGCATATCTTTTTATGTTCATTTTACAACTGTGTTGTTCAAGTGTCGCGTAGACTGTTTTATACCGTCCGTATGGCGTGTTACATCAGAATTTTGGCAACGTTCAGGCGATTCGTTAACTTGTTTCGCCGTTTGTTCTCGGAACGGATGGGTCTGTACGTGTGTGTCTGTGTGTGTCTGTGTGTGTCTGTGCTGAGTATGGTTTTATCACTTCATTTTTATTTTTGTGAATCTTTATGTAATATTTGGGGGTGTAGTTTCGTTTGAGCACTAGTCTATTTGAAAGATTAGGGGTGTGTGTGTGTGTGTGTTTAATGAACAATGAATGCTATTTGAGTATTATTGCTTTATAAGCATTCTGATGACAACTTCAACGGATTATAATCAATGCTTAAAAATTCTTTAATATCTTCATGGTAAGTGCGAAGTGGTGAACAACGGAAAGACTCTTACATGTGTACTCACAATATGAATCATACGTTGACGTGCTATGGTAGACTGTAGACAAGGTGTCCACTCAGCCAATCGTGTATTCTGTTCACAGCCGCTGTCTGGCGACGCCAGCATCAACGTACTGAGGACCATCAGACGTCTCAAGACAATACAGAGAAGAAGCATGGACCACCCGTCTCAAACACTCAAACAGAGGAAGGCCACGGACGGTGGGTGTAGGTGTAAGAGCGGGCTTGAGTATGGGTGTGGGTGTAAGAGCGGGCGTGAGTATGGGTGAAGGTGTGGGTGTAAGAGCGGGCGTGAGTATGGGTGTGGGTGTGGGTGTAAGAGCGGGCGTGAGTATGGGTATGGGTGTAGGTGTAAGAGCGGGCGTGAGTATGGGTATGGGTGTGGGTGTAAGAGTGGGCGTGAGTATGGGTGTGGGTGTGGGTGTAAGAGCGGGCGTGAGTATGGGTGTGGGTGTGGGTGTAAGAGCGGGCGTGAGTATGGGTATGGGTGTGGGTGTAACAGCGGGCGTGAGTATGGGTATGGGTATGGGTGTGGGTGCAAGATCGGGCGTGAGTATGGGTATGGGTATGGGTGTGGGTGTAAGAGCGGGCGTGAGTATGGGCATGGGTATGGGTGTGAGTGTAAGAGCGGGCGTGAGTATGGGTATGGGTATGGGTGTGGGTGTAAGAACGGGCGTGAGTATGGGTATGGGTGTGGGTGTAAGAGCGGGCGTGAGTATGGGTATGGGTGTGGGTGTAAGATCTGGCGTGAGTATGGGTATGGGTATGGGTATGGGTGTGGGTGTAAGAGCGGGCGTGTGTATGGTTATGGGTGTGGGTGTGGGTGTAAGAGCGGGCGTGAGTATGGGTGTGGGTGTGGGTGTAAGAGCGGGCGTGAGTATGGGTATGGGTGTGGGTGTAGAGCGGGCGTGAGTAAGGGTATGGGTGTAGGTGAGAGCCGGGGGTGGTATGGTTATGGGTGTGGGTGTGGGTGTAAGAGCGGGCGTGAGTATGGATGTGGGTGTAAGAGCGGGCGTGAGTATGGGTATGGGTATTGGTGTGGGTGTAAGAGCGGGCGTGAGTATGGGTATGGGTGTGGGTGTGGGTGTAAGAGCGGGCGTGAGTATGGATGTGGGTGTAAGAACGGGCGTGAGTATGGGTATGGGTGTTGGTGTAAGAGCGGGCGTGAGTGTGGGCGTTAGTATGAGTGTGAGCGTGAGAGTGAGAGTGTGTGTGAGTCTAATTGTGGGCGTGGGCGTGCGCGTGAGTGTAGGTGGGTGTAGGTGCGCTGGTGGGTGTTAGAGTGGGTGTGAGCCTAAATGTCAGTGTGTCGTGGGTGTTCGTGTGGGCTTGGGTGGTGTGAGTGTGGGTAGTGTTCTGGGTGGTGGTGGGTTGGAGAACAAAAATGGCAGTAATGTTCTAAACAAACCATGATAGTGTTGATAGTAGATTGACCTAAACTATAACACTGATCAGTCCAATACCATTAGTCCCCTACCACCAATCCCCTACCATCAGTCCCCCACCACCCGTCCCCTTTCAACTATCCCCCAACCATCAGTCCCCTACCATCAGTCCCCTACCACCAGTCCCCAACCATCAGTCCCCTTCAACTGTCCCCGACCATCAGACCCCTACCATCAGTCCCCCACCATCAGTCCGCTACCATCAGTCCCCCACCATCAGTCCGCTACCATCAGTCCTCCACCATCAGTCCCCTACCATCCGTCCCCTATCAAATGTCCCCCAGCATCTGTCCCCTACCATCATTCCCCTGCCATCGGTTCTCTATCACCAGTCCCCTACCATCAGTCCCCTACATCCGTCCCCTATCAACTGTCCCTTACCATCAGTCCGCTACCATCGGTACCTTACAATCAGTCCCCTACTATCAGTCCCCTACCATCTGTCCCCGTCAGTCCCCCACTGTCAGTCCCCACCACCAGTCCCCTACCACCAGTCCCTACCATCAGTCCTCTATCATCAGTCCCCCCTACCACCAGTCCCCTACCATCAGTCCTCTATCATCAGTCCCCTACATCCGTCCCCTATCAACTGTCCCCAACCATCAGTCCCCAACCATCAGTCCCCTACCATTTGTCCCCTACCACCAGTCCCCTACCATCAGTCCCCTACAACCAGTCCCCTACCACCAGTCCCCTGCCATCAGTCCCCTACCATCAGTCCCTCTAATCATCAGTCCCCTACCATCAGCCCCTACAATCAGTCCGCTACCATCGGTACCCTACCAACTGTCCCTACCAGCTGTCCCCTACCATCCGTCACATCAACTGTCCCCCACCATCAGGTCCCCACCATCTGTCACCTACCATCAGTCCCCACCATCAGTCCCTACCATCAGTCCGCTACCATCAGTCCCCCCACCATCAGTCCCCCACCATCAGTCCGCTACCATCTGTCACCTATAAGTTGTCCCCTCCTGTCAGCTGACGTATCTAAGACTGGTGTTTCGGGCCTCTTGACGTGCAACTCCTGTTCCTTCTCTACCATCCGTCCCCCACCATCAGTCCTCTATCATCAGTCCCCTACCATCAGCCCCCTACAATCAGTCCGCTACCATTGGTACCCTACCAACTGTCCCCTACCATCCGTCCCCATCAACTGTCCCCCACCATCAGTCCCCCACCATCTGTCACCTACCATCAGTCCCCACCATCAGTCCCTACCATCAGTCCCCTACCATCAGTCCCCACCATCAGTCCCCACCATCAGTCCCTACCATCAGTCCCCTACATCCGTCCCTATCAACTGTCCCTTACCATCAGTCCGCTACCATCGGTACCTCACAATCAGTCCCCTACTATCAGTCCCCTACCATCTGTCCCCCACCATCAGTCCCCCACCATCAGTCCCCTACCATCTGTCACCTATAAGTTGTCCCCTCCTGTCAGCTGACGTGTCTAAGACTGGTGTTTCGGGCCTCTTGACGTGCAACTCCTGTTCCTTCTCTACCATCCGTCCCCCACCATCAGTCCCCTACATCTGTCACCTATAAGTTGTCCCCTCCTGTCAGCTGACGTGTCTAAGACTGGTGTTTCAGGCCTCTTGACGTGCAACTCCTGTTCCTTCTCTACCATCCGTCCCCCACCATCAGTCCGCTACCATCTGTCCCCCCACCATCAGTCCCCTACCATCAGACCCCCACCATCTGTCCCCACCATCAGACCCCCCTACCATCAGTCCCCACCATCAGTCCGCTACAATCAGTCCGCTACCATCTGTCCCCCACCATCAGTCCGCTGCCATCTGTCCCCCACCATCCGTCCCCCCACCATCAGACCCCACCATCAGTCGCTACCATCTGTCCCCCACCATCAGACCCCCACCATCAGTCCCCCACCATCAGTCCGCTACCATCTGTCCCCACCATCAGACCCCCACCATCCGTCCCCCACCATCAGACCCCCACCATCAGTCCGCTACCATCTGTCCCCACCATCAGACCCCCACCATCAGTCCGCTACCATCTGTCCCCCACCATCAGGACCCCACCATCAGTCCCCACCATCAGTCCGCTACCATCAGTCCCCCACCATCAGTCCCCCACCATCAGTCAGCTACCATCTGTCCCCCACCATCAGTCCCTACCATCAGACCCCCACCATCTGTCTCCCTACATCAGTCCCCACCATCAGTCCCCTACCATCTGTCACCTATAATTTGTCCCTTCCTGTCAGCTGACGTGTCTAAGACTGGTGTTACAGGCATCTTGACGTGCAACTCCTGTTCCTTCTCCAGCGAAACCAACAACTGTGTGTACGTGGATGAAGTGTGTGCCCCCGGGGTGAGTACAAGGGGTGCGATATGCCACACCCTACTACCACGTTTAGGAACGGAGTAGTTGCTGTATTAACGCCGACCAGTACTTGTATTGTCAGGTCAACCTGCAGCCACCTCATTAGTCGCTGTACCTACCCTATGTTTTTCCGTGTAAACTGCTTAACTGAAAGTATACACCAGTGTCCGATGGTGACTCGAAATGGAAGAAACAAGGAGCACATACGAGTTGGTGATGTAATGATAAGATATCCTAGTTTGCGACTTAACCTTGCAGTGTTACTGTTTTCTGTCAAGTAACCCAGACCAAAAAACGGGGCGGTGGGGTACCCAAGTGGTTAAAGCTTTCGTTCGTCACACCGAAGAACCGGGTTCGCTTTCCCACATGGTGTGTGAGGCCCATATCTGGTGTCCACCGTCGTGATATTGCTGGAATATTGCTAAAAGCGGCGTAAAACCACACTCTTTCACGCAGACCAAAATCAAGTGCATGTGTTCTTCTACCCACTAACGCGAATTCTTTTCCCCACAGCAAATCTGCGCAGACATCTGGCGCATTGAGGGCAGAAACAGGAACTATAATGGTTGCATCAACCCTAAACTGTGTGCCATGATCAAAGAGGCCAAGGACACCTCGTACGTGATGGTGTCTTGCTGCCTTACCGATCTCTGTAACTGGTAAAGAAGACTGCCACACACTCCCTTGCACAGTAGAGTAATGGTCGGTGGTGTAGGCGAAATGTTTTACAGCACTGTCGATTATAGACGGTGTCTTCGATCCTTTTAAATGTTTTATGCGTCATGTGATGGTGAGCATTATACAAATACCAGTGTAGCTATAGACATACGTCAAGTAAACTTGGGATACCTGGCCATTTATGACGTTACTATTGGGATACCTGGTCACGTTGGGCGTTCCTATTGGGATACTTGGCCATGTATGATGTCACTATTGGGATACCTGATCACGATGGGCGTTCCTATTGGGTTACTAGTGTATGATGTCACTATTGGGTTACTTGGCCATGTATGATGTCACTATTGGGATACCTGGCCATGTATGATGTCACTATTGGGTTACCTAGCAACATATGACGTGACTATTGGGGTACCTGGTCATGTTTGACGTTGATGTTTCCAGTTATACATATTGCCCATATAACTATATATTTAATCTGCTACCAATATGTAATGATATTTTATCTCAGTCAACTGGTTAATCTAGAACAGCGCTGGCTGAAAAATATAACTGGAAGTATAAAGACGATTCATGTATTTCGTCACATTGAAATGTACATCCAGATGATCATATTCTAGCGAGATTATTGTTTTCTTGTTGAAATATTAAATTACTTCTCTTAATACGTGTTCTGTTGTGTCAACATCACTAGACAGACCGGTTCCCCTTTATGTATACACGAGATATCAACAGCCGCTATCTCTCTTCATTACATATGGAAACAAGGTAGATCGGAAACATTTTTCATGTTTCACATACAACTTTGTCAGTGTTGACAGACATTCAATTATCAACTGTCCCCCTGCTACCTTCATTCATGAAATTAAATAATTACAATAAAACAGACATCTACAATCGATACACCCACCTGTAGCCCTCGTGGAGTACACGATACCCTGACTTTCATACATCCACCTGTAGGCCTCGTGACATACACCCTACCCTGACTTGCATACATCCACATGTTCGCCACGTGGCATACACCCTACCCTGACTTGCATACACTCACCTGTTGACCTTGTGGCACACACCCTACCCTGACTTGCATACATCAACCTGTAGCCCTCGTGGTATACACGATACCCTGACTTGCATACACTCACCTGTTGACCTTGTGGCACACACCCTACCCTGACTTGCATACATCCACCTGTAGTCCTCGTGGTATACACGATACCCTGACTTGCATACACCCACCAGTAGACCTTGTGGCACACACCCTACCCCGACTTGCATACACCTACATTTTGTCCTATACTCCCAGTAGTGATCCGAAGCAGCCCTGTCGGTCAGGGCCACATCTAAGGGGGAAATGTAAATATCTACCAAAAGTTCTAAGGGTGTGTTTGCTGGTTAGATGACACTGTGTATTCAACTCAATGTAGAGTTGCCCTCATAGAACACATCTTAAAAGAACTTACATATACCTCACGACACTTCTGACGGTCTATACGCTGGTTAAAGACTACATATCCAGGTTATCCTGGTGAATACACCCTATCAGAAAATACCTTCAACAAGCCAAATGCCGGATAAACATACATGCGGCCTACTTATAGCTAGGTTTGGGAAAAACAAGCACTTACAAATCTATTCATATCTGAATTTGCATCACGATTAAGTATAATCATGAACAAGAATGGTATGTGCAAATTGTAATAGTGCTGAAATCTGTACCCATGCTTTATTCAGATCGAATGCCTGTTTGGAACCATATCTTCTAAATTTGATATTGATAAATGTCGTACTGTACGTTCCCGTTACCACTGTAGTCATACACAACTGAAGTTGGCAGATGTACTAAACCAGGAGATCTAAGACGCTTTCACCTGTGTAACCCAGGTTCTACTGCCAACCAATATCATTGTCTGTTAATCTGTAAATTGTAAAATAATCTTAGGCATGAATACATACAAAGAAAATATTAAACAAATCCTACATTAAATATCACGGCATTCCATTTACATCACGGAATTCCAGTTATATCACGGCATTCTGTAACAAAGTAAGAGACAACACCAGAAGTACAAGGAGATGGATGTTTTATTCAGAGGAGGACGTCAGTCGCATCATAAGCCCAGAGTGGCTATCAGGACCAGGTCTGCTCCACTGGGGAAGAATGTTCCTGCGTCCAAGCTGGCGGAGGTGTGCACTCGACAGCTGCTGAGACTGTGTCTGTCTGTCTGGGGTCTGTGCTGAGACTGTGTCTGAGGGGGAATGACCCTGCCTCCAAGCTGGAGGAGGAGTACACTCGTCTGTTCCTGAGACTGTCTCTCTCTGCGTCCCTGCTGAGACTGTGTCTGAGGGGGGGAATGTCCCTGCCTCCAAACTGGAGGAGGAGTACACTCGGCTGTTACTGTGACTGTCTCTCCCTGCGTCCCTGCTGAGACTGTGTCTGAGGGGGGAATGTCCCTGCCTCCAAACAGGAAGAGGAGTACACTCGGCTGTTGCTGAGACTGTCTCGGAGGCTGTGTCTGTCTATCTGGGGTCTGCTTAAAGTTCGGAGTCCTGGGTTTAGATATGCTTCATGTGCCCTTGACTGGTCAACAAGGGGTCAGGCATAAGTCATCGTTTCTCCCCAGTTATCTTGTGGTCACTCGGTGGGTACACAACTTGATTGTCGCCCTATCTCTGACCGCTGTTATCACTGCGTTCAAAGGGGGTCTTCTGCTTGTTCTGTGTTTTAAGAGGATACTCAAGAACCCTTTCAAGAGCCCATCCCCGGTCATGATGTGGTCACTCGGTGGGTAAACAACTTGTTTGCTTTCCTGTCCCTGACCGCTGCTATCACTGACCACATGGTCCGCTGAGCTGACTTTGTTACATTCGTTATATCACGGCATTCCAGTTATATCACAACATTCCAGTTATATATCACGGCATTCCAGTTATATATCACGGCATTCCAGTTATATATCACGGCATTCCAGTTATATCACAACATTCCAGTTATGTCACAACATTCCAGTTACTAGTATATATCACGACATTCCAGTTATATCACGGCATGTCAGTTATATATCACGGCATTCCAGTTATATACCACGACATTCCAGTTATATCACAACATTCCAGTTATATCACAACATTCCAGTTATATACCACGGCATTCCAGTTATATACCACGACATTCCAGTTATATCACAACATTCCAGTTATATCACAACATTCCAGTTATATATCACGGCATTCCAGTTATATATCACGACATTCCAGTTATACCACAACATTCCAGTTATGTCACAACATTCCAGTTACTAGTATATCACAACATTCCAGTTATGTCACAACATTCCAGTTACATCACGGCATTCCAGTTATATACCACGGCATTCCAGTTATATCACGGCATGTCAGTTATATATCACGGCATTCCAGTTATATCACGGCATGTCAGTTATATATCACGGCATTCCAGTTACATCACGGCATGTCAGTTATATATCACGGCATTCCAGTTATATCACGGCATGTCAGTTATATAACCGGGATTCCAGTTATTTCACGGCATGTCAGTTATATATCACGGCATTCCAGTTATATCACAACATTCCAGTTATGTCACAACTTTCCAGTTACTAGTATATCACGACATTCCAGTTATATCACGACATGTCCGTTATATATCACGGCATTCAAGTTATGTCACAACATTCAAGTTACATCACGGCATTCCAGTTATATCACAACATTCCCGTTACATCACGGCATTCCAGTTATATCACGGCATACCAGTTATATATCACGGCATTCCAGTTATATCACGGCATGTCAGTTATATATCACAACATTCCAGTTATATCACGGCATGTCAGTTATATATCACGGCATTCCAGTTATATATCACGGCATTCCAGTTATATCACGGCATGTCAACTATATATCACGGCATTCCAGTTATATCACGGCATACCAGTTTTATCACGGCACTCTAGATATATCACGGCATGTCAGTTATATATCACGGCATTCCAGTTATATCACAGCAATCGAGTTATACCACGGCATTCCAGTTATATCACGATATTTCAGTTATATATCACGGCATTCCAGTTATATCACGGCATACCAGTTATATATCACGGCATTCCAGCTATATCACGGCATTCCAGCTATATCACAACATTCCAGTTATATATCACGGCATACCAGTTATATCACAACATTCCAGATATATCACGGCATGTCAGTTATATATCACGCGTTCCAGTTATATCACGGCATTCCAGTTATATCACGGCATTCCAGATATATCACGGCATGTCAGTTATATATCACGGCATGTCAGTTATATATCACGGCATTCCAGTTATATCACTGCAATCGAGTTATACCACGGCATTCCAGTTATATCACGACATTCCAGTTATATCACGACATTTCAGTTACATCACGGCATTCCCAGTTATATCAGGGCACTCCATTTATACCACGGCATTCCAGTCACATCACGGCATTCCAGTTATTTCACGGCATTCCAGTTACATCACGGCATGTCAGTTATATCACGACATTCCAGTTTTATCAGGACATTCCAGTTATATCACGGCATTCCTGTTATATTACGCACGGCACTTCAGTTATATCACGGTATTCTAGTTATATCACGACATTCCAGTTATATCACAGCCTGTCAGCTTAATGAGGGAGAAAGGCTCAGGTCTCAACCGATTACCACTTGGGTGAAGCCTGCGGACACCGGCATGTCGCTGACAAATCAAGCCACATAATCCGGTCGAACCCGGATTCGAACAGGCCATAACAGGTGCCTCGTGTTCACAATAGACGCAACTCTGCAGATCAAATTGCATATCGGTTTTTATTATATAGGTAGTATTTTTCCTGTACCACGATTGGTCAAGAGACCGTCACATGATTGACTACAAAACACGATATTGACTTGAGTTTTCTGATAAATTACGATATTGACTTGGGTTACTCAAAATAGACAAGGAATCCCGTACGAAGGGGCTTCCCCCGCTTTTCAGCCAATCAGATCACTCGGATAGATGGCACAATGTGTGCATTAAAAGTTTATGTTAAAACCCGTTTCTCTTTCATTATATAATAAAACAATTATAGACTATTGTAGAGGTCGATATCGGTTTTTACTGACCTGAGAAAAACCGATATCGACCTCTACAAGAGTCTATAATTGTATAATGTCATGTCACGGTGTGCAGTCAGCTAGGATACAAGTCTGGTGTGATGCAGGTGTAAGATGTGGCGCAGGGAAACCAATGATCATTCTCCTGGTATCAAACCCACGTTAAACGGAACTTTGTCGGTCAAGCTGACTCTTACAGCAAACCGCTCTTAGTGAATATAACTCGGCGAAAAGAGTTTCGGGAATTTTAACATAAAAAGTATCTGTAATAATGTAATCCATGCTTGTCGTAAGAGGCGACTAACGGGATCGGGTGGTCAGGCTCGCTGACTTGGTTGACACATGTCATCACACCCACATTGCATAGGTCGGTGCTCATGATGTTGATCATTGGATTGTCTGGTCCAGACTCGATTATTTACAGACCGCCGCCGTATAGCTGGAATATTGCGGCGTAAAACTAAATTCACTCAAATGCATATTGGTGGTACATACTGAACATGTAAAAAATTGGCATGAAGAGTACATGGTATATGATCAACTGTTTCTCAGGTCTACGTGTTTAATCACTTTAGTAATGTGTTATAGCAGGTCGTAAAGGTCGCCTACATCGCCTACGTCCGACCTTTCCTCAGACTTTGTCCCGTTCCCTCATGTAGCATATGTCGGAATCTTACATAAGGTAGTATAACTGTTATTGTGAAAGATGTGTTAATATGGTATGTGTTTATCAGTCATGCTCACTCCTCATTAAACCTCATAACTGTTTACAAAACATTTGACGTCAGTTAGTCAACATACATACTGCGGAGATGAAATGTTGTTGCAGTATATAAATCACCTTTTCGGATTTATTGTTAACAGCAAAGAAGATTATTAAAATTTGGGTGAAAATCGTCTTTTGAAAACAGTATTCAACATTGTCGACATAGTGTTTCTTCAGCCCTATCAAATGAAGTGTATAGTATTTCCCTATTTGTGCGTCTAAATCAGCAACACACTACTTGGATTACTTGCCTATTTCTCCTCCCCTCGTTCCATATAAAATATACAGAATAACAAATGCAATTTGACGGCTCGAACTTGTCTCGTCAGATTCCAAGTTGTTACTAGACCTATAACCGCTTTAGCGTAGTTGCTTCCCTTTAGTGATCATGTGACCAATGAACCTCGATATCATTAGAGTCAATATGGCCGCATTTCCTTTTCAGCTCATAGGATTGTTACTCCCAAACATGTAATGAGAATAACAACAAGTGCAAGCACATTTCATTGAACGATGGCTCACCATGAACTTGTCGACAGTATTCCTGCGTTCGAAGAGGATTATCGGCATTCTGCAGTGCACAATATGGATCCTATTGACTTTATCAATGACGATGAACCACTGGATTCGTTATTTTTTCACCGGGTGGATTCTGACCAGATTATATATGAACCTCGACGCAGACGAGCCAAGTTGATAGACAAATACCTCATGGGAGACATGCTTGGGGAAGGGTCGTACGGGAAAGTAAAAGAAGTGCTTGACACACACACACTATGTAGGAGGGCTGTGAAAATCTTTAAGAAGAAGAAATTACGGAAAATCCCGAACGGGGAGCAGAATGTGCAGAGGTAAAGTATATTGACAGCTTCGGTGGCACGAGTTATTCAGTCAGATTCATAATTATAATAATTGTTGGTTTTTATCCGAGGTACTTGTAGCTGAAAATTGTTCAGTGACCCAAAGATGACAGTTCCATCGTAACATGGATCGTACATGTGTTGTTTCGTTGGTTATTTGTCTAGGGTTGTCTTTTATTGTAAACACTGCACACACCACATAATTGTGGCCTGTCACTAATAAGGTCTTGACCGAAACATCCTGTGTTTGACATTATAGGCATTAAATAATCATATAATCATAATTATCCCATTAGTCACCTGTAACAATAAGAGTGGATTGCCGAAGACCACATTTTAACATTTATTTTTGTTCAAGTGTTGTAATAGGTGACGCTTTTGAAGCCCTACCATGTAGAAAAACCCAACACTAACATAGCAAGTTCATATATTAACTGTAATAAAGATATAAAAAAAAAAAGAGGAAAGATATAGAAAATATCAAATACCTACAGTACAGGTAGTGAATTGTACAGTACTAAATGCTGCTGCTGCTCAACATATAAACATCAACGAGTGATCAATGCAGGGTGAATCAGTTTCCTTTACAGTGATGTGCCTGCTACATACTCATTTTTCTATCAGCGGGCTTAACAGTAGAAAACGCCAACCCTGTAGGAATTAACATAGAAGTCACTGAATTGCTGTTAGGTTGCTGATTCAGTAGCTGCCTATCTTCACTTTAATACTAAATAAACACAAATTTTATATCATTGGTCATAAAATCTCCCTCCTGGCATTGAAGCACATAGACATGTGATAATATTTTCTGAGAAAGGTTAAATTGATCCATCCATGCCTACATCATGTACATTTACTACATTAACCCTTTCCCAACAGGTTAAGATCTGAATGTATTGGTATCATGTTTTAGACACCCATTGTGAACAAGGATGTACCACATCCAACATCAGAACAGCTCAAGACATGAGAGACACATTATCTAAATCATCTTAGGGTCATCTTAATTAATTACTTACATATGGCTGGAACATTACTATTATTTATCGATAAGATGTTGAGTATGTACCTCTGAAACTTACAGCTTAATTAGGATTATATTGAACATAGAAAATATCTATAAGTATATGTCAGATCATGCAAATACAATGTATTTATTTAAGTCAGACAGCTGAAAGTAGCTTCTGTATGTGGCATGAAATAGAGAGAAAACAAGAATATTATACATAATTAAGTCTTGTTAATTTTCGTAGCACTTTGAGCAAGATATTCATTCTGGAATGGCGCTATATAAGTGGACTATTATTAGTATTAGAATTGTAGATTTGTGTTTTGAAGTTAGAAATATGTGTTTCAGAGAAATCATGCTTTTACGACGACTTCATCACAAAAAACATCATTGGTCTGGTGGATGTGTTACAGAATGAAGAAAAACAGAAACTGTATGTATATCATGTGTTTTGTATATATATACATATATTGTTGGCATTCATGTAATAATCATAACCATATGGCTTTACCTAAATAGGGATTCAGCTTATCTGAAAACTTTTGCTAGTTCTTATCATTCATAGTGAACACTATATTAACATCTAAGGATATGCATACTTGAGAGTTGTTGGTTTCTTTAAACTGTTGAGAACGCCTGACTGTCATTACCCAAAGAAGTATCATAAAATGTTGCTTCATGCTGAAAGTTTAGATATACTTAACTTATATTGTTTTGTTGTTTAGTTTGCATTTTGGTTATATTTGGGAAAATCATGTCTTTACTTATGTCATGTCTATAGTATATTAATGAACTGGATTGATGTGATAAACGGCATTAAATGTTCGACATATATATATGTAATGTTTTGGCTCAGAAATGTATGTATGCAAAACTAAAGGTAAATTGTCTCCCGAAGAACATTGTGTCTTCACGTAAATTCAACATAGTTATGTCCAGTAATTAAGCAGTTAGCAATGTACATTTACCATATTGTCATTATGCAGTGTTTGCCATGATGCAGAAAACCTACATATTTGATGCACAAATTATCTCAAATGCACAGTGAATTTAGAAGCTTGCGTGATTGTTGATGCAATGCTAGTGGGCCCTTCTAAACCTAAATGTTTGCCAGTTAACTGGTTCAGTGCTGATTCAATACCTGACCTGCCTTACCTTGTTTTATGTTGTTCTTATACAATCGCAGTTGATGTCTTGCTGAAAGTTCCTAACTGAAGTTGACTCCCCAAAACATGTCCGTGACTCCCTCTAATGACACCGGGGAGTCTTGATGACTCCTACATTTTTATGCCTTGGGCATACACTGATTATGTCCTGTGTTGTTGTCATGATGTGTACATCATGCCATTGATAGTACTGCCGCAAATGTTACCATGTGTTCCTTTCCTACATTTACTAGAAATAACTACACCAAAGGACACAACCTAAAAGAGACAGAAAATCATCTATCCCTTTGGTAGTGTGAGAAAACCTTCAATATGTGAGCAAGTTGGGACATTGTTGGGAAGGCTCATGATAGTCATGTTAACCTAAACATCAGCAACGAGCAGCAAGTTGGGACATTGTTGTGATACATAGTGTGAGAAAATCTTCAATATGTGAGTGAGTGAATTTAGTTTTAAGCCTCACTCAGCAATATTCCAGCTATATGGCGGCGATCTGTAAAGAATCAAGTCCGGACCAGACAATCCAATGATCAACAGCATGAGCATCGATCTGCGCAATTGGGAACCGATGACATGTGTCAACCAAGTGAGCGAGCTTGACCACCCCGATCCCGTTAATCGCCTCTTAAGACAAGCATGGGTTACTGAAGATCAATATTCTAACCCGGACCTTCATGGGTCCCTTCAATATGTGTAACATTAAGTATACAGGTGCAGACTAGTGTGCCAGAGTGAAGTGTAATCTATGCCTTAATCATGTTCATGAATCATGCACATCAACATGATCTACAGGTGGGATCATGCCAGCTTTTGAGAACAAGAAAAAGACAATTTGCATTGATGAAGAAATCCCATTGAAGACATACTCACCGGCATACAGAATAAACAACAAAAGCATGGTTAAAATTTACTAAAACTTAAAATACTAATGCATAAAATGTAGTATTTGTCCATATTTCACACAGAGAGCAGGTTGATTGGTGACTGTTCCACTACGACTGTCGTAACCCTGTGTTACAGTATTATATAAATCTAAATATGTTAGATAAATACTTACTTTACCTCATGGTGATGAGCAAGGTAATATGCACATTTCCATGAGGTAAGGTAAGTTAAAAATTGGGAGTTACAGCCACATTAGGGCTGTGATCACTTTGTGGAATAGAACCCAGGGCCTAGATCTTCGAAGCTCTCTTATCGCTAAGATAGTCGGAAGTTAATGTTAATGTATGGTGCTTGTGCAGTCTTCAGAAGAGTAGAGGACTAGGAGTGTCAAGAGAAACTAGGCAATTGTTCCAACACTCAATACAGTGCGCTGAACGTTGCACTTCAACAGAACCGAAGGTTGCACTACAACAGAACCGAAGGTTGCACTACAACAGAGCTGGAGGTTGCGCTACAATGGAGCTTGAGGTTGCACTACAATGGCTGAAGTAGCACTTACTACTATCTTAGCGCTAAGAGAGCTTCGAAAATCTAGGCCCTTGACCCGGTTGTATCAAACTTTAATAAGGCTTTAATCGTTAATTAAACTATGATTAGTTAATCACTGATTATCTTCAGTTGCATGAAATCCTTAACAAAGGAATCCCTTTATTAATCCATCATTAAGCTAATGAAGGTTTGGGGGTATCATTAACTCATCATTAGCTGTATCAACATGGCAGACGACATACTGTACCATCAACTTCGACATCGGAGAAAAGAGAAATATTTTCGTGAAGGGATTAATTAACCCCCACCGGGTGCCACAGGGACATATATGTCCTTCCTCTTTATATAACCCTCACTTTGAATTTCAATAACATTCTATATATATCACATATTTATATACAAATATACTTCACAGTTTTGAATTCTGCAGGAAATTCCCTGTTTCTTGATACCATCCACTGTTAAATCAGACAAAACTAAAATGCTTAAAATAACCTTTCAAAATAGACTTTGTCGTGTCGCCATTTTTGACACAATATGTAATCGCGATTCAGAGAGTTATTTGCTGTAAGTTTTGAAATGTGAAAATTTGACAATTACTGGGAATATAGAATTTCAAAATAGCATAGCAATGATCACTGATATCAGTTTTCATAAAATCACTAATGGGGCGGTGGGTAGCCTAGTGGGTAGCGTTGCTCACTCGCCACCGGAAGGCCGGTTCGATTCCCTAAATGGGTCAAATGTTTGAAGCCCATTTCTGGTGTCCCCCGCGTGATATTGCTGGAATATTGCTAAAAGCGGCGTAAAATCAAAATCACTCACTCACTAATGATAATTCTGAAACGTTGCCGATGAACCTAGAATCGGTTGGGATGTTTTCGAAAAATACACTTACACAAATGCCGAAGTGCGTTTTCCGCCATATTGGATTCTGTTTACAAAATCACGTTTCGCTAAGGCCGTTTTTGAGACGCCTATTACATCACGTATATTTCATATTCAGCTGCAAGAAATACACCACTGAATTCCCTATACATTTTGGAATCAAATTACAAATGGTCTTTGTCACCAATACCAACTGTCTAGATGAAATGAAACAAAAGATATTGGGGTGAAAACGAACATTGTACTCGAAAGATTGCACTTGTTTGAAATGTAAACAAAGAAAAAATCTGATTTTACACTGTGTAGCATTTTCTGGAATTGTCTGACACCGAGCCGTCCATTCTTTGCTTGCAATGGCTCAATATCTTTAGAATATGCATGGAAAGAGTATCGTGCCAAGAAACAGGAAATAAAAAACAGATACAATGCAATGACTTGATAATTCATAAGAATTTATCAAGGTTTCCGTGCAGCAGGACACCATGACTGATGCAAAATAACGCAAAACGACAACGGTAATTATCAGCATTTCTGGCTTCTTCTCTTATTTATCCAATGAAAACTATAAAAACATATAACAATACACAGAGAGTCAGAATAATTCTGATTACGTACATCACATATTTATGTACAAATGATCCCTGAATCAAGGGAAGAGTCCTCGCCAAATCCTGTGTACCCTTGTAACCATTTTGTAAGAAATCGGTCAGCGATAGTGATGTCATACGTCAACCTTGTTGCACATATTAGGCAATTTCTTTGAGGTGAAGGTCGGCTGAACAAGAGTAAACACAATCGCCCTATCCTTCCGATTACACTGTCAGTATTATGATGTGTATTTTGCGTATAGTTCAGATACTTTTCCATGAAACTGACTTCAGTATCTACATTTAGTTTTGTTCAATATCATATCATACGTGGATATAGGGTATACATTCTATATTTTTTGAAATTTTTCGATTGTTTGAATAATATTTACATAAGAAATTGACACATTTAGTGTAGTAGACCATATTCTGTCTGAAAACACTTTTTATTTGCATTTTGAAACATGTTATTCCATTTTGTATTGATTTCTTTGGACGTTCTATTGCTTACCCCAATGCTATTGAGCTCAGATATTATTTTGTCCCATATCTGCTTCTTTTTGTCATTGGGGCGGTGGAGTAGCCTAGTGGTTAAAGCGTTGACTCGTCATGCCGAAGACTCGGGTTCGATTCCCCACATGGGCACAATGTGTTAAGCCCATTTCTGGTGTCCCCCGCTGTGATATTGCTGGAATATTGCTAAAAGCGGCGTAAAACTAAACTCAGTCAGTCAGTCTTTTTGTCATTAGTAATGGAGTTAGTCAGTTTGCTGTTTAACACACTGATATGATCTTCAACTAGGCCTGTATTTCACAACTTTCAAAGTTTTTACTGCGATTTCTGACGGCAGCCATTATGCAGACTATAGATGAGTGCTTACCTGCAATGCATCATGGATAATAATTAGGGGATTCCCCTAAGTTAATCATGGTTTAATGACGGGACCTTTGTTAGAGGCATACTTAGTTGATGGGTGTTTAAATAAGAGTTTATACAACCGTATTTAAACACTTCATTAACTAATCAAACATTAAGAATTTAATCAATGATTAGTGTTTAATTGATGATTACATAATTACGTGTTGATACAACCGGGTCAATGCCTTGTTTAGAACATGCTTCACGGTGTGGATTTGATCCAATATGAATTATGGTATAATTTACACCTTTTTTGAAAGAAGATCATATCTTAACCATTATGTTATTACATTTTTAGTCTGCTGTTGTGTGTTTGATGTGCTGCATATTAATACCTGTGTATTACAACTATCTAGTTACAGAATACCATGTGGGACAGCTGCATTATATGTAATGTGTAGGTTACAGATACCTAATTATCCATTATGTAAGATGGAGTTTCAGTATATGCTGCCTGTTGCCCAGGTTACAGATACCTAATTATCCATTATGTAAGATGGAGTTTCAGTATATGCTGTCTGTTGCCCAGGTTACAGATACCTAATTATCCATTATGTAAGATGGAGCTTCAGTATATGCTGTCTGTTGCCCAGGTTACAGATACCTAATTATCCATTATGTGAGATGGAGTTTCAGTATATGCTGTGCCCAGGTTGCTAATTATCCAGGTAACAGATACAGATACCTAATTATCCATTATGTAAGATGGAGTTTCAGTATATGCTGTCTGTTGCCCAGGTTACAGATACCTAATTATCCATTATGTAAGATGGAGCTTCAGTATATGCTGTCTGTTGCCCAGGTTACAGATACCTAGTTGGGGAATAGCATGAAGGGGGGCTGCAAAAAATGCTTGTGGCCTTGGTCAAAATTCCTTGTTGTGGAATACTTTTGGGGAGAAACGCTATAGAAGGAGCTGCAGTAATGAAATTTGCATGTATGTGTGTTGCCACAACTAGTTATGGAATACTTCAAAGGGGTGTTGTAGCATACATAAAATATGTTGCCATGGTTACCAGTAACTAGTTATGGAATACATTTAATGGGAACTGAGTTTGAGACTGCACATTGCCTTAGTTACCGGTAACTTGTTTGGCTGTTACAATGATGTGTATTTGGTGAATCTAATCATAATCCTTCATGAATTCAGTTCATTATTCATGGTCCTTAGATTCAAATATTCATGATTTTGTTTTAGAAAGAATATATTATATAATTTAAAGTTATCTGTTATTTATCATAGCAAGATATGCAAAATGGAAAAACTACAAGCCATACAGTAGCAGAACTTACGTCACTTTGGGAAGGGTCATGATAGTCATGTTAACCAAAACATTAGCAACAAGCAGCAAGTTGTGACATTGTTGTGATACATAAACACTGTCAGCATGGTCAGACTGTGTGATACATACATAACATATTTGCCTCACTGTGTATCCCATGCATCGCTAGTATCTTGTTACAGAAAACTCTGAACTGGTTCCAATGAGCTGCAGTAGTAGGCGTTACCTTGGCTACGGCATTGTGGGTACTTGGTATGGAATACTGTGTGGAGGAGCTGCAGTATATATAAACTTTGTTACCTTGGTTACCGGTGCCTGGTTATGGAATACCATGTGGAGGAGCTGCAGTATATATACATGTTACCATGGTTACAGGTACCTGGTTATGGAATACTGTGTGGAGGAGCTGCAGTATATATAAACGTTGTTACCTTGGTTACAGGAACCTGGAGGAGCTTTGGAATACTGTGTGGAGGAGCTGCAGTATATATATAACATGTTGTTACCTTGGTTACCTCGGTTATGGAATATTGTACATGGAGGAGCTGCAGTATATATACAGGTTACCCGGTGTCCTGGAGGAGCTGCAGTATACATGTATATGGATGTTGTTACCTTATACACCTGGTTGTAGAATGTTACCTTGTATATATACATGTTGTTACTGGTTATGGAATACTGTATTGGGTGAGCTGTAGTATATATACATGTTGTTACCTTACGGTGTCTGGTTAGGGAATACTGTGTGGAGGAGCTGCAGCATACATGTATATACATGTTGTTACCTTGATTACAGGTAACCTGGTTATTGTGGAGGCAGTATATATACATGTTGTTACCTGGTTACAGGTACCTGGTTATGGAATACTGTGTGGAGGAGCTGCAGTATATATACACGTTGTTACCTTGGTTACAGGAACCTGGCTTGGAATACTGTGTGGAGGAGCAGTATATATAAACGTTGTTACCTTGGTTACCGGTGCCTGGTTATGGAATACTGTGTGGATGAGCTGCAGTATATATACATGTTGTTACCTTGGTTACCGGTGCCTGGTTATGGAATATTGTGTGGAGGAGCAGCAGTATATATACATGTTGTTACCTTGGTTACAGGAACCTGGCTTTGGAATACTGTGTGGAGGAGCAGCAGTATATATCAACGTTGTTACCTTGGTTACCGGTGCCTGGTTATGGAATACTGTGTGGATGAGCTGCAGTATATATACATGTTGTTACCTTGGTTACAGGTACCTGGTTATGGAATACTGTGTGGATGAGCTGCAGTATATATACATGTTGTTACCTTGGTTACAGGTACCTGGTTATGGAATACCTGGTTATGAAATATTACCTTGGTTACAGGACCTGAGAATAGCATATCGTATATGCATGTTGTTACCTTGGTTACAGGTACCTGGTTATGGAATACTGTGTGGATGAGCTGCAGTATATATACATGTTGTTACCTTGGTTACAGGTACCTGGTTATGAAATACTGTGTGGAGGAGCTGCAGTATATATACATGTTGTTACCTTGGTTACAGGTACCTGGTTATGGAATATTGTGTGGGTGAGCTGCAGGAAATGCTGGAGAAAGCCCCAAAGAAGAAGCTCCCTTTGTGGCAAGCACATAGGTGAGAAGTTTGCTTCCCATAGATTGTATCACCCGTATGGTTTCAAGGAAACAATTGTTGATACACACGATACAGTCTGCTGTCAGTAGGTGGCAGCTTTCACATGTTTAAGGAATGAGCTAGAAGTATCTATCTGGAATTCCACCACAGTTCCATTGTAAACAACATGCAATTTCATTTGCACAGATGCAGTATGTTACTTCATATAAACATTATCATTATAGTGTCTCATGTAATCCAGCTATTGTCAGTAATGTATACATAGCTAGATGTCTGCATTGTTAGGTGTGTAGGTGGTGTATTGCCATTTATTACCAATGACGGCAAACATATAAGGTATTGTTCATACGATGCGCAAGGGCAAAACATCACTTTACGAGGAAGTGTTCCATGTCAAACCGATTTTGAAGGGAATTACTTTTTTCATTCATGAAATTTTACTATGCTTTAGTAGATTCATTCACATATTGGCATTTTGGTCCAGATTCACTTGCAATATCATTACTTCCTTAAGTGGCATTTCTGTATCACAACAAGCCTCATGTCAACACACTGTACATCAACCTCTTCTATTGTATAAACTCAAATACCCACCATGTATATATTTCTCCTTGTGCATATGTTGTGTATCATTTGCTTGATAACAGTGTTAGGATCTACACCGAAATGTCGCATCCACTGCAATAAAGAATTTGTCTATCCATAAAAAGTGTTATTAAAACAAGGTTGTTTAACTGAGTATGTTTTTCAGTCATAATAATTAAGCCCAACTCCTGCTATTACACCCTACTGCTGCTAAATTAAACCCTACTGCTTCTTTGTTACAAATTACTGCTACTTTATTACACCCTGTTGCTACTTTTTTTACTCTCTTTTACTATATTATACACTACTGCTCCAGAATTACTCCCTTCTGCTTATGAACTGCCCCAATACCCCAATTGTTGCTTTATTACACCCTGCTGACTTTATTACCCCATAACGCGCTTTGCTTTGGGGGTATTAAAATGGACTCTGTCCGTCCGTCCGTGTGTGCGTCCATGCACATTTGTCTTTTCCGGAGCATAACTCTAAAACAGTTTAGTATTTCTTCACCAAACTTGGCTCATAGATCGATCTGGTGGTCTACTGGTGCCTTTTGGTAGTTTTGGATTTCTGAATAAAATATGTTTTTGCATTTCCATGGCAAAAGTTTGACTTAGACTGAAATTGGTGGTAGTACTCTTTTTCCAGAGCAGAACTCTAAAACCGTTCACTATTTCTTCACCAAACTTGGCACATAGATAGATCTGGTGGTGAACTGGTGCCTTTTGGTAGTTTTGGATTTCTGAATATAATATATTTTGCATTTCCATGGCATCAAGTTCGACTTAGACTGAAATTGGAGGTAGTGCTCTTTTTTGAGCAGAACTTTGAAACCTTTCAGTACTCTCCTTCCACTTAGCTATATACATGCCAGCACATTTGACATAGTCATAACTCGTAGACATATTCATTAAAAGTATTTTGCCATTGCAGTGGATATTGATGACTTTGTCTTCTTGTTCCACCTACTTTTACTTTGTTAAACCCCGTTGCTACTTTTTTTTTCATCCCTATTCCTACTTTATTACACACTACTGCTACTATATTACCCCTAACTGCTACTTTATTACCCCTAACTGCTGCTATATTACCCCTAACTGCTACTTTATTACACACTACTGCTACTATATTACCCCTGCTACTTTATTACACTTAACTGCTGCTTTATTAAATATTAGCCCTAACCGCTACTTTTTTACACACTACTGCTACTATATTACCCCTTACAGCTACTTTATTACCCCTTACTGCTACTTTATTACCCATAACTGCTACTTTATTACACACTACTGCTACTTTTATTACACACTACTGCTGCTATATTTACACACTAACTGCTATTTTATTACACACCTGCTACTTTATTACACACTACTGCTATTTTATTACACAGCCCTACACGCTTCATTATTACACACTACTGCTACTTTATTACAGACTACTGCTATTTTATTACACACTTACTGCTTCTTTATTACACACTACTGCTACTGTATTACTTACTTCTTCTTTATTACACACTACTGCTACTTTATAACACACCTACTGCTACTTTATTACATACCCTGCTACTGTATTACCCCTTACTGCTACTTTATTACACACACTGCTACTTTATTACACACACTAACTGCTACTTTTTACACACTACTGCTACTTTATTACCTTTACAGCTACTTGTATATTACCCCTTACTGCTACTTTATTGCCCACTACTGCTACTTTATTACACACTACTGCTTCTGTATTATTACCCCTAACTGCTGCTATATTATTACAAAACTGCTACTTTATTACACACTACTGCTACTTTATTACCCTGCTACTGCTATTACACTTTATTACACACTATTGCTCTGTATTTCCCTAACTGCTACTTTATTACACACTACTGCTACTTTATTACACACTACTGCTACTTTATTACACACTCACACCACTGCTACTTTCCTACACACTACTGCTTCTTTATTACCCTCACTGCTACTTTATTAAGACACTGCTACTTTATTACATACCACTGCTTGTGTATTACTTTCCCTTACTGCTACCTTTATTACTGGACTACTGCTACTTTATTACACACTGTGCTACTACTGTATTACACACTACTGCTACTTTATTACACACCACTCTCTACTTTATTACATACTCACTGTTTGAGTATTAGCCCTTACTGCTGCTTTATTACACACTACTGCTACTTTATTACACACTACTGCTACTTTATTACACTTTATTACCTCACTGCTGCTTTATTCCAATATTAGCCCCCACTGCTACTTTATTACACACCACTGCTACTTTATTACACATTTACTGCTACTTTATTACATACCACTGCTACTGTTATTACCCCTTACTGCTACTTTATTACACACTACTGCTGACATACCCCTTACTGCACACTTTATTACACACTACTGCTACTTTATTACACACCACTTTTTTATTACACACTACCTACTTTATTACATACCCACTGCTTATTACATGACAATCATTACTGCTCTTTATTACACACCACTGCTACTTTATTATTCTATTACACTGCTACTTTATTACACACCACTACCATATTATTACACACTGCTACTTTGTGTATTACACACTCACTGCTACTCTTTATTACACACTCACTGCTACTGTATTACACACATCTACTGCTACTTTATTATACACACTACTGCTACTTTATTACATACACTGCTACTGTATTACACACAATGCTTGACTGCTTACTTTATTACACACTACTGCTACTTTATTACACACTCACTGCTACTTTACTCACACACTCACTGCTACTGTAATTACACTTACTGCTACTTTATTACACACCACTGCTACAGTATTACACACTCACTGCTACTTTATTACACACTACTGCTACTTTATTACACTACTACTGAGTACACTACTGCTACTGTATTACACACTACTGCTACTATATTACACACTCACTGCTACTTTATTACACACTACTGCTACTTTATTACATACTGCTGCTGTGTATTAGCCACTACTGCTACTTTATTACACACTCACTGCTACTGTATTACACACTACTGCTACTGTATTACACACTACTGCTACTATATTACACACTACTGCTACTGTATTACACACTACTGCTACTATATTACACACTACTGCTACTATATTACACACTACTGCTACTGTATTACACACTACTGCTACTATATTACACACTACTGCTACTATATTACACACTACTGCTACTGTATTACACACTACTGCTACTATATTTACATTACACACTGTATTACACACTACTGCTACTATATTATTACACTACTGCTACTGTAGTATTACACACTACTGCTACTATATTACACACTCAACTGCTGCTACTGTATACACACTACTGCTACTATATTACACACTACTGCTACTGTATTACACACTACTGCTACTGTATTACACACTACTGCTACTGTATTACACACTACTGCTACTGTATTACACACTACTGCTACTATATTACACACTACTGCTACTGTATTACACACTACTGCTACTGTATTACACACTACTGCTACTGTATTACACACTACTGCTACTATATTACACACTACTGCTACTGTATTACACACTACTGCTACTGTATTACACACTACTGCTACTGTATTACACACTACTGCTACTGTATTACACACTACTGCTACTGTATTACACACTACTGCTACTGTATTACACACTACTGCTGCTTATTACACACACCGCTACTGTATTACACACTACTGCTACTATATTACACACACTACTGCTACTGTATTACACACTACTGCTACTATATTACACACTACACTGCTACTTTATTACACACTACTGCTACTGTATTACACACTACTGCTACATTATTACACACACACTGCTACACTGCTGCTGTATTATTACACTACTGCTACTGTATTACACACTACTGCTACATTATTACACACACTACACTGCTACTGTATTACACACTACTGCTACTGTATTACACACTACTGCTACTTTATTACACACTGCTGCTACTGTATTACACACTACTGCTATATTACTATTACACACTACTGCTACTGTATTACACACTACTGCTACTGTATTACACACTACTGCTACATTATCACACACTACTACTACTGCTACATTATCACACACTACTACACTGCTACTGTATTACACAATACTGCTACTGTATTACGCACTACTGCTACTTTATTACACACTGCTGCTACTGTATTACACACTAATGCTACTTTATTACACACAAACTCTTCTGTGTTATGGCCCACTGTAAATGTATCCCATCCAACTGTTGCAGGTACTTCTACCAATTGATGGAGGGCCTAGAGTACCTGCACAGTCAGGGAATCATACACAAGGACATCAAGCCCGGGAACCTGCTGCTCACCACCGATGAAACTCTGAAGATCACAGACCTGGGTGTGGCAGAGGTGGGATACCTTACCAATCTGCTGAAAAGCAATCAGAAACATACACTATTACAGCAATTGTTCGCACTTTGTTAAACAACTGAGTTTGAAGTAATGATTTGAATAGTGCTCAGTTCATGTGTCCATCTTCGTTCTGGTGGTAAATTATTCCTCAAATGTGGCTCCTATGTCTGGAAGGCCCAATCTTCTTCATGTTTGAAGATGTTTTGACCCCTTAATCATAGCGATCGTATTGGTTCATAGACCTGCACAAGATTAGCATGATGAGCTGGTATTAGTCCATTCAGAGCCTTGAATACAAGAGCTGCAGAACCTTGAACTGGAAACATTGTTTCATGGGCAGCCAATCAACACTTGGGTTTTTATGGTCGAACTGCTTGTTTCTTGTGATAAGTTTGGTGGCACAATATTTATCTTCTTGAGTTTGGTGATAGGATACTCGCTCAGACAGTAAAACCAAGCATTGCAGTAGTCCATAACAGAAATTACATAGTCCAGTACTAAGGTTGCAAATGAATTCCTGTCTTGATAAATTTGTTAAGCTGATGTTGCATAGATGGCACTATGCATTCTAGCACACTGAGTTGACTCTGTGTTTAAGATAGGTATCAGTGATGATAATGCCTGTATCCTCTGCAACAAAGAAATAGAAACTTTAGAACATTTATTTTATTTCTGTGAAAAACAAAACACCTTCTCACAACATTTGTTGAGTGGTATCGATACAAAACTAGCTGTAATATAAGTATAAATGTTAAACATTTCCTGCTAGAGACCCGAGGCACCTGTCCTTATTAACCATCTGTTTATCATTATCAAGAAATATATTAACAAAACAAGATATGACTTCACGGAATTAAATATCAACCAACTTATATATTTTCATAAAAAATACCATTTCAAACTAGAAGAACATATTTTCGGAGAAAAGGATGAAAATTTCAGATGAAATGGAATTCTTTTGTTCCCTTGTGAGTAAAAAAAAAACCTTTCTGCACCCTGTGTCTATACTGCTATCCTTCTCTTTCAAACTCCTCCCGTTCTGAAAAATTACAAAATATTCACCTTTGATTTTACGATTGTACGCTTATAATTTTGTTTTTATAGTTTTTTCATAACCAGCAATGTATATTATATGTCATGAATGAATAAAAGTACTATTATGCTCAAAAAAAATTTAAAAAAAAAGACATGTGCTTCCAAATTGAAAGCAGAATAGAAAATTATACCAAGATATCTTGGCTTTGTCACACTCCCCTTTTTGACAATTGAAGCTACTTATATATGACCGAACTATAAGTCGGGCCTTCCTTTCAACCTCTAAATTCTTGCCAAAACCATGTAACTTCCCGCAAGGGTAACGGGGATATTGTTGATGTTCAGAGCTTTTTGAACGATGCCCGACATCAAACGATTAAGCCTCGTTATGTTATTCATAAGCTTCAAAACGGAGGTATTTTTCGGGTTGTTGTGTCATGTTACCGAGTTTAAAAGCCACTGATATCGGGGAAATAGGCAACCATACATATTATTTAAGAAATCTTTATAATAATTTTCTGATTACGTTAAAAATGAAAATATAAAAGAAAAGTCACGGGCATGTTATGACATGTCACAAAATGAACAAAATTCGCCATAGTTTTGCTTCTTTTTGGTTTATCTGGACATTATAAATGTAAACTTGCATTTTCATCATTAACAGTACTTTTTCAAAACCACCACACAAACTGCCACAGAATACAAATAAGTTTTACTTTTACGCGGAAACAAGTCGTGGTTTCAAGTTAAGTGTCACGCGGGGCCCAACTTTATCGCTTTCGATAACAAAGTACCGGTAGGGTACATAGCTGTGATCAAAATATCTGATTAAATTTAATTTATTGTTTATACTATGAAATATATTTTACAAAAAGACAAACAACAAAGTTTTATATTTTATGTTTTATTTGTCCCACGATGTCATTTACCTTTGGAAACGCTTGTCAGTAATGTGATATATGCTTCCTGCTTCCGGTGTAAACTTTGCCAGTTGAGTTCTCGTGAGAGGGCTGGCAGATTCACACACCTGACCTCGGAATTGTTTGGGTAGATTAATGAACTCAAGTATAAGTCGGGTCTGATTTTTAACTACATTTCTGGTATCAAATTTCCGAATTTATAGTCGGTCATATACGGTATATATCTTGCCATCTTCTTTGATAATAAACTCAGCAGCTCAGTCTTGTCATAGCTGAGTTTGAGGAAGTTCTCACTCATCCACTTCTAGATGTGACACAGGCTGCTGTTACAGTGTAAAACACTAGTTTCAACAGACATCTTCTAATTGAGTGGTTTAAAGGAGATATGCATAAGGCTGTTATCTGAGTAAAAGTGGAAGCAACCGATTATGAGAGTATTACATCTGCTGTTTTGGTTCATGCTGAGATTGGTTACAGCATTTGATTGACATGACTGAAACTTGTTGCACAAAGCTCAGAACTTGGAGGAATCAGCTTGAATTTGTTTGGCAATATAGCGGATATATTTCAAGCTACTTTACTCTGATTATTCATATAGCAATGTTTTCAAGCCCACATGGTAAATTAATGAAACATAGAATTCATGGATGGAAGAAAGTGATCCGCGAAAAGCACAAGTATTGTGTAAGATGCATTGTTGCCTAAGATTTGAGACTGATGCTATAAAGTGTTCATAATTAAAGCATGAATGTCCATTGTTAAAAGTTACAGGTTTTAGGAGTCCCATGAATCAAGTAGAATGATCCACAAAGGAAACTCTTAAATGGCAGGTTTCAGAATCTTGACCCTTTAAAAGATTATGTACACAAATTGTGAAGTAGCACTGAGATGCATATTTGCAGTTATGATCACCACATTTCAAGGAATGATGAAAAAACAGCCTCAATAACACAATCAGCAGAAAAGATAAGAAAACGAGAACTTACATTAAAAATATTGTGTGTGACCACCATGGGTTGTTGAGTATCGACATGCAACGACGTTGTACCAAGTGCAGTGGACTGTCGAAGTCTATGTTAGTTTAGGGTATGGGAGTCATCTTAGTGCTCAGATCACAATGCTGTTCGGCTGATCATCACGCTGATGACCCGGGTTCGATTCCCCACATGGGTACAATGTGTGAAGCCCATTTCCGTGTCACCTTACTGCATTATTGCTGGAATGTTGCTAAAAATGGCATAAAATCTTACTCACTCACTTTTGTACACCAATGCCCTTGTCTTTAGATGATAGGGTCACAAGCCGAGGTCATCTCTTTGAAGCATGTTATATACAAGGGTAAGTGTCAGTATCCTGGACTAAGGTACGCCATTTGGCAGTGTCCACTCATCACCCCAACAGTTGCTGCCAGATTACGGATCGGAAACATATTTTGTGATGTAAATATTTCATTTTCCATTGCAGAAAATAGATGTATTTTCCAAAGATGATACTTTGCAAGACAAGTCAAGGTTCGCCAGCATTCCAACCCCCAGAGATAGCTAATGGTGATGATTCCTTCGCTGGCTTCAAGGTGGACGTGTGGTCGTCAGGGGTAACATTGTAAGTTGCATGGTATTATACCAGAGCCATAATGATGTACACTGTTTGGATTCTGGGTAAAATAGGTCCCTAGCAACCATTGCTCATGTTGCTGGTCCTAATGGATCAGAGGATCAAACTTGGTGAATTAACTTGTCGCTACTATAGGCACATTATAGTTTACAAAGATATCCATCAGTGACCACAAGAACAATTACTGGATTGCTTTGTCCAGACTATTATATAGGTCACTGCCATATAACTGGAATATTGCTGAGTGAGGCATTCAACAAAAGTCTGTAACTGATGACTTAGAACAAAAGATTCCTTCTTAGATGATTTATGATATACCTGCTGAAATATTGTCTTGAAATTAATTTGAGAATGAGATGAGGTTCATACTTGTAGTAATAGAACTTTATAGTTTTGTTTAAAAGTGAGTGAGTGAGTTTAGTTTTTCGCAGCACTCAACGATATTCCAGCTATATGGCTGCAGTCTATAAATAATCAAGTCTGGACCAGACAATCCAGAGATCAACAGCATGAGCATCGATCTACGCAATTGGGATACAATGACGTGTTTGTTCAAAAGAAAAAGTACCAGAAAATACCAACTTACATCTAACAGCAAGCAAAGCTCTGTTCAACATCATGGTTTATTGAGCAGCAGATTTAACTAGTATATATCAGTAACAATATGTCATTCAAACATGACTGTGGTTGAGAGTTCTACTGGTGTCAAACGAGGCATCAATAACTGCATCAAAGGCTGACACGACCCAGCACATGTGGAAAGGCTCCATCGGATCTACAGCATTTGTCTTGTCTGTCTTTTGTTGATATTTTCTCCATGTACCAATCAGTTAAGTAGTGTTTTATCACGGTTTTAAATGGTTCTCCTGTGGAAGTACTCTAGTCTGCTCAAATAAGCAGAGCTATTTGCTGTTTGATTGGATCGATTTCAGTGAGTGAGTTTAGTTTTATGCCGCACTCAACAATATTCCAGCTATATGGCGACAGTCAGTAAATAATCAAGTCTTTGATCCAGTGATCAAAAGCATGAGCACCGATCTATGCAATTGGGAGACGATGACATGTACCAACCAAGTCAGCGAGCCTGACCACCCGTTCCCATATTTCAAAGCTTACAGTAAACAATAATGCCTTGCTTTTTGCAGGAAAGGAGTTAATTGTATGTTTCCTGGTAGCGGAGCTAGCCGTTTATAACATAATGTTTCCATTCTTTTGTGTTCATCCAGAAGATGTACACTTTCTCGTTGTTTGTTCTTCCAGGTACAACATAACAACAGGATTATATCCATTTGAAGGTGACAATATCTATAAACTGTTTGAGAATATTGGTAAAGGCCAGTACACAGTTCCTGACACCGTAGATGATAGTTTAAAGGATCTTCTTAATGGTAGGTGTTTGTTTATATGTTGTAACAAATGTGTTTTTCTTTTATTATATTATGAGTCAGATTTGTCTGCTCTAAATTTTCAAAACTTTAAAAATCAAGCTCTGTCATCTTAGGGTGCGAATTCTGCATGCAGAGTTGCTTCCCTTTAGTTTGATATGCCACAATGTTGTTTTGAAATCCAGTTTGTCCCAAGTTATGTTTTTTCATGGTTTCACCAAAATGGTAAATGTCTGCGACCTGCATCACTTTAGGCTTTCCTACCACAAAAAGCTGATATGCTATGATGTAATAGGAATGCTGTTAAAAAACGTCATCAAATCCAACTACTCAACCCACTCAGCGATAAACCTTAATCCTAACTTAACCAGTAGTTACTATTCCATGGTTACATCGAGGACAAGTGCTTTGTATCATAATGGTTACAACATATACAATATGGCACCTGACTGTCACCATCCATGAACAATGCTGATTTTACCTCATGCTGTTAATCACTCCATTCTCTCAGGTGCCAACTTATGGCTGGAGTGTGTATGGCATGAAGAAATTTCATTCAGTCACAGCCATTCATTAAAATTAAATGAATAAGTTTTGTTGTAAGACAGTGTAGAGCAGTTTTTCATCACCCTGATGTTGTATTCAGTTCATTCAGAATCACATGTGATAGGTATTGCACGTCAGTGTGAGATTGTGCTATTTGAAGTCTCATGTATTCGTTTAATTCTGTTGCAGGAATGCTGGCGTACAAAGCCAGTGATCGCTTCAGTATAGCACAGATAAGACAACACCAGTAAGTTGTGAACTGCCAGACCTGAACTGAACACAAACATCTTCATGTGTGAATGTTCTTTCAAAGTACCATGTCAACTACACTTTATAGATTTAACCCTGTTTCAACTTTGCATTCACTCAGGGTGGTGTGCTAGCCTAGTGGTTAAGGTGTTTGCTCATCACTGAAGACCCGGGTTCAATTCCCCACATGGGTCCAATGTGAGAAGCACATTTCTGGTGTCTCCTGCAATGATATTGCTGCAAAATTGCTAAAAGCGGTGTATAACAACACTCACTCACTCATTCAACCCCACTCACTCATTCAACCTCACTCACGCACTCACTCACTCACTCACTCACTCACTCACTACATGCAATATTATCTCCTCCTAAAGTTTATGGCTTGTATTTTTGTGTTTCCCGTAGAAGTATTAAAAAAGCTGGAGAAAAGGTTTATAAAAGGGTTTTCAAAATGACCAGCTCCTTGAGCATGTACAAGTTGCATGGATATGTGCACTATATAAATATCCTATAGTAATAATTATCAATGCAAATTTGATGCTTGTTGGCAGTGATGGTATTTGCTGACAGAATTCTGTTTTACTATGTACGCCCGTCATCAATGATGTGTGGTCTATTTCCAGGTGGTTCAAGCGGAAACATGCCAAGGTTGAGGATCGTGTGTTTTTATCTGCATCTTCGGATGGCGACTTAATGAGGAGTATGACTGTGGTGCCATATTTAGAGGATCTCCACTTTGGTACACCAAGTGAGGAAGAAGAAGATGAAGAACTGGAGAGTGCGGTGGCAGGCAATCATCAAGGTCAAGGTCAGTGTTCAACTTTAAATAGTTGATTAATCCTCTAATTGCTGGTGTTGAACCCATTCAACTGAAGAGTGCCATAAGTATAACTTGCAATAACTATTTGCTAAATAGGATGTACCTAACATCCAAGGCATGCGTAAATGTTCATCTTTCTAAGTATGTGAATTTTAAAAGTATATGTTCCTCAAACAGAACATTCTGCATGTTAAAAACGTATTGGCGTACAACCTCCCACACCCGCCATTGTTGACCTCAGACACTTCATGTTTAGTAGTGAGTCTGTTGTTTTCTTCATGATGAAATCATTTTTTGATAATTTGATCTCTACCTTTTCTGCTCTTGTGAAAGAAAACACTGAAGTTCCTAATTTTCTAAAAATTAGCATCTTTCAGTTGAAATAGTTATAAATAATCTGAATTGTTACATCAAGGACCATGTCAACAGTGGTAAACAAACAACTACACTTGCATCGTGATTCCGGAAAACTATTGTGACCCTTTTATGTTTCTAACTTAATTTGCTAGAATTTATTACATAAATTTAACGTCTTTGTAACAAATTTCTCAAATTAATCAAGTTTGTAAATGATTTCATTTGATAAACCTTCAGACACTGGCAAAGTTGGCAGCCATAGATGACACATGAGGGCATGGCCTAACTCCCGATTGTTTTAATTGAAGAACAGGTTTGACAGGATGTGACATGCATCCTTGTCTTTCATGCTTGATTTGGGCACTGAGACATGTCAGCTGTGGAAACCAGTACTATATCTGCGACATAGTTTGTTATAGCATCAGGATATGTTGTTAGTGGTCCTTGGCACCACATTTCAGAGCAGAGTTGTGTCCCTTGTTATGAGGATCACGATGAGGGTCCTGTCAGCACCACATACGGACAACACCTGTCAAGTGGATAATGTCGGTCATCTGCATCACTTTAGGATTTGTGGCGGTGGGGTAGCCTAGTGGTTAAAGCATTTGCTCGTCCTGCCAAAGACCCGGGTTCGATTACCCACATGGGTACAATGTGTGAAGCCCATTTCTGATTTGACCTGCTGTGATATTTCTGGAATAATGCTAAAAGCGGCGTAAAACTATTCTCACTCACCTCAGGATTTCTTCAAGTACAAAACAGACAGGTAGTGATATCTTTATTCATAGTTATGTTTAACTCCCTCAGTAAGGTTGTGTCTTGTCTTCTGTATTCAGGGGCACTGAATGACAAGCAGGAGGTGACAACAAGACAGACAGAGAACTCCAAGTCCAACTGTAAGCCAAAGAAAAGAAAGGGGAAGAGCTCTAGTAAATTTGCATTTGGATCCTGCAAACAGTCGTGACATCAGCTGTCTAACCTGGTTGTTCATGTTAACTGCTTCTGTGACTTTGTTTAGCATCGCTCAGCTCCAACTGCTGATCAAGACATCAATGCTAGCAGTGTAAACTGAATCTACATTCAGTCCGAAGATCCGCCTTTGACATCAGTGCCAGCAGGATAAATCAAGCACAGTTCCAAACACTCAAACATCAATACTAGCTGGACAGACTGAATTGATGTTCAGTCCTAACACCTATCTGTTAGCAGCAGTTGTAGCAGTGTACACTGAATTGTCATTCAGTCCTAAGACCTAGCTTTGGCTCACATGCTATCAGAATAGAATTACAACAGTCCTAATATTACTTTTAACATCATTGCTAGAAGGATAGCCAGTGTCTAGCTTTAGATTCAATGCCTGGTGATAAAAACCTGATGAGACATTGGCACCAGCAAGATAGACCGAATTTGCTGAAACAGCTGGAGGGCTTTACATTATGTCATTGCTAGCATTATTGTAGGAAGAAATACCTAGGGCACTGCAAATTAAAATCTTAAATATATACTTGTATCAAATCAAAAGATTTGACCACTAGTACGTTTTAGTCAGCATATGTCAAAGTTGGCATTTTTGTTCAAGAGATGTTGCCTCGTGGACCCAGTATGTGTGTGTGCAAGAGAGAGAGAGATAAGTGGAGAGAAAGAAAGTGAACATATCAGTATGATTTTATGATATGTGATAGATAAAACTGAGGCTGAATCTGTCTCTGAACCCACCATGTTATTGTGGAGATGATTGTACTGTGATGATCAGTGCTTGTAGGTCAGTGACTGGACTGAATGTGATAACATGCCTCCTGGTATATACAAGAGCATGCTGAGGGTAAGGTTGGTCAGTACCTCTCCATGATACTGTCAGCTATTTGTGACTACTGGTGATGCCACCATGGGCAGAGTGTGTCGGACTGATCATGTGGAATGTAAGGTTCCCTCTGATGATGGAGATATACTAAATTCACCAAATTGTTATGTGATGTCTCTCTTCATATTATGAAAGTAACCGTCAACCAGACCAAAGGAGGTAACTGATGTTAACTGATATTTGTTGCTCTGTTAGATATCCAATCGTCATGTTTAGGACGGAAAGGATTGGAGCAGAATATTTTGGTCATTGAGTTGTCAAAGAGAGAGGTCAAAGGCAGGATGCCAGCAGAGCAGTATGTCAGAACGACATGTTCAGACGAGTGTCATCGTTCGGGGTACAGCCACTGGACCTGTGATGAAGAGCTAATGGCAAGCTTGACTGAAGCTCAGAATCAGAATCAGAATCAAAACAAAAGTCTGAAACACTTTGACGAAGGGAACACTGAAGTTTGTTGTCAATATGTTCTCCTATGTTAATGTTAAGGACATAAGATTGGGAAATTTTATTTATGGACCAGTCTGTTTTATGAATGAAATTATATCATAAATATATTTAAAACAAGTTATTCTGTGTTTTGGTTTTTGGTGTAAAGGTGTGCCTGGAGAAGGAGGACTATAAAATCTGAAAATGGATGTTTAGAAAGTCGTACATATTCTGCAAAATATATACAATATACACACATCAAACAACCTAATTGTGACAGAAAACATCCTTAAAAAATAATATGCTTCATGTAGCTTCAGCCGTAGGTTAGATGGTGTTGTTCAAGTCAGCATGAACCTCATGAAGCAGCCATGTTTTGTCATGACCCAAGGCAGTTGACCCTGGCCCAGTCTAAAGCTTTGCTGATTGACTGAAATATTGGTGGTTTGTTTGTTAGTTTTGTTTGTTTTAATGCCATTAATTAATTCTCACCAATATGCCATCCACAGCAATCTGGAATAATAACGTTTTGACCAATGCGGATGAGCATTGATCTACATCACTGGGATGGAATATCACTCATCAATCAAGTCCCCTGGTCTGATTACAAAAAACATGCCACAAGTTGCCTGGTGTGACAAGTATGGTTTGGTAAGCCAGGTTCCAAACCTAGGTGAAAAATAGCTGGTAAAGATTGCAGTTCATCAGCAGTCCCTTGTGCATTGTTGTTTGTTTTAAATATATGGGGGTGCTCATGGATGGCCCAGTCGCAATGCGGCGCCACAATTTGCTGTGCAGTGTTATGTCCCTTGGGCACCCTGGTGGGTTTCTTCTTTCTCCATGGTAATAACCGGGTTCTTCATTGAACGTAATTGGTTCTGCGATGAGTATGAGCTTGTGATGACGCGACTGTCATGCATCGCTATTTTTAAAACAAGTTAAAACTGTGTACAGGTGTGTTAGAGATCCTGGCTGGACCAGCTTCTTGCTGGCACTTCTGAGAGGCCAGACTGGAACTTGGTGATGGTTTATGAAGCTCCCCGTACAGGTCTTTGTTAATACCGACTTCTACGTGCTGGATCTTGTGTAGCGCACAGAGTCTATATATATATATATCGTCAGTGTTGGAGGCCACCCCAGTGTAGGTTCCTAACATTTGGGTGACACAGCCAGGTGTCTTACTGTGGTAGTCATTCTGGACTGCTTCCAGTGAATTGATTTCATTGAGGCAGTAGGGATCCCACACAGTGGACGCATATTCCAGGGCTGGTCTGACAATGGTTGTGTAAGTTTTGATTTTTGTTTCAGGTTTATTACAGGGTTTGCCAACATTCGTAAGTTTCCTTGAAGAAAAAAGCTCACAGACGAAAAAGCCAGTGTCTCTCGCCTGGCAAGTTAGTTAGATTCTGTAAGGGCAGGGTTAAGTAATGGGTTTGTAGACGATAACAGAACAGCCAGGTGAGGGCTAGGACTAACAACTAGTCTCTGAAATGAACATATTTTACTGAAAAGTTCATAGTAAAAAAATATAAAATATAATGAAAAGGAGTCCTGAGACTTTCTTTCATTTTCAGCTGAAGCTGAGGAAATCAAGACTTGCCACATTTTCTAGACTTGTGTGGGCTTTCTTGGATATATTTGCTTCAGGGTCTGTACGACGACAGACTAGCGAGGGGCTAGGGGAGGTACCAATTAGTGGCTTGTAAACAACAGGGCATAGAGGAACGGGGCTAGAGGAATGATGCCATTCCTCTTCACTAATACTACTTGGATATGACTCCAAACGCATAATTCAGTGTGATGGATGTAATGCCCTTATCTCGACTGAACATGCGTGAATACCCAGTTCGCAAATTCTATTTAAATGTGCATTTAGTACATTTGCTGGAGATGTAATTTCACATTTCATGAAGTTGATATGTTTGTTTGCTCTTATTAAGTGTATTTTGTACAATGTGATATATTATCAAGGCCATACAAGACCGCCAAACTTTCATGACAGAGCCTCGCTTTTTTGAGATTTCCGCTGATTTCCGTTTGTCAGAGCACGCTGTACGACAGAGCACGCTGCATGACGGTTTGCAAGGATTAGAAGGAGCGTAGTGCTGCAATATGCAAGTGATTAGATGTATCAAACAATGCTGATTAATGCTTTATATATCCAGTTGATTGAGTTGGTGTCAAAATTCTGGACTGGTTATTGTACTATAAGTTGCTCAACAGGACGGAACCCAGTCAGCAGGAAAAGACTTACAAAAAGTGTAGCTACTCAGATAACCAGACCTGTCACTGGAATGTCAGATAAACCAGACATGTCAGATAACCACTGGAGGTCAGATAACCAGACACGTCACTGGGAGGTTAGATAACCAGACAATGTCACTGGGAGGTCAGATTTTATAACCAGTCAGATAACCAGACTGGAGGTAGATCAGATAACGTCACCGGAGGTGAGATAACCAGACACGTCACTGGGAGGTCAGATAACCAGACACGTCACTGGGGAGGTTAGCTAACCAGACACGTCACACAGGGAGGTCAGATAACCAGACATGTCACTAGGAGGTCAGATAACCAGACACGTCCACTGGGAGGTCAGATAACACAGACACTGTCATTAGGAGGTCAGGATAACTAGACACGTCACTGGGAGGTCAGATAACTAGACATGTCACTGGGAGGTCAGATAACCAGACATGTCACTGGAAGGTCAGATAACCAGACATGTCACTAGGAGGTCAGATAACCAGACATGTCACTGGGAGGTCAGATAACCAGACACGTCACTGGGAGGTCAGATAACCAGACATGTCACTGGGAGGTCAGATAACCAGACACTGTCACTACTCCAATGGAGGTCAGATAACCAGACATGTCACTGGAGGTCAGATAACCAGACACGTCACTGGAAGGTCAGATAACCAGACATGTCACTGGGAGGTCAGATAACCAGACACGTCACTGGAATGTCAGATAACCAGACACGTCACTGGGAGGTTAGATAACCAGACATGTCACTGGGAGGTCAGATAACCAGACACGTCACTTGGAGGTCAGATAACCAGACATGTCACTGGAGGTCAGATAACCAGACACATCACTGGAGGTCAGATAACTAGACATGTCACTGGGAGGTCAGATAACCAGACACGTCACTGATAGTCAGATAACCAGACACGTCACTGGAGGTTAGATAACCAGACACGTCACTGGGAGGTCAGATAACCAGACACGTCACTGGAGGTCAGATAACCAGGGAGGTTAGGATAACCAGACATGTCACTGGGAGGTCAGATAACCAGACATGTCACTGGGAGGTCAGACCAACCCAGACACGTCACTGGAAGGTCAGATAACCAGCGCACATCACTTGGAGGTCAGATAACCAGACACGTCACTTGGAGTTCAGATAACCAGACATGTCACTGGGAGGCTGATCAGATAACCAGACACGTCACTAGAAGGTCAGATAACCAGACATGTCACTTGGAGGTCAGGAACCAACGTCAGACATGTCATTGGGAGAGGTCAGATAACCAGACACGTCACTGGAAGGTCAGATAACTAGACATGTCATGTCAAATTGGAGGTCAGATAACCAGACACGTCACTGGAAGGTCGGATAACCAGACATGTCACTGGGAGGTCAGATAACCAGACACACGTCACTGGAAGGTCAGATAACCAGACACGTCACTGGGAGGTCGGATAACCAGACACGTCACTGGGAGGTTAGATAACCAGACACGTCACTTGGAGGTCAGATATAACGAGACATGTCACTGGGAGGTCAGATAACCAGACACGTCACTGGAGAGGTCGGATAACCAGACATGGTGTCACTGAGAGGTCAGATAACTCAGACATGTCACTCGAAGGTCAGATAACCAGACATGTCACTAAAAGGTCAGACAATCAAACATGTCACTGGGAGGCTGCTGAAACCAGACATTAATCGGTCAATTGTCACTTGACCTTGAAGGCCAAGGTAAAATATATGTTTCCTTTAACGTGGACGATGTCCTTCTGTTCTTGTTTTTGTTGTTTTGTTTTTGTTTTGTTTTGTTTGTTTTCGGGTTTGGTTGGGGTTTTGCTCGGGGATGGGGGGTGGGGGGTGTTTGAGTGAATAGAACTTTTTCCAAGCTTGAACATCATTCCAAAGCTTGGTGACAGATGGCGCCGTCAGAGCAGAGATCCACGCAGTGCAGAACACGTGATCGATTACATGGCCCATTGTAATCCCCATAGAAATAAATTATTGATTTTTACCAAACAGGAATCCATTTACAACTGGAAAATGCTCTGATGTCATCAAATGGCCATGCAGTTAATAAAGAAAGTGTCGTGTGTCTCTCCGACCCTCCGGTCAAATCATGCGTACATGCAAGGACCGCAACGTGGCAAAACATTCAAGAACGTAATCTGGACCTTCAACAAACGGTGTGGACCGCGAGAGGTTTCGATAGTTAAAGATAATGATATCAAGGAGGAAATAAGACACACATGAGGAGGTCACATTGATTATTGTGAACATGAAGGAGCCACCAATGGAACTCTTCACAGTGAAGACAGCACAGGACAGGCTGATGCGCATGTCACGCTATGCAGGCAGCACCAGCGCGACAAGCATGTTCAGAGATAAAGAAGGAGCAGAGGTGAGTAGTTAAAATAGTCAACAAACACGTGAGAGTAGGAGAGTAATCCGTCTCCACAGCACGACCAACGACCATGAACTCCATCCATCTGACGCCATAATCGAACGAACGAAGATGGAAGAAGGAAGACGGAGTGGATGGACCGGTGGCACAAATATCGCCAAAATAAAAATACGAACGACGACGACGGAACCAACACCGGCCGAACAGGTGGCCGGCCGGCACAGCCAACGGAGGAGTGGCCATGGAGGTCAGTGGAGGACCGGCCCATGGCCCAGCCAACGACCACCGGCCGACCCAGCCAACGGCCACACAAGGACAGAGGTGGAGGACACACAGAGGTGGAGGTCAAAAAATAAAAGGAATGGCCACAGGAGGAAGGAAAATGGAAAAGGAGGACCAACGGAAGCCACCCACAGTGGAGGACCAGGAACAGTGGCCGTGGACAAATGGAAGAGGAAGGGACACAGAGGGGTGGCCAGTGGAAGGAGGGTGGAATGGATGAAGGAAACGGAATGGAGGAATGAAGGAAGTGGAGTGGACGGAGGTGGAGGCATTCAGTGGAATAATGGAGAATGAAATGGATGGAATGGAAGAAGGAAATGGAATGGATGACGAAGGGATGGAGGAAGAAGAATGGAGTAGAAGAAGGAAATGGAATGGACATGGAAGATGAGAAGACGTGAATGGAAGAATGGAATAATGGAATGAAGGACGAAGGACAGATCTCAAAGGATGAATAGAAAGAGAAGAATGGAAAACAAGGGACTGACCATGAAGAAGAATGGAATGGATGCCCAGGAATGAAAGAAAGGAAAGAAATGGAAAAGAATGGATTTAGAGCCAGGGAGGGAATGAATGGAGGATGGAATGGAGAATGGACAGGAATAAAGGATAATGGATAAAGGAGGAAAGAAATGAATGGATTGATAATGGTGGAGGAAGGAAGAATATGGATGGAATGAATGGAATGAATTGACAGCATGGACTGGAAGGAATATGGATGGAGGACATAATGGAATGAAGGACATGAATGGACATGGAAGGAATGGACGAAGATGGGACATGGAATGAAGAAATGGATAATGGACTAGAAAGAAGAGGAATGGAATGGAGGACGGAAGGAAGATGGAAGAAATAGATTACAAATGGAATAATGGACTGGAAGGAATGGACCGAAGGGATGGAAACACAAATGAAACTTGAGATAATGGAATCTTATCTGAAGGAATGGACACAAATGGATTTCTTGTCGGCCAAATAAAGTGATAAAGTTTCGCAGATGTATTCTGGTTACTTGTTCTGGTCTCAAGGAAACGCGGCAATGAAGGCTTTAATCACCTGACAAACATGATAGGTGCAGGTATGTTGCTCGATGTAGAGCATACTATGATCCCGAGGTATGCCCTCCCAATCCCACATCTATAACATGACATTTAGATGTTCGTGTTTTATCTGGATATCAGATATAAATACTGGTATGTATGCATGTTGTATGTATGTATGTATATATGTATGTATGCATGCATGCATATGTATGTATGAATGTATGTATGTTGTATGCATGCGTGTGTGTGTGTGCGTGCGTGCGTGCGTGTGTGTGTGTGTGTGTGTGTGTGTGTGTGTGTGTGTGTGTTGTCACCTAAGAGATCATATCATTTGTTTATTTATGTGGGTTAAAAACATAATAATGGCACTTGATTTATTTGCTTTATGCAGAATATTTAGTTAGTTGTTCAGTGGTAATACTCAAATTCGTTCCGAAATGGCAAACACGCAGTGCAAACATGTAAGTATTAGAAACAATAACAGCTTGTAAAATATGCAGGATTTCTGTCTTCCATTTAACAACATTATGGCCATACATTTGGAGGCATTAATACCATATGGCGTGTTGCCAGTTGTAGTGACGACCTCATTTCCCCTCCTGGGGTGATTTGCTCCTTGTACATGTCGTAATGCTGCGCCAGATGCGACCCACGGCAGTCAAGGGGCAGCTACCGGTATTACTCTACATCCCCACGGTAGGGGACCCAACACACAGCTGTGGAGTCTTACGGCACACGCACCAGTAATGTCCTGCGCCAACCAGATCCCCACGGAGCTCCTCACTGTGAAGTCCCTTTCTTATTCTCGAAATGCTCTCTCTTGTGCAGCCATACTACTTCTTGGTTGATTTTATCACGTTTTCAATATAATATATCTTAATTTAGCGATATTGTATCCAAAAGAGAACGACACTTGCTCCTAGCTTCTTTATAGTTTATTTTTTTACATAAGGTTATGTTACATTTGAGAGGAATTTAGATCGGGTAATCATAGCATAGTAAATGAAAATTGAAATATTTTGGAGAAGAATTGGATTTTACTACTTAACAGTGAGGAGAATTTTATCACATTTGGATGGACATAGTAATATCTTTTAATATATTTGGTTCGCAACCGGTCATAAAACGGACATATTAGGAGGAAATGTAATTCATCTTCGTTTAAATTACAAAGAGTACGTAATTTATTTTCTCTTTTTACATTCATATATCTGCCTCTTTCAATCAACAAATCATGAAAAGAACATCTGAATCGGGCCAGTGCTATTCTAAACCTTTTAACATTGGCACAGGATAGATATGACTCAAGGACTATGGCATTTTTAAACAATGAATAATACATGCATTTATTTGATAAGGATGTCCTTTCACACCATGTTTGAATATACATATCTTTCAGTCTTGTCGTCTAAGGATTGTATGAATAATGTAGGTGATTCGACATATTGTGTATTCCATGTAATTCCAAAACCAATAGAATATAGAAAGTTGTTTACTTTAGTTGCCCAGCTTTTTTGTCCACTCTTTTCATATAACAACATCATATTATAACACTTCTTGGGTAAGCGATTTGAAGGCATAATCAACAGTTTTAGCCAGTAGTTAATAACTTTAATGCTTGTACAAATGTGCATTGGATACCTCCCGCATTCACCATAAATCACTGTGTTAATAGTGTTAATTTTAACTCCGAGAAATTTTTGCATGCATATAAATGGATTTTTTCAATTTTGTTATTCCCCAAATTTCGGCCCCATATGATAAAATTGGACTGACTTTGGCACCAAACATTTTAAAGAATGAAGAGTAGTTAATATTACCAATTTACACTGAACTGTTTCATAATTCCAATTAATGTTTTTTGTCCCTGTAACACTGCATATTTTACATGCATCGTCCATGACAGGCCACTCGTGAAATATAGTCCCAAATATGTATAAAAGCCAATAAACTCCAGCTTCGTACCTTTATATAACCAGTTTTTCCATTTTAGACAATTTGCCTCCATTTTTGAATGCAACAATTTTCAGGGTTTTTCGCAGTAACTTTCAAGTTCATTAATTTGATTCTGTAAGCCATTAATCGTGCTTGAGAACAAAACAATGTCATCTGCAAATAGCAATAGGAAAAATATGAACTATTTCAGGGGTGGAGTTGAATCCCGTGTACACAGTTAGTTTCTGACTTGACGTGCTAACTCATTTATGAAAAAGGAAAAGAGAAAGATACAGCCTTGTCTTACTCCAAGTTGCAAGTCAAATGTTTCTGAGAAATTGCATTACTTTCAATACAGGCCTTTAACATTTTCATACATATTGCATAAAGTTTACTCTTTTTACCACCGAGGACGTGAGTATTAAATAGAAGCCAAAGTTTATTTCTTGTAGTACTGAATCAAATGCTTTTGAAAATAATGCTTAGAATTTTTCCCCTTCAGAGTTTAAATACCTTTGAATAATACATTGTAGTATAAACGTATTATCTACTGTCGTATATCCCTGTCTGAAGCCAGCTTGCGATTCGCTGATCTTATCCATTGAGTCTCCCCAGTTTACAAGTCTTTTATTTATTATAGAAGTGAACGTTTTACTAAATATGCTCTGTAGTGTTATGCCTCTGTAGTTATTTGGATTACTTATGTTACCTTGTTTATGGATAGGGACCATTATGACAACTGCCAAACATTTGGGGAACGTACCATTTTCTAATATCAAATTAAAGAGCAATTCTAAGTATGGAACGATAAGATCTGAGTATTTAAAATATTCAGATATTGTTTTATCAATTCCTGGTGATTTATTTCATTTCAATTGGTTAAAGCTATCTAAGATTTCATCTTTATTGTAATTGGGGAATCAAGTATTACCTCGGTAAGTTCTGAATTCGGATCTTGTGGAGCTGATGGGTTTTCATTCTCGAAATTATCACATGTTACATCGTCATTTTCATTGTGTAAAGAGTTAAAGAGTGTCCGAAAGTGTTCTAGCCAGTCGTTCATTTCGATATTGTTTTGGGCTTCATGTCTAGTATTCAGGTGTTTGAGTTCATACCAGAATTTTGTTAATCAGATATACTGTTTTCTATTTCTCTCTGCTTCTCTTTATAATGATTAATGCGTTTTTTCTTACAAATTGAGTTATATTTATGAATATGAATATGAATATATATAACGTCACTTCAGTTTTCAGTTACATTTTTTTGGCCCCTCTGTTTATTTCATTGAATTTATAAGACACTACGTCTACTACATTAGAAATCAAACATCAATCTGATGTCAAAATACGCCAAGGTTAGTACAAAAAACATCATTTTTCCGAAAGGAAGCTTATATAAATCCTGTAGTCAAAATATAAAATAAGAAAATGACGCTGAGGAAAACAACGACGATTGAACGCTCATGCCTAGAAAAGGTTGGGCCTAATAATTATTAGAAAACTCGGAAATAACCAAATACTGAAGCGAAATGATACAAGACCAGTCGCATAAAAAAATCAGTCTATGATGGGTCACTGTCACGGTGCGATGGCCTGACGTTACATGGTTGTATCATAGAATGACAAGTATGACGAGATAGTTGACGGTCCGGCGGTCTGTAGGGAAGCCTATTGTACAGTACTCTGTAAAGATATTTGGCAAGGACCTATTTTGTTGGTAAGTGATAACCATAAGGTGATTCCATTGACTTTCGTGAAGATTTTGATGGCATCAATAGTGACGCACTTCGGTTGAAACTATATCATTTGGCACCGGAGTCAGCTGTGCATGCATTCAACTTTGTTGAAAGATATGTAAGTTATTAATGATATTGAATTACGTAGAGGAAGAATGTCCCGTATTGTAATACTATACCTACACCCCTTTTCTATGCTGTTTGACTATCCAATATGCTTGGGTTTATCCAACACGTACAAAATATATTAGTAAACAATTATCATAAAATGAATAATGTAACAACAATAGAATAGCAGTAGAAGGATTTTCCCACGGGAGGATGGGGTGGGTCTAGTCTGTCTCACAGTAATAATGTGTCCATTTATATAGCGCCAAACTCCACACTAGGTACGTCATAGCGCTAACAATCGAGGCACAGCACATTACTACCCCGGAAAACCCAAGCTGCCTGTTAGGCGCTAGAAGGTTACAGTCATATGACTTTTTCCACCGGGTACCCATTTTCCTGCTGGGTGAACAGAGACAATTTTGAACAAACTCACTTGCCTAAGGTGAGACCACATGTGTGACATGTGCTTCGTTGTGGGGGCAGGACTGAAGTCCTAGAAACTCTCAGGAGTCAAGCTGCCAAATACGGTCACCCATCCAAGGACTCTCCGAGCTCGACGCTGCTTAACTTCACCGATTTGTGACCTGAGCTTTGAGCACAGGACCACGCGCCGCCACAAATCGACAGATCTAAAATAAGAGTGATGTGTGCCACCAATTGTTGGATTTGCAATCATTGGAAGCTTCAGCGGATAAGTGATTCAGGCGACCCTGGCGCTGGGGCTCACAATTAGGTACCTCAGACTTCAATTAAGTGATCGCCATCGTCCAATTTACCAGAAATTGTAGAAACTTTATTAAGCCTTTTAATCCCAAATGTAGCCTATGCGGAGGAAACTGAACACGTTCATACATATATTTATATTAATAACACAGGAATAACCAGTAGCATTTTATGCATAATGATATGTGAATGTTCGACGTTGCTCTGTGATAAGTCAGTTGCCGCTTTGGCCTCCCATGTGTATTAGATTAGTGGCCAAACTGAATTGTCATAACATCCCTTTACCTTCAGAGAAAATGTTCCTGCATTATAGAAAATTCACAAAAGTTGTAAAGTTATCAGAATTGTAAATTAATTTTGTAGCACCGAACACTTTACATCTGTCATTACCAACTGACACTGAAGTTCATAAAGACACATGTATGTACATTTTGCCAATAATAGAGAAAATGTATCACATGCGTTTTTGATTGTGTCAAACATTTCTGAATACACCCTGAACAATATCTAAGCGACAATACGGGGGAAATAGAGAATCTCACCCAAGTGTCTACTGATATCAATTATGTATCAACACTCGTTGATAAAGTTACAAATATCCGAGGCTTGCCGAGGATATTTTTACCTTTATCAACGAGTGTTATTATCAAAATCATTCTTCATTAGCTTTCAATGAAAAATGTACATCTCTCAACACTGTACTATTATATGTCCCTTATCTCATCCCCTTACACATCTGTCCCTTATCTCACCCCCTTACATATCTGACCCTTATCCTATCCCCTTAGATATCTGACCCCATTTCTTATCCCCTTACACATCTGTCCATTATTTCACCCCCTTACACATCTGTCCATTATCTCACCCCCTTACACATCTGTCCATTATCTCACCCCCTTACACATTTGTCCCTTATCTCATCCCCTTACATATCTGACCCCATTTCTTATCCCCTTACACATCTGTCCATTATTTCACCCCCTTAAACATCTGTCCATTATTTCACCCCCTTACACATCTGTCCATTATCTCATCCCCTTACACATCTGTCCATTATCTCACCCCCTTACACATCTGTTCATTATCTCACCCCCTTACACATTTGTCCCTTATCTCATCCCCTTACATATCTGACCCCATTTCTCATCCCCTTAGATATCTGTCTCTTATCTCATCCCCTTATATATCTGTCTCTTATTTCATCCCCTTACATATCTGACCCTTATCCTATCCCCTTAGATATCTGACCCCATTTCTTATCCCCTTACACATCTGTCCATTATCTCACCCCCTTACACATCTGTCCATTATCTCACCCCCTTACACATTTGTCCCTTTTATCTCATCCCCCTTACATATCTGACCCCATTTTCATCCCCTTAGATATCTGTCTCTTATCTCATCCCCTTATATATCTGTCTCTTTATCTCATCCCCTTACATATCTGACCCTTATCCTATCCCCTTAGATATCTGACCCCATTTCTTATCCCCTTACACATCTGTCCATTATCTCACCCCCTTACACATTTGTCCCTTATCTCATCCCCTTACATATCTGACCCCATTTCTCATCCCCTTAGATATCTGTCTCTTATCTCATCCCCTTATATATCTGTCTCTTATCTCATCCCCTTACATATCTGACCCTTATCCTATCCCCTTAGATATCTGACCCCATTTCTTATCCCTTACACATCTGTCCCTTATCTCATCCCCTTACACATTTGTCCCTTATCTCATCCCCTTACATATCTGACCCCATTTCTCATCCCCTTAGATATCTGTCTCTTATCTCATCCCCTTATATATCTGTCTCTTATCTCATCCCCTTACATATCTGACCCCATTTCTTATCCCCTTACACATCTGTCCCTTATCTCACCCCCTTACACATTTGTCCCTTATCTCATCCCCTTACATATCTGACCCCATTTCTCATCCCCTTATGTATCTGTCTCTTATCTCATCGCCTCACACATCTGACCCTTATCTCATCCCCTCACACATCTGACCCTTATCTCATCGCCTTATGCATTTGTCCCTTATCTCACCCCTTACACATCTGTCCCTTATCTCACCCTTTACACACCTGTCCCTTATCTCATCCCCTTACACATCTGCCCCCTTATCTCACCCCTTATGCATTTGTCCCTTATCTCACCCCCTTATCCAACGGCCCCTCATCTCACCCCCTTATACATTTGTCCCTTATCTCACCCCCTTATCCAATGGCCCCTTATATCATCCCCTTATACACCTGCTCCATATCTCAACCCCTTATACATCAGCTCATTACCCTCATTCCCTATGGCATCAACCCAGTCGGTCGCTAGTACATGTCCATTATATTTTACATATATAATGACTTTTAAATGCTGTTTTTATTTCCATATTATCGACTTCGCAAACTTATGCTATCAGTACGTGACATATGTGTACAACCGTGTTACAGCCTTTGTACTTAGTTATTGTTGGAGTTGGATGCGCACTAGCATATTGAATAGTACAATTGTCAGAACATCACCCTTTTAAGGCACCTGCTGTTACGACGAACGATTTCCTGACTGCAAGAGTGTATGCGTCGCTCTGCCTTGCCACACTTTATAGTAGTTACAGAGTTTCTGGGCATTGACTGATGTTAACAAGCGCTGGTGAGTCCATCCTTCGCCTTATCCGTATATCTCTTAATCCTATATGTTCTTTTAACAGGATGCCAATGAAGGATATAGTTTCAAGTAAACCACAAGTTGTATTTTATATAATTAACTTACACAAGAAGTAGAGTGAGTATAGTTTTACGTAGCTTATAACAATATTCCAGCCACATAACGGCGGGGTTCACAGGAAATGGTCTTACATGTGCAAAATCAGCAAAACTAGTTTCGTTTTAGAAAGTACGACATGTTTACAGTGTCCCTAGCATTAAGCATACTATTACAGTGCATATATTTCTTCATACATTTTCATATATTTTCACAAAAGTGTCCACGCCAACCTTAAACTAATCCATCAAAGATGAAGTTAGTGAGGCGTGTCTGCACTCGGGTACATCTCTTGATTTAATGCAGATAAGTATTCCCGACTCAGGTGCATGTATTACCAGCAGCTAAGTCGAATCAAAAATCAACTTTTGTTGAACAAGCTCGAGATTATCATCATACCATCCCCTTTCTCCTGTCGTAAATGCCATGGGTAATCGCAGGTAGATATTTTGTTATCAGCTGGCGCTAGTTGACTTTGACTACACCATAAAGTGAGTGAGTGAGTATGGTTTTACGCCACTATTAGCAATAATTCAGCAATATCACGGCGGGTAACACTAGATATGGGCTTCACACATTGTACCCATGTGGGGAATCAAACCCGGGTCTTCGGCGTGACGAGCCAATGCTTTAACCACTAGGCTACCCCACCGCCCCTGCTACACCATAAATAAAATCAAACCTTGTTAGGCAAGTCAATACATTGATTACACAACAGTCTCGTTTCCTGCTTACTGGGTTTCGTCTTATTACGCAACTTCGTACAAAAAACAGTCCAGAATTTTGAGACCAATTCATTCAACTGGATACATAAATATTAATCAGTATTATATGATACATCTGAGGACTAGTATATTGCAACACTACGCTCTTTCTTATCCTTGCAAACACGTCGTGCAGCGTGCTCTGTCGTACAGCGTGCTCTGACAAACGGAAATCTGGAAATCGTGGAAATCTCAAAACGAGGCTCTGCCGCTAGAAAAGTTTGGCGGTCTGGTACGGACTTGATATTATATCAATCACATTGTGCAGTACACAACTGCATTGAATAAGCGCAAAGAACACATAATGTCGTAACCGGGTTTTGGGTGTTAGTAAACCCTACTACCAGTTACCTATTAAGATGGCCGTTCCGCATTGTCAGGGGTGATGTAAGCTCCAGTTACATACTCGCTTGGTCCGTCCGGGGCTTCTACGTTTAGGAGTGAGAGGTCTGACGACCGTGACTCCTAACTACAACATTACATTCATGTACTGGCACTCTGGCATACAAGGAATAACTCAACACTAGGTTCTATACTCACATAGGTTTACTCGATCACTCTCGTCATTACAAGGTGACGTGGTCAGGACAGGCAAGCTCTTCACCAGATATGGAACTGATCGATCGCGATGCGAACGTTCTGCTGACTTTGTAACCCGCACCACTTTCTAGTGCTGACGGTTTCTTTTTAAAGTGTTCGAGCCTGCTCCACCCTTGTCACATGACCAGATACAATCCCTCTGATTCGTTTAAAGTTACATCATTCCATGGTCTCATGTCGTACCTCGTGATCAGAGGATTACTGTAAACTAATGGATGACTCACCGTTGATTGCTACGTTTTTCTGTCCTGTCACTAACAGTTATCCTGTTCTCTATTCCTTGATTTATTGCCACTAAGTAACATTATTGATTTTATGAATAAATACTCGTAATTCTTAATAATAGATTTGTAATACGTTTCTTGAGTCACGTATGCATTTTCGCCATATAACATCCTCCGCCTGTGGACAAGAGCTGCCCAGAGCTCGGAAGAAGTAAACACGAGAACATGGAGGCGATGTATAGAAATACAACAAAATCTACCCAAGAAGCAAAACAGGAGCTCGGAACTCGAATGGGATATGTTGAGCATTTTGAAAGACGTCTTGTGTAAAACGTGAAAGTGGCAAACATGCCCAAGGGACACTAACTTACGTTCGAAACAGGGGAATAAAATGGCTCCTATGTTACTTCGTAATACCACAAAGCATGTACACAACACAACAAAATCATAGTCTGTTAAAGGTCATAAAACTGTTAAAGATATAAAGATGATTAAATGTCACTTCGTATGAACACATATGGTCTGATCATTCACAAAAGTTCTCATGTCATCGGTCCCCAAACGAATTCACTGGCACTGTCTTGGACAGGAAAAGCCACAGCATGAGCTGTCCGGCATTGGTACCGAACTCCACAACGAAATGTCAGTGACTAAACTCACAATGAAGAGTCAGTGACGTAACACACAATGAAGATTCAATGACGTAACACACAGCCTTGCAAGATCCCACAGTACGATTTTGCGATGGAGCCACGTGGCAGGATGAAAAAATGTCCGCTCATTGTTATGGGCAAACATGTTGGTGCCCGAAAATCAGCATACCATGTCTAATTATGGTGCCATAGGTAGGTGGCGGAACAACTTCACGAGCGATGTTAAAGGCGATTGTATGAACCATACTATCTTGTGGCGTATGGGGGCTGCAACAATTGTGCCCGGAGTATAGTGGTTGTCACCAAATGAAGTGTGGAGTCAGATGATTGATGGTGGCGGGAATCCGACGACAGTGGAGGAAGTGCTTGACTTCCGTCCGAACAGAACGTGAGCCGGAAATGGAGCTGCAACACTTGAAAAACAGTGTTAAGCCACAACGAACATGTTTGTAACCGGCAGTGAATGGAAACAGTATAGTGAGACATATGTCATTATGAAGTACCTCAATCTTTTCTGGACACACTGCGATGGAGGTAAGTATCAAAATACTATAAGCTTATTCAGACAAAGTACGATATTGACGTACAAATGCGAATTGTAGGACGCCTCATCCAGTTCTTACTTGTCATATTCATAATATGGAAATGACATAAAGAGATACAAGATCGAAATCATAAAATGCATGGACGTAATCTATACCCGTCGATATGACTATGAACAATTAAGGTACAACAGTCAAGAAATGCTTTGTGGTGTAAAGACGAGAACGAACAACATAGATAAATGTGTGAGGGAATACATTGAAACACCGAAACAATTTGATATTATCAAGTAATATAAGGAGAAGCAACTGGAGAATAATGTATAGTATGTAACTACCGGCTATCCATAATATGTGAGATACGCAGTCCGAATACAATTAGTATCTCTGTGGCAATGTATATATATTACAATATTGTTGTAAGAATGAGTATTACTATATAACTGAATATGCCTCTGGTGACTCGATAGTGATATTAGAGACAAAAACATGATGGCATATGAAAGCAGAACACAAAATATTAATACAACTTCCGAACATGGAGTATTTATCGGATACCATCACCTATGAAATCCTAAGCCATTGTATAATCTCTAGTGCTCAATGTACCGTACTGACAAGTGTTAGTTGCTTGTTGTACTTGATCACAGTATGAAATATAACGTATAGCAATATCAACTAGGACAAAGAAAATGTCACATTTGTCTACACATGCCAGATGGCAAAAACTGGGAGGTTAAGGTAGCTTTAATATGATGGACAGGATGCTGTCTCAGATATGGATTATGTCACAGGTAACGAGAAAGCTGCCCCACACTGTTGGAGGCCTATTAATTATATTGTCTAGTGGGAAGAAAAGCTTTTAACCCGCTGATATAAATCTTCACAGAAATATATAGACTGTGATGTGTGGGAATTTGCAGAGAAGAAAAATCAAAATGTAAGTATTAGGAAAGGAATTACGGTTGAATATGAAAATCAGTGAGAGGATTTCCGGCTGATAATGTCAAGTCTCGGGAAATTAGAATAGTGAGACCATCATCTCAATTATAAAAGATTATAAGCTCTTTCATACACTGGGAAATAAGATGTAAATCAACGTAAAATTTCTTTGTCTTTTTTCAGATGGTCACGTTATTATCAAATCATAAATGTATAATTTTAAAAACATAATTTTCGAAGGTAAGTTATAAAAATTTGGAAAAATTTCAAAAAAAATCCGATATGAGTAAAAAGATAATTGGTTATAATTTTGAAGTTGTGTTTTCAGACAATTATGAATGCTCATGTCTATATCGAATTCATCAAGTTTCAACGCAAAATGGCAAGGAATTTTAAATATACAAATCTGACAAGCTGGACGCTTCTCAATAGGACCATTGAAAGTTAATATAATAATTTTATGCCATTGAAAAGAATAAGGCCTGGTTCGATTTCGAGAGCCATCGAACGAAGCCCGTTAAATTTAAATTTAACATGTCACAAGTATTTAATTCGTCTGTGTTGAAAATCTCGAGTAGAACATTCAACCTGTGTGACTTGTTTGATTAATAAGTAAGCCGAATGAACTTATTCGATATACATGTACATCGAGGAGAGTGAAATGAGTTTGAATAGGAACAATATGCGAAATTAAAATTGACTCTCCAGTCCGAGAACAATGAACAGCACGTTAACTATAATTATAACTTGGATCTAATGAGCAACGTGAAACAGCGGATATTGCACATTAAGACGTTTCTGAATCATGTTAAAGCTTTCTTTACTTCCTTAACTGGGAGCAAAGATGGACTCAAATGATGATGACTTAACTGTTTAATTACCAAATACATTTAAACAATTTCTTGTCGAATAGTTCTTAGGAATGTAAGGCAATCTAACAAAATTGTCATAGAAATGCTTTTCCCCACATCTTGTATGTGTCCAGCAATTTCCTTATTAATGTGTCTATGGTTTGTTACAAAACTTTTACGAGCGGATGAAATACGAGCATTTGTTTTAGACATGTACATGTCTGTCGACATCTGACAAACTTAAAAAAACCCACGAGAAATATTAGTTACATACTACTATAATTGTCTCATATACTGCACCAGTCGTTCTGAATATTCAACTCTAGCAGTGCCAAAAAGTGAACGACCCATTGATGAAATGACAGAATTCCTCATTTTGTACGAGAATCCGTATATAGAAAATTAATGTACAGAATTAATATTCCAGTGTCATTAGCTACCACTGTTCAGTACGCGGGGAACTTTTCTTCCGCCTGTTTTATGAATCCATCTATTACATCGACTGAATAAACATGGTAATGAGGTAATGAGGACGTACCAAACGTTTTGGTAATGTGTCCTATCGCGCATTCTGGATAAATCTGTCATTTTGTATTGGAATACATGCACTCATTTGTTTTGAAAAATGTCAAAATTGAATAATTTCGTATACACAAAATAAATTTTATTCTGAATGCAAACAATCGCCATACTGATCGAAGGAGTCTCCCGAATGCTAAAATATAAAGAATGGGATTATGAACATAAATATAAACGTGAAAATAAGTAATATATATATATCATCAACATTTTGTACGAAAGGTTTCCATGCATTCTGAAACCGAGCAATGATGAATATCGTTCATCTCGAGACTTTTCCTGTAAATAGAAATTGCCTGTATCTGAAAAATATGATACCAATTGTCACAAGTAGGTAATGGTAATGTCACACAAGTAACCGTGCGAATAAGCAACATACATCAATAGTAGTAGTAAATACTGCATCAACATGTTTCACCAAAACATTTCTCTTCATGGAACGTATATTTGTATCCGTACAGTATAACCACTGAACACTGAATTCTCTTGACTTCCTTTCGAGTCATGTAACTGTAATTCATTGTTCATCGTCGTATTTCATTGAATATCATCGTGTTTCACCGTATGTCTTCGAACAGAATGAAATTTCACTGTATTTCATTGAACATCATTGTATTTGTAAGTATATCGTATCATCATGTGACACACTATCGTCAGATCTCTTTGGATCGTAGTTCATTTCTTTTTCTCGTATATACACGCATAACGAAACGCTTTGTAATGGTCCGCGAAATATGTACAACGTCTCTTATGGACAACGCGACCTGTAACCTTCCCGTAGAAGTAGTAGGAATATGTACAACCTGACCTAAACATTGTGGTCAGTAACCCGGGAATGAATTCATCAAGTAATAGTATGCAACGTGACCCAAACCTTATCAGCGTTTGGTCACCAACCCGTGAATAGGAATGTATTCTTCATTTATTATCAACCAACACGTGACTGTATGCAGTCGAAGTATTCTGAATATATTCAACAAGACATTTGACAAGAACAACACACATTTCAACATATATGCACGATTCTACATCTTTGTAACCTTGTGACAATTGAATCAAGTAACATCATAAAGAATGACCTATAGCATGTATCGATATGGGCTGTGCTCCATGCATATAGCATCAACTAGTTATTTTCTTGAAATAATACACATGCAAAAATCAATATTAGAGTGGCCATCTCCAACACGATATCCGCAGTGCCTAAACTGAAAAGGAAACTAAGTATAACAATTTGTCTGAAACAATATAATCCTAACGCTTTAATTTCTTGTTAAACGACTTCAGTATCATGTAATCATAGATCTCCTTCAGGGAATTGGTATTCATGATCAACTGTAACCTCATGTACAGTTCAGGTCTCCTAATGAATCCTGTAGAATTTCTTTCCACTGAATATTCTACGCGCGCGAATGCATTTTGCTATACAAAGTATTCCTGTAAGTCCAAGGTAACATGTTATGCCTGTTCGTGAGCAGTGGGGCTCATCAAATCCGTATCCTTATCATATTTGAGTAGTTTATGGATGTGATTGGACCGACCGACAACTGGAAATGGGTTAGTTGGCCTATGTTTGTGGCTGACAACCATTTTATGCCGTTTAGCGTGGCCAGGAACTTTCATTCCTGTACGCTTGTCACAACGTCGTCGTTTGCACGTACGATGTGGCAATTGATTGGAGATGTCATATTGCCGATAAGCTTCGGAGTAATCTCCTGTGGGGACAGAGCTTACGCTAAGTGAGCTATCATCATACAAATCTGATGCTATATCTGTTGCCATTGGAATCGATATCTTGTCGTAGTTATCCGACTGGGGGAGACCATTGTCTGAATTTGCTGTGCACTGAAAGCATGACAGAATATCTACGGTATGCACATGTTTTCCTGGTCGATATTGAACTGTGAAACCTAGGCAATGTTCTATTTTGCATTGGGAAGGAACTGTGGCGTCTTGCCGCGAGCTATCAAGTATTTGCTCTGACACCGTAGGTTTTGATTGTTTACCAGCAACAGGTGGTAGCAATGTACCATTTGCCCTCATTGGAACAACTGTTGAACCATTTTGAATAGCCAAAGTACAAGATTGAAAATTCATGACAGCCTCTTGACGTATCAAGAAATCTAAGCCTAAAATCATGGGAGACTCAAAATTTGCAACAACTAGAAAACATTGTTCTGTTTGAAAATAACCAATAGTGATGGGAAGTACAACTTGTCCTAATACTGGCACTATATTTTGACTTATCCCTTGAATAGATGGCACATCTGACTTTTGAATAGGGATTTCGTTCCATAGGCCTGAATCATTGAAAACTTCCAGGCTTAAAACACTAGAACCAGCGCCTGAATCCACGATTGATGAAACTAACTTTTCTCCCAAAACAACATGAATTCTAAGCCTATTGTCACTTTTAGATGTAGATTTAGGCTGATTGTAACACGGAGAATTACAAACTTGTGATTTCAAATAAGTATGGTCGAACGTTTGTTCAGCACAATGGGAATATTTCCTGCGTGGTCTTGACTGTAATTGCTATCTGCTAGTTGGGTTACCTGACTGGTACCTAGCCCTGCATACTCGTTGAAAATGTCCTATCTTGTGCCAAAAATGGCACTGTATCTTCCGTGCGGGACAGAAATCAGAATGAGAAAAATCATACTCACCACCGCATCTGTAACACTGACGTGCCCTTGACATGGTCCTTCCTGGAGTGTAGTCTGGCCTAGTAGACTGGGGTGGACGTCGCTGCTGGTTCTGTTGGTCCGGATACGACTGTTGCTGAAACTGAGGTTGTGGCGGCTGCCACGGACGAGTTGTTCGCCTAGAAGTGCGTATAGGGAATTGAGAACGTTGATTCTGTCGGGACTCATAAGTATTGATCTGTGACGATACAGGAACGAGTTGAGCTGAAAGTTCTGCAATCTGTCTTCTCAGCGTATCTATTGCAAGCATAACGTCCGTACTGTCTTCAGACTGGGGAATGACCGATCTAGCCAGTCGCGCAAATGAGACCGCCTCATTAAGCACAGTTGGTTGTTTCATTAAAACATGTCGCCTAGTATTGTCATCCAGTCCCCTAACGAAGGCGTCCATTACATCTGTGTCTGATTTTCCTAACAAGCTAGCCGTTTCGGTCAAGTCTGCCAAATAAGTATCTATAGCTTCCTTAGGGGAAAGCTTTCGACTCACAAAAGATTCTAAAAGGGCCCAACGGTCAGTCGGATGGACATACTTGTCCTTGAACAATTTCTCAATCTCATCAAAATGGGGAATTTCTTCTTGTGGCGATGCTATCAGATCTCTGTACCATAGATATGCCGCGTCCTTTAAAAACAGGGGAAAAACCTCAATTTTCTGCGTCTTAGTCCACCTTTTGAAGTTACTAAAATGAGTGAAACGGTCAAGCCACTCAGCAGCATGAGACGTGTCCCTACCTGTGAAATGTTCTGGCATTAAAGTGGAGTCACCCATATTGAAGTCAGGGGCAGAATAAGAACTATTGACAGATGATGACAAATCTAAAGAGGACAGATCAGGGAGACAGGCCTGGTGCTGAAGTTCGTTACTGAAAAGTGACATGTCTAAATCCTCCAGAGAAAGAGATAGGAAGATGTCTCGAGGAGCAGATAGAGGGTGAAACGGTGGTTGTGTTATGCCAAGTCGGACTGGATTATTAAAAATGTTAGAAGTGATGGGACGAGATTGGACGGGACTGTCATAGGACGTAGATGAATCTGAATCATTTCCACGAGGCATTACAAAAATTCCAAATATCCTGAGGGAAAACTGGAGACAACATATCCCAGCCGCGAAAAGGGAACCTACCGTCAAACGTCAACGCAAAGGAATAAAAGGGTAGGAACGACCATAAGAAAAACAACGAAAGGGATCGTCTTAAACATTTTGTTCAAGAAGAACCCGCAATCTCCACCATGTCGTAACCGGGTTTTGGGTGTTAGTAAACCCTACTACCAGTTACCTATTAAGATGGCCGTTCCGCATTGTCAGGGGTGATGTAAGCTCCAGTTACATACTCGTTTGGTCCGTCCGGGGCTTCTACGTTTAGGAGTGAGAGGTCTGACGACCGTGACTCCTAACAACAACATTACATTAATGTACTGGCACTCTGGCATACAAGGAATAACTCAACACTAGGTTCTATACTCACATAGGTTTACTCGATCTCTCTCGTCATTACAAGGTGACGTGGTCAGGACAGGATAGGGCAAGCTCTTCACCAGATATGGAACTGATCGATCGCGATGCGAACGTTCTGCTGACTTTGTAACCCGCACCACTTTCTAGTGCTGACGGTTTCTTTTTAAGGTGTTCGAACCTGCTCCACCCTTGTCACATGACCAGATACAATCCCTCTGATTCGTTTAAAGTTACATCATTCCATGGTCTCATATGCATTTTCGCCTTATAACAATAGCAGGTGTAACCAGTGAGCCAGATGAATTGTGATTCATTTTACGACCTCATAAAAACAGGGTCAGTCTGTGACGCCTTAGTTAACGACATGCTGCCTACTCCTTGCCAAAAAATATAGAAATACGGTGTAATTAAAGTTTAAAATTAAAAATTACTTGTAAATACTATTTCCTTATGAAACAAGGAAATGGAATTCAATGTAGCCATAGTTGTTTGTGGTAGTGTCTTTTCACTTTCACACAAGATAATTCGGATCGGCTGAAAGGTCAGTCTGAATAGGTTAATGAGACTCATGTTTCGGTTTGAATTACCTTCTTACCACCTACCTACTGTTGTAAACTTTGTCAGCATAGGGTAGATGATGCATCTGGAAACTTGAACTTTAGAGAAACTGTAAACGAGTGGAGCTGTAAGGTATAAAATCCTGGGTTGTTCCATCTCAGGCACACTTGCTTGAATAAACACAAGGAACTCACAGCTCCCTGCTTTCTTGTTTTAAGGTAAGAAACATTTAAACTTTATTCTTGTTTATGTCTAACTTGTTATTGCTTCGTAATTATCGTCTAGAAAATTTTAGAGTTAAGTTTGAAGCATTCCTAACGAATATTGAAGCGCTTTTCGAAATACCTAACATTGTAAATACTAGATCAAATAACCGATTAATTCTTAGGCACTATCCAGTGAGGTCTATGCATAGCACGAATATTTCTTTTCAGTGTTTCGACACCCATGTGTATATGCCCAGTCTTTGTCTAGTCTTATTCATTTCGCATGTTAGATGCTGGTTAGATTCTCGTTCTGTAGCCTAGATTCCAGTAGCTTAGTCACAAATGATGAATTAGTATGTAGGTCACTTATTCCGTATTTTACATAGTCCGCCGATCAAATAATATTCGAGTAGATTTATCTCAGATACGCGCTCACTGAGTAGATTACAACAACCAACATTTGTATTTTGATATTTTCACCAGCATGAATAAGTATTTGAATAATGATATAAAACCTTCCGTTCCGCGTGCAGTTCTATACCGTACAGAACAGTTTATAAATACGAATTGCATTACCGTAATCATTTGAAAAAGGTATTGTGATCTTTTCATATTACCCGAAATTATACATTCAAACCCGCATAGTTTAAGTATGCAATTACAGTCTTCATTCCGTTCTTATTTAGCTCCGCAATTTCAAGAAATACACGTCGTCAATGACAACAGCGCCGCCTTAGTTATTGTCTTGTGTTGTAAAGCACAATAAAGCTACCTTCTGACATCTTTTGTTAAAGTATCCGTTCGCTCGTCACGCTGAAGATCCGGGTTCGGTTCCCCACATGGGTGCAATGTGTGAAGCCCATTTTTGTATCTCCCCCGCCGTGATATTGCTGAAATATTGCTGAAAGCGGCGTAAAACTACACTCACTCACCCACTCTTTGGTTTAATTCAAGGCCTTTGGACGCAAATGAAGAGAAACAGTTCTCACCGGCGACAGTTGAACATTATTTTTGTAATTTAATGATAAATGGATAACAAAACTTTTGAATATAGAATACAAACAAGGTCTTCTGCTACTTAAAAAAAACATATACAGACATCTGTCACTCTCAAAATGATACTTTATGGTCCTTAATAAATCTTCCTAAAAGTTACAGGTGATGACACATGAAACATAAAGTGACACATCACGTGATCCTAGGCTGACAGAGAGCATGACCTTCAGTTCTACTCTGACTGAGATTTTCATCCTATGATTCAATGAGAAAAAGAAAGTAAGCATCCATTACCTATCAAACCTACTACTGACATTGTTCTCCTTTATTCTCTTGGCCTTAGCATGTAGAAAAGTGGATGTGCATGTACAATAAGTGCACTCAAATATTTTAGCTCCCTGTAGAATGCAATACAGATAACTGGTCGTACCTAAACCTATTTTAAGATGGATGTAAGGAGCAGAAGGACCTATTTATATGTTTGAAAAGGAAATGTGATAAAATGATTTACATATAGACTCAATGCTTACAGTCCCGTAGAGTCAGGATGTGACATGTACTGATGTAACATACCGCTGTTAAACAGTTTTAACGCAGTTAGTAGTATATACAATGGGGGTTCTGGACCAGTTCCAACAAAAGCCTCTGCAAAGCCTTATTTCCCAAAAAAGGCTTTGGTCGGGCCCTTAGCTCTTGCTATCATTACCCCTACCATAAAAAAGTTTGGGACGCTAGCGGGGTGCGAACGCACCTCACAAACGTGCTACTGAGCTACCGGGGGCATGGCTGGAGTGTGTTGGTATCCTGGGGCACTATGCCGTGTTGACTGGAGGTAACACTGTGCCGTACGGTACGATCAATAATTCCGCTCTTACAAACCCCCTACCTGGCCCATCCCTCAAGTAGTACAAGTTAGGCTCGTCGGCTTTCATGTCAACTTTATCTATGTTGTAAGTTTTGACTGACCATATAGGATTGGTGGCTCGCTTTACGGCTATCACCCTCGTGTTCCCCAGGCTGGTATAGATACCTTACTAGGGCCCTATCTGGTATCTGTTTCTCCTTCCCATGCAATGGAGCAGCCGACTCTGCCACTATTGATTTTAGTTTGATAGCGTCTGCCGGTTTCTTGCCGGTGAGACGGGTGACTTCATGGTTGATTGCCGACACCACCTTAGGGAGCCGTGATACCCATTCAGTTGATCGTTTTCCCGGGGTTGCAATCTCCCTCGCATACTGATGCCCAAATAAGCGCTCAGCCAAAGTCCTATTGAATCTCTCAACTATGGCTTGGCTGCGATGGGCTCCAGCCGTGCCACGCCTGACCTTTGTATCGTGTTTGGCTAGCAGTTGTGACACGGCGCCCATGAACTCCCGCCCGAGGTCAACTTGCAGCTCTGTTGGCCACGTCAGCGGACTGCGTTTGTATATGCGTTCGAATCCTCTGGCTACCTGGGCAGAATCTTTCGTGGTCAAGGGCTCGGTTTCCTTGTAGCGACTGGCTACGTCTACTACGGTTAAGGCATACTTGTACCTCTTGTCGTTGGGTAGGAACAGTAGGTCTGCCTGGTGAACGCTATTAGGTATGTTAATACCGAACCTCCTTCTAGGCACGTAGCGTGGTGCCGGTAAATAGATCTGCCACAGGGCTTGTTTTTCAAGCCACGCTTTGGCTTCCTCCGGGGGTACTCGCGCCATTTTAGCCAGCTTATCTACAGCGTAGCTCCTTTCCAGTACCCACGTGGGCTATAGTAAATAGCCTCAAACTTTCTCTGGTTCCGTTCTTGGTTCAATTTTCTCATGCCCGTACGCGTACGTGTTTATCCCATCAATAGCTATCCAACGTTTAGTGTCCATAGGTGACAGGGACGTCTTGTTTATTGTCAGTCCGTATATCCTATGTCCATCACTTCTAAGTGTGTTCATTTTATGTCTAAAGGTACGGGTCTTGAACAGGGCTTCCTTGAATCTGGCGTGTTTGATGTGTTGTTTAACCACATACTTCTTAACACCCTTAGCCTTCCGGATCTCACCATTGTCAGCTTTCAGTATGGAGTACATCTTAGGCCTCAAACCTATGTACTCGGCTATGGGTGTGCCGGCACACTCGTCCTTCATCTTACCTAGGACCTTTTTATTTACCGTACTGTGTATGGTATGGTCCTTGGGGTAGTCGCTGGTGTCGTACAAATCGAGGTGTTTTTTCATGTCCTCGTACACGTCCTCGGTTCGAATCAGGGAATCCGTGTCAGTGTACAGCACTTCACACCTGTCGTTGTACTGTTTCTTAAGCTCGTTGTAGTAAAAGTCGTACATCAGGTGTTTGGATAAATCGAGGATGCTCATCCCCACGTAAACAGGCCGGTTGAATTTTATGTGGCTTTTCTTCATGTGTAGGGCAACTAGGTCATCGGTGAATATCTTGCTACGGTTGAATGCCGGACTGGCTATCAGTCTCCTGAGCTTGTCTTCCTCATTCGACCGAACCAGCTTCATGGTCACGCGTTTCCTCAGGTTCTCCATAGTCTTACCAAACACCGAGTTGTTCATGAGCTTATAGAGGTTTTTCTCAAAGTCACTGGTGGCAAGCTTTCGGAGGTCTGTGTTCATTCTGATGTAGGGTTCCATCCATGGGCTCTGGTTGAACACGAGCACCCCGTGTATTTTGGTCAGCCTCATACCCAACGACATGTACAGCTGTAGGTTGCGATAGTGAACGATGTACTTGGTCTTATTCATTAAGTTAGGCACAAGTTTTTCAACGTCTGCCACCCGCCCACCTAACAAGTTATGTTGGTACTCAGACATCCAGTCTGGGTTAACCCTCATACGTTCGGGGGCCAGGGGGTAGCTGTTGTGTGATGTGTGTAATGCCTTGGGGTATTCTAAGTCCACTTCGAGGATATAGCCTTTGTTCGAATCTGGTGCGATGCTCATAACATCAATGGGTGACGCCCATTCGAATCCCCCTGTGGGTAGATACTGGCTCATGGCCCAGCCGTACAGGTTGTTGGCGTCTAGGTAGAGAATGTGATTGGTTGGCTTGCTCGGGTCGTAGCTCTTCACGTATTGATTATTTGCTCTCGCCAGATCGTTTTGTTGCCATGGAGATCCCACCTCGCAAGCCTTTCTCAATGAATAGGTTCATGTCATAATCTGTAAGCAATTCCAACTTAACTCCGGTCTTTTTAAGCAAGGCATCCCACGACAGACCTGGGCTGGTGTAATACCATGCAGGGTCGAGTTTATACTGCTTGAAACATGTCCGCCTAAACGTCTCAAACACGTCGGCTAACAGCAGTACATCTGTCCTCAAGTACAGGTCGTGGTAGTCACCCAGATTCTCACAACCCAGTTTATCCCATACGTTAATCGCGTGCGAGTAATCGTCTTGGGATATTTCCGAGTCTGTCAGATTGCTGTAAAATTCTCTAATGGGGGGTAGTCTGGTCTGGGCGAACTTGGCCCAACTACCCATGTACTCATAGGGGTACACACCCTTCCTCATAAGCAGGGGTCTAGTCTCGGTGTCTGTGTATCGATCGGTGATAGGGAAGGTATCATTGGCCTTGACCAGACTGTCGAGTGACGACAGTAGGAATTGAATCGAGTCGATGAACCTTAGGCCATTTAAGCTGAATGAGATGTATGTCTCCATGTTGTTGGGGATGCACGTTATATTACCATCGATTTTCGCGATGGCCTGCATGATTAAGTGAGAGTCGTACCCTCTCAAGTTGTGAAAGACAACGGGAATGTTTATTGTCTTAGGGATAATTCTAAGCTTGAGGTTACACGCTGTCAGCGGCGCCTCTATACTTACCGGTTACGTGGCAGTGATCTCTCACCGAATCACCGTTAAGTGGTGAGTCACACACGTGACAGTTAGTGATACAGGCGTGAGCTAGCCTGTCGGCTTGGGTCATACGCATGGGAGCGACTCTATACAGGGCATTCCTAATAATTTTTTCTTCCTCCTGCAAACACTTAAGAAACCTTTCAGCCGCGTCGGGACCCCTATACACTACCGGAGCTTTCGTTTCCCCATCACATCGGACGACCACGTATCCAAACCCACAGGCTTCATGCTCTTGTGTTTTGAGTGTGGTTGGGGTACCCCCAACAACCCCGCCTGGCGGCAGCCTCAACAGGTTTAACCAAGGCTTCAAAGTCGGCGTATATGATATAGGGCACAGACATTTGGTTCTTGTGGTTACCGAATTTTAGGATATTGTCACCTTCCTTAGGCATGTCGACTCGTATAGCCGTCTGCCCCACACCTTGGCAATCCTCCCGGTGGGATTCTAATAAATCAGCTCGTGTGAAGCCATGTAGGCACCGTTCGCAGAAGTGGGTCTTTTCTCTGTGTGCTGATTGGTCATACAACAGCCTGCTAAAGTGTTTTATCCATGTGTAGTGGTACTTGGCACCTCGCTGGATCATGAATATATTGATAACGCGTTTCCCCCCCTGTCCCCCCAACGGGCTGACTCTGTGCACTATTGTTGTGTTACCTTCGTGCCCAAAGACATTCAAGCTAGATATTCTGTTTTTCTATTTTAGTTATCTGGGATATGGGGGTGGGTTCATCTATACCATCCCAGTTGAGCCCATCGTCTTGGGGATAGCTAGAAAGCCTGTCTGAATGAGTGTCAGCTGGAAACAAGGCTGACCTGATAGCTACCCTCAGGCAATCGTCTCCTCTATTCTTGACATTGACCATGGCATGTTTTTTCCTATAGTAGGGGGGCAAGTCTAGGTATGACCCGCCTCTGAATGGCACGTAGTTAGCTATGTCTAGATAGACATTATCGATTTTATCTACAGTCCACCCAGACCCCAAGTGTGTGTAGCGTTCTAGGTATTCTCGTATCTGCTGAAAACTGGTATCGATTGTTGCGTCTATGGTCTCTATATGGGTCACGACCTCTTGCCTACCTCGGAAGTAAGGCTGAACATACTCAGTGACCCCAGTGGGGGTTCCCCCCACGCCCCCTACCTGCTTATCGAGCGACATTTTAACTGTGATCTGAAATTTGATACTTCCTAGACTGTTTAGTTCCTGGTTTATTTTATCAGCTATCAGAGGCTTCATATCTATAATATCTATGTTCCTATCAACATGCATGCGCCAGCCTCTTAAATAATTACCTACAGCGCGCTCAGTGCGCACGAACTGTAGGTCAATAGCTCTATTCTGCCGTAATAGTTCTACAAGCTGTGGTTACCTCATACGGGAATATCCCCCTAACCCCAAATCACGTGCCTGAACTTTCAGTTGTTTTACAGTCTGAGGTTTTGCTACGGGGGCATGTGATAACAATGCGATTAACCCGGCTCTCCCCAGGGTTGAATAACCTGTGAGCCCAAGCTGTTTTGCTTGAGCTTTTAATTGTTTTACTGTAGGAGGGGTTTGTATGGCTGGCTTCCTCATACGAGAATACCCAATCACACCTCTCTGCCTGGCGACCCGCTTAAGTTCACCAACAGTAGTCATAGTTTTATATACCGTATACCGGGAAATTTTCGAGGTATCTAATTTTCGAGGTTTTCGAGGTTAGAAACGCAACCTCGAAAATATTATATCCACGAATTTTTCCGAACTTCGTACCTTTGGGCTAGATTTCCTATCGATAAGCATTTCAACTGCTGGCAAACAATGACTTCCTGACATGCGCATTAACTCTGTAATGCCTGTCAACAACCACGCTATTAGACTCATTTTGTCTCTTCAAAATGTAACGACATCGACTGAAACAAACTTTTATTCGTGCGATGGCACGTTTGAGTCAAGCTACTTACATGTATAAACTATCGTAAACAAAAGAGTTCAACTTCTCAGCTTTCTAACAACAACATAGTTTCAGCAGAGACCCATGCATACATGCTTATAATTAGTTGTTAAGAAAACAATATCGTCTGAGAAAAAATGGCGTCATGTTTGAACTCTGCCGACAGAGTGTTTCGTGGGCCATTTATCATAACAAAGGATCAAACGTTTGTTTTCATTACTATTATTGCTGTCATGGACTGGTATACCGGTTGTTATAACAGTCAGACAGCAGTTATCACTGGCTACTGGGAGTTTTGCCGATAGCTCAGTGAGTATTGGTCCGTTAAGTGATGTTTCTGGCCACTTTCTTCTAACCTCGAAATTAACATTGTCTAAAATATTTACATATTTTAGGTCCCCAAACCTCGAAATTTAAATCACCTCGAAAGCTCTGGGGGTCTCAAACCTCGAAATTTTAATACCTTGAAAATTTCCCGGTATACGAGGCGTATTTAGCGTGCTCGGATTGTGCTGTTTGTAATTTCTCAATAGCGAGATCGTACGCTTCCTTTCTTCCTGTATTTCAGCCGCTGCGGTGACTCTCGTAGTTTCTCGGAGAAGAGGAAATTACTATCGGAAAATGCTAGGAAAATTACTAACGCCCCACCAACCATCATGGCGATCGTAGCCATCCTATATTTACTTCATAATATTTTCAGGTAGTATCCCTTGTTTTACTAGGATGTCTTTTGTAGCCATCGCCATACCAAGGTTCATTATAAGCATACCCATATCCTGCAGGTTGAAATCTAGCTTGATAGTCGGTTGTTTAAGCACCATTTTAGTCAACCGAGCGTATCCTACGGCTAGACTGGCGACCACTGTGGCGTGGTATGCGTCGTTGACGAACGTTTTCCCCTCAGACATTATGTATATGATATAAAAATATTAAATTATAACATGATATGTGGGTTGACCTCTAATTGTGGGGTCTCCCCGGAATCCCTGTGAGGGGTTCCCTCCCCGGAATCCTTAGGATCCCTGTGGCGTGTATATAACCACGAGATAACCACGGCAGCAGTTAAGCCTACAGCCAACAAGAGTCGGGTTGGGTGAGTCACCGTGATAATTTTATGTTGGTTACACCACCGTCTTTTACCGGCAGCTACTCTCTTAGGATTCTTCTGCCTGGTTACTGTAGGGGTCACCTCCCTGGGGGTTTCCCCGTCTCCTCTGAAGGGGTCTGGGGTGGGGTCTCCCCCCTTGAGGTTTCCTCCAGTTGTGTCTCCTCCTGTGCAGCATCCATCTATACTATTATTATTATTTTTCCTCTCAAATTGACAATGCTTTGCTGTGATAATCGCCGCCGTCACCGGGGCTAACAACATACCGTATTTGTGGTACAGCTGGCAGCTGATAGAGCTCAAGGCGTGTTCAATAAAAGGGTCTTTCTCGAGGTCTTCCCACAGGTAAAGTCGGCGTTCCTGGGGAATGGGAAGGAAGTATGACGCAATACCAGTGTATATCTGGGTCATAGCCGATCCTATTGTCTTTGTCATCTCTGCTCCGAGACGGGTCTCGTATCTAGCGTACAGTTTATCGATTTCTTCAGCTGGCATTTTGTGAATTTTATCTGGAGTGTACTCCCCAAAGTAATGTTTGGCTTTGCCACCAACAGCCAACGCCACCAGTTTCTCTCGCTTATCATCATCCACCTGTGGTGATTGGGGTACCAACAATTGTTCGAGCAGTTCATCACACTCCATCTTATAATGTAACAAGTAAGATTTAGTTTTAACTATATAATATACGATATAGGTGAAACAGAGAGAAATGAAGGTTAAGTTGCACACGACGAACACTTCAAATATCATAGCTATAACTAAACACTAAGCATTTATACTAAGCATTGCTAAGCTTTGCTAAGCATTTACTAAGCATTGCTAAGCATTTACTAAGCTTTGCTAAGCATTGCTAAGCTAAAACACCCTATAGGCCACGGGTTGGTCGGTCTTGAGCACTAGCTTAGCGTGTTTAGTTTCAGCGAGCTGTTTCTTCACACGTTCCCTATCATGTTTGCTCATCACATCGTTCTCTCTCAAACACTCCTCGAACGAATCCCTGTCCTTGCAGTGAAATAAGGCCACCCATCGCGTCTGCTCCCTGAGGTCTTTCAATACCGAGTTGAATTTCTGCGTTAGCACCCAGACGCTGTGATTTGCATGCCGACCTGAGAAGGCCAGGTACGATAGCATGTCTCTCTTTTTTGTTATCTCGCGATTAGCGCTGCAGTCGTCCAGTATGAACAGCATCGACTCCCCTTTAAATTTAATATGGTAAGCTTTCAACCAGTCCTGCAGACGTGTCCCCGGGTCGACTCTGTGTACGTCCGGGTCCGTCATCACCCAAGGTCTGTCCGTGTACGTTTTATTCATGCTCAGAGTAGGGCAAATGATAACGATGTTATCAAACACATCCCTGTAGTACCCCTCCAACATATCCAACACGAAAACGGTCTTCCCACAGCCCGTCTTCCCGCACACTATGGCGCAGTGTGGGTCGCGTGGTAAATCAATAGATGGCTTGCACGAATCTCCCATTGTCTATATTAAGTTGCGCGTCCATAATAACGTACAGATATAATTTCAACTTGCCCGCGGGTTGAGCCTTCTTGGTAATCTGGATTGTTATCCCCTCGCTGCCGTTGTCGATGCGGCGACCACTACCGCAGTGCAGTTTATCGTCATCCGTGGATCGCATGTCCAACCACAGCGCATACTTGGTGGTCAGGTACTCACCGATCTTCACGGAGGATAGCCCCAAGTCTTTGGTTATGTATGGGTGTTGTTTGATGGCCGGTAGCTTATTTATCTCATCCCACTGCTGGTATGCCCTCATACCATGACTGAACAGCTGGTTGGGCACGCCCTCTATGGTCACTTCCACCTTTTCAATCTCGGGGTTGAAAAACTTCTCGCTGTCCCTCCGGAACGGCTCGTAATCCTCCACTGGGACGACCAGGATACCTTTCATCGATCGCGCCGGCACGTTCAGGTTGATATTCCACACAGTGTCGCTCTTATCTCGCACGACTGATCTATGCCTCAGTATGCGATCGTACAGGATGGCCATCTTCCCAGAGTACTGGCTTCGAACCTGCCTGGCCAGCTCCGGGCTAGTGACCATGTCGAACTCCAGAGAGATGTTGTCTATGGCGTAACTGGCCTCATCACCGTTCAGCGTACGCACTACTTTGCTGTAGTCGTTAAACGTTAGCTCGTATTCAAGCCTATCACCCAGCGCGGCCTGGTAAAACGGGCGCGTGTCCCGTGAGCAACTTCGAAGTCGAGCGTACCGCAGAACCGGTTCCGATGCAGCTTGAGCGATGGCCTTTTCACCGTCCGATAGCTTGTCTAGCTGTTCTTGCGTGAAGCCATACCCAATTCGCAACCGGGTCGATTTGCTGATACCCTGGTACACGTCATTGACGCGTTCTCCCTCACTTTTCCAGAGGTCCCCGTAGCAGTGAAACACGTCGCTGTCGTCGATGCTCAGCACCTCGTTACCGCTGATCTTGATGGTGGTTTTCTTGATAATGGCTCGACCTACGTCCGCACTAGCTCACGTTTGTCGTTGGTGGAGGCCAACGTGAGGTTGAACGCCAGTCGAACCGTGCCTGGTACAATGAGGTCATTCTCGCCAAGGTTTGGAAATCTAACCAGCAGCGTTTGGTTCTGGTCTATCTTGCTGGGATTGTTGGTGATGGTCACCGACTGGCGCACGGCTCTGACGCCTAGAGGCTCTCTTGATCTTCTGAAAGGATCTAGTTTTCTACCGTACATTGTTATATAAATGAAATATATAAGTTTTAATACTAAATAATGGCAGAGTACATACCTATGGATGATATGTGGGATGATAGTGCCCAGGCATTCGAGGATGACACCACATTCACTAACCCCTTAAGTACTGAACTTGTACAGCCTGCTGTCGACGATTATTACGACGCAGTTGAAAATAGAGACAACATCAAGCCGTTGGGAAGGGACTATGCCAAGTTTACCGTCGATAAGAAGGGCACGCTGCGATTGAAGGCTCACCCGGGGGTCGATATCATAAAAAAAGACGGGAAGCCGTATGCTTTGTCAACACTCACCAGTCGCCCTGGTGGGGGTCAGCTGATCCGTGATGAACTAGGCTTCATAGATTACAGCGCGCTACGCCAAAGCTTCGGTCGTCCAAGATCTGCAAGCAGCCAGACCCAGAGGCGATGAAGGTGATATACCCCAACGTGCTAAAGAAACGTCGGACAGTATCGAGAAAATATTAACCACGTACCATGACAACCCCTTGCCGGGTCTCGAATTTCCCCTGAGGGAACTGCGAGGCCTAGACGAAGCCTTGAAACATGTACGCGGAGAACTCGTGAACAACATGGGGAAACTTAATGAAATCGATGAGCACATCGCTCGCGAGAAAATAAAACTCACCGAGGCGGATGGTGATATGAAACGTCGTATCGAGGAGAGAATAAAAAACTTGGAAGACAAGAGACGGACTCGGTTGGAATCCGCTTCCTCTAACCGGGAAGCCCTCCGATCACAGATCAGTAGAGTACGGAAAACCATCGATCGAGTCCTAAATGAGGACACCACGCTAGCTAACAGGATTCGGATCCTCTTCCGAGAGCAAGGCATCACCATCGCCAGCATTCTGACTGCATTGGGCTTCATCATATCAACCCTGGTCGTGGCATTAACGCCTGCCGGCGGCGGGGGTACCCCCACGCCTGCTGGTAAACCAAGTGGTGGGGGCTACAAAGCCTGGATAAAAAAACTCGGGGAGGCCCTGGCTAAACTGGCTGGTAAGGCTGCCGAAGCCCTGCCCGGCATCCTGGGTAGCATCGTCTCGTGGCTGCTGGGCGCTCTGGCTAAAGCTGCCACGCGGCTCAGTCAAAACCTATGGGCAGCCATTGTCGCCATGGTGGGTTTGGTGTACGTAGCGGCTAAGAAATTTTTAACCAAATAAGGCCCAAAGCTACCCCACCAACCACCAGGGCTGTTTTACGGTCGATGTGCTGCTGCTGTGGGGGTGAACCCACAGGGGGTGTGTGTTGAACCCTAGGCTCCGGGGGTGGCGCCACTATACCCGTTTCGCCGGTCGTGGGTGGTGGGACGTGGGGGACGTTGACATCGAGGTTGACGCCCAACTTTTGGTCCGCCGTGGCTACAACTATTTCGTTGTTGTAGCCCACCACTTTTTTTACTCTCAGTTGCTTATCACTCGGAGCCATGTACAACCCCACGTCGAACACGTAGTCGACTTTCGACCTGGCATATTCCAACACGTCTTGGTAGCGTTTGATGGCACTCGGGAGATCAACTGGAGCATTGATAGCATCCTCTACGTTGACAACGAACTGTTTCTGAGCGTCGTAAGCAGTCCCCTTACCGATAATACTGGAACGCGTTTGCGTCTGCGCACCCAACAGCGCCCAAACGTACGTTCGAATCGAGTCGTTCAATCTGGTGACCCCGGCACGAGTGAACCCTTTCGACGTGTCCTGCATGAACATTTTCCAACTGTCTATGGTTGACTGCTCCACTTTCTGGACGGTGAAAGCAACACCACCTTTAAAGTTCATACGGTCATCCCTCCATTCATTACTCGGCAAAGCAAAGTCCTGGCGTAGTACATCTCGTTTCAGTAAATCATCACTGACTTCTTTCACGGGTCGTCCCCCCATCATATGGAATACCCAACCCGTGGTTCGGCCCCGGCAAACGCCAATCCGTCTTCGGGTTTAGTTCGAATTCGTTGCAAATACGTTCGTAGGCCCGTCTATCGTACTGGTTGTTTACTGCGTTCCACGCCTTGTCCTGTGGGAGCGGGGCGCTGATCTCTTTAAGGATACGCCTGAGTCAGTCTGTGGAAGTACACGTGGAATATGAACACAGACTGACTCAGCGGTCCACGCCGAGTGTCGGCCAATGCCACACCACACCCCGTTGTAGCGCACCACACGGCAAAGTTGAGTTGATTCTGCCAGAACTGCATCGGGTTGTTGAACCAAGCGTGGACTGCCTTGACGTTAGTCACCGGAAAGCTTATACAGGCCGAACACATCTAAAAGCTGGGAGTCGAAATACATCCCATCAGCGACCACGATCTTCATGGGTGAGAAATCTACGTCCAGTTTAGGGTAAAACACTCCAGGGGAATACATTTTAAAACTATTATATAATGAGCATATATACTCTAACATGTACATAACACTTCCAGAAATAACGAGCGGCGAGGCCGTTCAGCTGACGCACGCGATCGATAACACGTCGGGTCAACTCGAAGTCGCACTCTGCCATATCACCTACCTACCGCAATGGACTAACATCAACGCCAGCAACAATAAGCTGTTCGTCAGTGGAGCTCGCAGCCAGACAACTGACGGCTACTACAGCGTGTGCTCGCTAAGCGACGAGGTCTTCAAACCCCTGGGAGCCGAACTCAAGATGAACGACTCAAACGGTACAGTGGTGTTAATCAACAACGGAAGAAACTCCTTGAGGCTCGGCCGGCCATTGGCGGTGACACTCTCGGTATACCGCCTGACGAGATAAAACCAACAACAACCATCACAGGCACGAAGTTACCCGACCTAGTACCGTACCTGAGAGCTGTACATTCATCTCGGTCAGGTGAGCACAACGTACAACATTCAAGGGGGTCACCCTTCCACTATACTGAGAGCAGTGCCGGTTAAAACGGAGAAATACAACGACGGTAGAACCGAGTCGTTTTCACCGCGGCAGTATAAGAGGTTGGCTCAGGGCAACATACCTGAGCTGATAATATCGGTGTTAGATATAAATCATAATCCCGTCAATATAGGATACCTCAGCTTAACGCTTCACATAAAATGACCAGCGCACAAGGGCCCGGGGTGAAAAAATGCGTCAATGTGGGATCTCCGACCTCGAAGGGACACACGAGGATTCGGACGCTCCTGGAGTAGATGGTAAATTGTACGCCTGACAACTGAAAAACAACATTTACAAACGCGCGTTGAAGTCCCTCCGGTGGAGCCCTAGGTGATATAGTAGATACCACAAGAGCGACAGTCAACACTCGGTACACCCTAGTCACCACCGGGGATGATAAATGGATAATATACCCATCGTTCGGGGGCAAACTGTTCGACTTAGACGATGTTGAGAGCACTACCGTCGCCCGAAACAAGCCCTATACGCTCGTCTTCACCGAAGATGACAAGTGGGTGTTGTTACCCGATAAAGACGACTGGTTTCTCAATATTAGGCTCGGCTCCCCCTACGTGTTCACGGATAACAAAGACAACCACCTAAACAAAGTCGTTAACAACGGAACCCTGCTCGTGGCTTACGTCCCGACTCAGAGACGTAGCGTAGCCATCAGCCCAGTCGCCAGTATGGCAGCCCACATGCTATCGAGTAAACCGGGCATGCAAAACGTGACATTGCAGTTGGTGTCTGAATTTGAAGGCGTGGTCAGGATACTGGAGAGTCTACCGGCGAACTCAACACTGATCATCAAAGTCTACCTAGGGGAACCATCGGGGAATGATGTCGAGATCGTGAAGGGGGTCAAACTCGGGTCGGTGAAACGACACCAGTATCACGTTTGCACAGTTTACGTGCGGATGGGTGTCGGCTCCAACACCAGTCTGCAGGGTGTCACCGTGATCGTGGAAAACACGATATCACTAACCAAGATCTTCCTACCTGACAACATACACTTCATGGGGGTGAACTTCACCCCTGAACTATTATCAGAAAACCAGTTGGAAACTATATCGTAGTAGTATTATAGCAATGGCCAGTCATCGCCCCAACACTACACTTAACGACCTAGGGGACACGGAGGGATTCGATCAGCCTGGTGAGGAAGACACCTTGTACGTCCTACACTTGAAAGACGGTGTATACATACGGCAGTCCCTGGCAGACGCCCTTAGAGAGCCCAAATGGTTGATCAACATAATCCTCACCTCACCTTACGTCTCTGTAGATGAAGAGGGGTATGCCACCGAAATTAAGAACACCGGCTTCAGATTCATGTCTTTCATACCGAGTCATAGAAGGGTGCTAGTTGCCCCAATAAACTACTACCTGGGCAACCTGTTAATAGCACCCATAGAGGCAGAGTTGAAGTCCGATTACGCATTATCTGTGACCTCAGGCTCCACACTCATCATAGAAGTCCTGCTAAGTGGTATTGTTGGCGCCCCAAGCCTGCGCCTTTTACCTGGGGTGACAGTATATTGGGATGACACCGTAGCATTCCCCATACGTTGCCGTATAGTCATACGATCGGGGCCCCAAGGGAGATTACTGGCTCCCTTGATAGACCCACCGGGGGTTGGTATAGCCCAAAAGTCCCCTATTATCGTTTCCAGTATCTTCATACACCAGACTCTAAACCTTATAAGCCTAAAGTACATTAACCAACAATTAACAAGATCCCAATTAAAAAATATCTGGTAAGATATATTATATACACACAGGATGGGGCTGTACCCAGTCGTAGAGGAAGTAGCGAAAACCCTGGAAACCGTAGACGTGTTCCGTTTGAGCCAGTTATGTGATGTGAAACGCCAACTAGAACAAGACCGCGACACGCGTAAAGCACTATGTAAGAAGTACCATAGAGCTTTCAATATCGTGGACGGGGCTGACACTGCCCTTATGGTAACCAGCATGGGACTGGGAGCGGCAGGTGTTGGGTTGTTAGCTACCATCGTGGCTACCCCCGTGGTGCTAGGCATTGAAATAACAGCTGGGGTGGCAGGGGTGTTAGGGTTGGCGCTTAAGTTTGCATCCCGCAGACTGCATCGTAAGGCATTGAAACACGATGAGATCAGGGTTCTGGCCGAAGCAAAGCTGAACACAGTAAGTGAGCATATTTCCACTGCACACACTGACAGTAAGATCTCAGAGGAGGAGTTTAGTTCAATCCTCTCTGAAATCACAAAATATAACAAAATGAAACAAGAGATTCGATCCAAGTCTCGTAAGTCTACTATCAGCGAGGACGAGAAAAAAAAGTAGATAGAACAAGGGGTGAAAAAAGCCCGGCAAGCCTTTATTACAAACACCAAAGAGATCATAGGCTATTCACATTAAACTGTTTCATCGAGGTAAACGTGACATAGTGCCACGCGGAGTAATCTCAGGATAGACCCGTTAAACCGACATACTTTAACCATGCCCCCTGTAGCTCAGTCGGTTAAGCGGCGCAGCTAGAAGGTGTAACATTGGGCGTTCGTATCCCGCTAGCGTCTCAAACTTTTTTATAGTAGGGGTAATGATAGCAAGAGCTAAGGGCCCGACCAAAGCCTTATTTGGGAAATAAGGCTTTGCAGAGGCTTTTGTTGGAACTGGTCCAGAACCCCCATTGTATATACTACTCAGTTCCTATTCAAATACATGTTTCTTTCATATGTGTACACAAATGGACAAAATGGCACCAAACAAAACTCGCGCAAATACTGTATATGATGTTTGAATGTGTTTGTTTATTATCTCACAGACAAATGTCATTCACAAAGGAACTGGCTCCTTCGATCTCATGAGGATTGGGAGAGAGTTCCACACAATCATGTTACTCAACACAGCAATATTGCACCATCTGGAGACAGATTTAATATTGAATATACACACCCATGTTACTCAACACGGCAATAGTGGACCATCTGGAGACAGATGTAATATACATCACCATGTTACTCAACACAGCAATAGTGCACCATCTGGAGACAGATGTAATAGTGAATATACACCACCATGTTACTCAACACAGCAATAGTGCACCATCTGGAGACAGATGTAATATTGAATATACACCACCATGTTACTCAACACAGCAATAGTGCACCATCTGGAGACAGATGTAATAGTGAATATACACCACCATGTTACTCAACACAGCAATAGTGCACCATCTAGAGACAGATGTAATATTTAATTTACATCACCATGTTACTCAACACGGCAATACTGCACCATCTGGAGACAGATGTAATATTGAATATACACCACCATGTTACTCAACACAGCAATAGTGCACCATCTGAAGACAGATGTAATATTGAATATACATCACCATGTTACTCAACACAGCAATAGTGCACCATCTGGAGACAGATGTAATAGTGAATATACACCACCATGTTACTCAACACAGCAATAGTGCACCATCTAGAGACAGATGTAATATTTGAATATACATCACCATGTTACTCAACACAGCAATAGTGCACCATCTGGAGACAGATGTAATATTGAATATACACCACCATGTTACTCAACACAGCAATAGGTGCACCATCTAGAGACAGATGTAATAGTGAATATACACCCCCATGTTACTCAACAAAGCAATAGTGCACCATCTGGAGACAGATGTAATAGTGAATATACACCACCATGTTACTCAACCCAGCAATAGTGCACCATCTGGAGACAGATGTTATAGTGAATATACACAACCATGTTACTCAACACGGCAATAGTGCACCATCTGGAGACAGATGTAATATTGAATATACACCACCATGTTACTCAACAAAGCAATAGTGCACCATCTGGAGACAGATGTAATAGTGAATATACACCCCCATGTTACTCAACACAGCAATAGTGCACCATCTAGAGACAGATGTAATATTGAATATACACCCCCATGTTACTCAACAAAGCAATAGTGCACCATCTGGAGACAGATGTAATAGTGAATATACACCCCCATGTTACTCAACACAGCAATAGTGCACCATCTAGAGACAGATGTAATATTTAATTTACATCACCATGTTACTCAACACGGCAATACTGCACCATCTGGAGACAGATGAAATATTGAATATACACCACCATGTTACTCAACACAGCAATAGTGCACCATCTGAAGACAGATGTAATATTTAATTAACATCACCATGTTACTCAACACAGCAATAGTGCACCATCTGGGGACAGATGTAATAGTGAATATACACCACCATGTTACTCAACACAGCAATAGTGCACCATCTAGAGACAGATGTAATATTTAATTTACATCACCATGTTACTCAACACAGCAATAGTGCACCATCTGGAGACAGATGTAATATTGAATATACACCACCATGTTACTCAACACAGCAATAGTGCACCATCTAGAGACAGATGTAATAGTGAATATACACCCCCATGTTACTCAACAAAGCAATAGTGCACCATCTGGAGACAGATGTAATAGTGAATATACACCACCATGTTACTCAACCCAGCAATAGTGCACCATCTGGAGACAGATGTTATAGTGAATATACACAATCATGTTACTCAACACGGCAATAGTGCACCATCTGGAGACAGATGTAATATTGAATATACACCACCATGTTACTCAACACAGCAATAGTGCACCATCTGGAGACAGATGTAATATTGAATATACACCACCATGTTACTCAACACAGCAATAGTGCACCATCTAGAGACAGATGTAATATTGAATATACACCACCATGTTACTCAACAAAGCAATAGTGCACCATCTGGAGACAGATGTAATAGTGAATATACACCCCATGTTACTCAACAAAGCAATAGTGCACCATCTAGAGACAGATGTAATAGTGAATATACATCACCATGTTACTCAACACAGCAATAGTGCACCATCTGGAGACAGATGTTATAGTGAATATACACAATCATGTTTAACACAGCAAAACATCACAGAGGTAATAATGAATTACATGTCACTCAACACAGCAATAGTGCACCATCTGGAGACAGATGTAATATTGAATATACACCACCATGTTACTCAACACAGCAATAGTGCACCATCTGGAGATATATGTAATATTGAATATACACCACCATGTTACTCAACACAGCAATAGTGCACCATCTAGAGACAGATTTAATATTGAATATACACCACCATGTTACTCAACACGGCAATAGTGCACCATCTGCAGACAGATGAAATATTGAATATACATCACCATGTTACTCAACACAGCAATAGTGCACCATCTAGAGACAGATGTAATATTGAATATACACCCCCATGTTACTCAACAAAGCAATAGTGCACCATCTGGAGACAGATGTAATAGTGAATATACACCCCCATGTTACTCAACACAGCAATAGTGCACCATCTAGAGACAGATGTAATATTTAATTTACATCACCATGTTACTCAACACGGCAATACTGCACCATCTGGAGACAGATGAAATATTGAATATACACCACCATGTTACTCAACACAGCAATAGTGCACCATCTGAAGACAGATGTAATATTTAATTAACATCACCATGTTACTCAACACAGCAATAGTGCACCATCTGGGGACAGATGTAATAGTGAATATACACCACCATGTTACTCAACACAGCAATAGTGCACCATCTAGAGACAGATGTAATATTTAATTTACATCACCATGTTACTCAACACAGCAATAGTGCACCATCTGGAGACAGATGTAATATTGAATATACACCACCATGTTACTCAACACAGCAATAGTGCACCATCTAGAGACAGATGTAATAGTGAATATACACCCCCATGTTACTCAACAAAGCAATAGTGCACCATCTGGAGACAGATGTAATAGTGAATATACACCACCATGTTACTCAACCCAGCAATAGTGCACCATATCGAGACAGATGTTATAGTGAATATACACAATCATGTTACTCAACACGGCAATAGTGCACCATCTGGAGACAGATGTAATATTGAATATACACCACCATGTTACTCAACAAAGCAATAGTGCACCATCTGGAGACAGATGTAATAGTGAATATACACCCCCATGTTACTCAACACAGCAATAGTGCACCATCTAGAGACAGATGTAATATTGAATATACACCCCCATGTTACTCAACAAAGCAATAGTGCACCATCTGGAGACAGATGTAATAGTGAATATACACCCCCATGTTACTCAACACAGCAATAGTGCACCATCTAGAGACAGATGTAATATTTAATTTACATCACCATGTTACTCAACACAGCAATAGTGCACCATCTGGAGACAGATGTTATAGTGAATATACACAATCATGTTTCTCAACACAGCAAAAGTGCACCATCTGGAGACAGAGGTAATAATGAATATACACCCCCATGTTACTCAACACAGCAATAGTGCACCATCTGGAGACAGATGTAATATTTAATTTACATCACCATGTTACTCAACACAGCAATAGTGCACCATCTGGAGACAGATGTAATAGTGAATATACACCACCATGTTACTCAACACAGCAATAGTGCACCATCTAGAGACAGATTTAATATTGAATATACACCACCATGTTACTCAACACGGCAATAGTGCACCATCTGCAGACAGATGAAATATTGAATATACATCACCATGTTACTCAACACAGCAATAGTGCACCATCTGGAGACAGATGTAATATTGAATATACACAATCATGTTACTCAACACGGCAATAGTGCACCATCTGGAGACAGATGTAATATTGAATATACATCACCATGTTACTCAACACAGCAATAGTGCACCATCTAGAGACAGATGTAATATTGAATATACACCACCATGTTACTCAACACAGCAATAGTGCACCATCTGGAGACAGATGTAATAGTGAATATACACCACCATGTTACTCAACACGGCAATGGTCCACCATCTGGAGACAGATTTTATATTGAATATACACCACCATGTTACTCAACACAGCAATAGGGCACCATCTGGAGAGAGATTTAAGGATAAATATACACGATACACGAGTGGTGGATAACGAGCAGTTTCAACGTCTGTGTGTGGAAGTGTACGGAAGTTTGAGTTATTTTCCTTTATCCTGCGGTTCCGGTCGGGGACTGCAGATTTGTACATTCATCTCACACTATTGTCATATAAGTGGTTTAAATTATCAAATTAATTAGTTGCACTGTGATTTATTAAAGAAGGTATTCATTTATTTATTTGCCTCAATTCACCCGTGTTTGGACAGCATAACTAATTATCTATCAACATGTTCATGAATGCCAATGAACACATTACAGGACTAAACTGAAAGTTTTTCCAAAATTACTCGTGAATACACCCATTGCATAGGACAAAAATGGCATATCCCTTGAGACAGGTGATAAATAGAGAATGTATTCCACTACAATAGCCCGATTACGTCCCGGCAAGAGTAAACTTTTAAGACATATCATTGGTCTGGTACAACTTTTATTTAATCCATGTAACGTAGCTGTACGTAATTTTTATTATTCGAACAGTGACATAGTTGCGCGTTTGGTGATAACAGCGAAAACATACACTTAAAATCATAGTTCAGAAAATGCTAGCTAGAAAATGTAAACATAGAACTGGAAGGATACAGATTGAGTGAAGTTATACTTATTTATAGAACACAGAGGACAGCGAATATAAAAAACCGGTTACTTAAAAATTATCCCAGCTTTTAAAAATGTATTGAAAGACAATATTGTTTCGCTATTTCTCCACGCGTCGAGTCCAGTTGCATGAATGGACAATATTTAAATACGGCCTGTTCCTGCAGTTCTTATGTGTAAATATATCCCATGCAAGAAGCATTATGTATTTGCACAACATAAACTCATGGCAAATAGAACAACAGATGCTTGAAATATATACTTAAATCTATACACTCCTCTGACATTGACATCGGAGAGATATTAAAACGAGGGAGCCTTGGGAAAAGGAGAAATTGAAAGAAATTGTGGTACAATCCTTTCTGAATTTACAGAAATGTACAAGCTTTGTAAATATCATCTTTTCAAAATTTGTAAATTTTTGTAAATAATCTATTTAGTTCTTGTGTTGTATCTTGAGTATACATTGATCCATGTCTCTTTAACTTCTTGCAGATCACTGATGGGTCCGGGGGGGATATTCAGACGTTTCCTTCTGACAATAGTGACGTCATCATTTTGTCTGTTCACATTATACGGACTGTTTTTCTGGGATATTCTTCCGTCGAGGCAGGTGAAAGTGATAGATAACAGCATCAATTGCAGCAAGATATTCGAAGGTGACAAAGACGCAATAGCAAGAGGGAAACGTGTAACGCAAAATAATGACATCAAGCAATATTATCCACTTCTCAACACAAACTGCACAGAATTCCTGTCCAAGAGATTGTATATACAAGAGGTTTCAAAGGCCGAGGAGGAATTCCCCATAGCATTTACAGTTCTTTTGTATAAAAGCTTCGAACAGTTTGAACGCCTACTACGCTCGATCTACCGTCCACACAACGTGTATTGTATTCACGTTGACGCCAAGTCGTCGTCGGAGGTCCGAAACTCAGTGACCTCACTTACAACGTGTCTTCCCAACGTCTTCCTGTCGTCCCGGTCGGTGGTGGTAAAGTGGGGAAGTTTCACCGTGCTGGAACCAGAACTGGTGTGTATGCAGGATCTGCTAAAACACAAGTGGCGTTATCTGATTAATCTCACAGGACAGGAGTTTCCCCTCAAGACCAACATGGAGCTCGTCCAGATTCTCAAAGCGTACGATGGCGCCAATGACATTGAAGGAACCGTAGAAAGGTGAGGAAATGTTTACATGTTCCACTGTTGGGTACAGTACCTCTTCTTGTACTCATTTATACAATTCCAATAAACTACATCTATACCGAACACGCTTTTAACGAACTGACGGATATATCGAACTGATTTGTTTCTGTCCCTGAATCCGTGGTGTATATTTTGTCGAAATGCGCCGTTGAGCATCTGTGATGGAAACTAGGCGCTATACAAGCCAATTATTATTATTATTATTAAATGCCAGCTAAAATTACTAGTTCCTTTCAGTTCGTTATAATCAGAATTAACTGTAGTTCTTTATGTCTATGGGGGCGGTTGGTAGCTTAGTGGTTCAGGCGTTCGCTCGTCACGCCGAAGGCCCGGGTTCTATTCCCCACATGGGCACAATGTGTGAAGCCTATTCCTGGTGTCCCCCGCCTTGATGTTGCTGGAATATTACTAAAAGCAGCGTAAAACCACTCACTCACTTACCCATTCTTTACGTCCATGGAAATACTTTCGTCGCTTTATGTACGTAGCCGACCCTGTATGGCGGGCTTGCAGAAACCTTGTCCAGGTTGGATAACTTTTGATGAACACGCTTTTTTCAGGATGGGAATCGGATCCGGTTCTTCATTATATAGGGGATGAATGTGGATACCTGTTTCTATCACTGCTGTATCGCGTGATGATCATAACACACTGAAATAAGTATCTCAACATCCATAATTTAACCCCCCATATTGCCATTTATATTTATATCATTATGGTGTTTGATCGATTAACTGGACCCTACGGATGCACCATGCAATGATTTAAGATATGCACGTGCTAGGATGAAGGTGGACTACACGTGTAATACGTGTTACATGTCAAGATTTAGTAAACTGTTCTCAAAGCTCGAGATCCTGGAAAACCAATTGGTTTCGTTGTTGATATACAAATCAGTTCTCCTCAGTTGAGCACTGCTCAAAGGTGACATGTAAGTGAGGGCTATTGCAAGAGATGTTGGTTGTCCTCCATCGACGTTCAGCCGACTGGCCAGAAAACATCAGCAAACTACTATTGACGTTGAGCATCGCAAACGTTCAGGTTATTCACGGGAGGATATAGTCCTTCTCAGAATCACAAGACTTTATCCGTTCATGTCAAGTGGCATGTTAAAAAACAGAGTGGCTGCCACATGGCTGTTTGCCCAACAGAACGGTCCGAGATCGCCTTACATCGACCGGATATGGAACCTATCGTTTACCCAGACCCAACGGCCATTGCTATACATTGAGCACACAGCAGCAAGACAAGTCAGGCTCGACGTCACTGGAATTTTAACGTCATGGGAAGGATCCACTTGTCAGTTTGTTTTGTTTTTGACTGATGGCCGAACTTGTAATCGTCGTGGCAGAAATACTACATGTGCACAACGCAATATCCAGGAGCAAGTACCGTTTGGCGGGGGGTTCATTGATGGTGCGTGGGTGCCTCTCATGTGAGTCTAACTTTGACCTTGTGACGGTCAGACAAAATCTGAATGGCCAACGGTACATCGCTGACATCTCAGACAGGGTTGTTGTACCACATTCCGATTACCATCCTCTGAACACAAGGCCAGTCTTCATGGATGACAATGCTAGGCCACATCGTGACTTCTTTCGTCAGGAGGCGGTAACAGTTCTACCTTGGCCTTCCAGGAGACTAGATCTCAATCCCACAGAGCAGGTTTGGGACATTATGGAGCGCACAAAAACGCAAGAGATCCTCCAGTACGAAGTCATGAGGTATTGGAACAAATACTCCATCAAGAATGGACCGCAATGCCTCAACGCCAAATTCAACATCTGAGACAGTCATTGAAGAGGAGGGATGTTGTTGCCGTTGGCAGAGAGTACAGCAAATCTTGACATTGTGCTCGATTATTGATATCTATGTGATTTCTTTATTTGATTTCTGCTTGCATGCCAGAATCCTAAAAATGTCCGCACTTGACCTAACGTCATTGTGCATAGTTATCAGCACTGAAATAATAGTAAAATCTTTTGTCATACTTGTTCCTCTGAATCAACTTTCTTGGCGTTGGGGGCGATTTGGGTTAGTGGTTATCCTAGTGGTTAGCCGAGTGGTTAAAGCGTTCGCTCGTTACACTCAAGATTTCGATTCCCCTCATTGATACAACATTGAGACTATTTCAGGTGTTCTCTGCCGTGTTACTGCTGAACTGTTGGAATATAGCGGAATCAAAACAACACTCACCCTCTTTCCCCATTAATATGTTGCTGTTCATCAAAAGACTCTCAGTAACATGACAAAATAGGACACAGTTTATTGGATAAATAGAACCTACAGAAGAATATTTAAAATTGCGAAACGAAAATTCAGGTTCGTTGCTATATTAGAAGCAATCAGAACGAAGCTATCATGGCAAGTAGAAATGAAACAACGTGTGACGTCTTGTCTTACTGTCCTGATATAGATGTTTACTATGTTATGCTTTGCGTAATCATTTGCTCTTATCAACAGAGTACCGGATCGAAATTCTCGATGGGGCACCGCTGGAGTTCCTCCCCACAACATCCGTCCAGTAAAGGGCGCCGTCCACGTGGTCGTTAACCGTCAGTATGTGGAGTACATTGTTTACGACCCAGTAGCTAATGATCTGCTCATGTGGTTGAAACGAACCAAATTTCCGGATGAGACGTTCTTTGCAACATTAAATCATAATCCGCACCTCAAAATACCAGGAACCTATCAAGGTACGTTTCCCACACGGCAAATGTGTCACCGTTTCAACACCCACATTTTTATCCAGACTAAATATATTTTGCCGAACGATTATATTTGTTCAGCTTGAAAATGAAATATTACCATCAAACATTGTTTTATATCCCAGGCGTAGGAAGAAAATGAATAATGTTCCACTATAATGATATAGATCCTAAACATTCGTAGAAACTATGTAAGAAACATGCAACATAATTTATGCTCTCGCTGAATGTCAAGAACATCAAAAGCATCATAATGGTCACGGTAAAGAGAAAAAAAAATGGTATTGTGTAAGCATAGCTTTCGTCCGTGGGAGCCGGGCCAGTTTACACCTGTCAGAGGAGTACACAAAGTCCGCAGTCTAGACTACCAGTTGTCCGACTTCCATTCTTTTGGAAGTCGCGGTGACTGAGCGGGTTAGGCGGCTGACTTTGTGTGCTGGCGATTAGGTGCGTGACTCTGAGGGTGTGGGTTCGAATCCCGCATGAGACTCAACCTAAAAAAGTACTAGAAGTTGTACTTTAATAGGAAAGTGTAATCACAAATATAACATATGTTATATAAAGAGACTTGTATGTTTATAATTTGGAACTCAGCCGTGTCATGATAACCTCTCCTCATATTTCCAGTCCTCGTTCTCACGCAATCTCATCCAGTCCTCGTACTCGTTCTTGGTACCTCTACTGGACCTTCTTCTAAAGACCTCCCATCCTACCCTTTAACTTGATATTGTTTTCTATCCTTCTAATCTGGACCTCCTTCTGAAAATTTGCATTCTACCTTTAACTCGACCTTGCTTAGTCTCCTACTAACCTGTCACGGCATGGATGAAATATTGCCGATGTAACTTAAAACTCTTAACTCACTCACTGACTCCTACTAACCTGGACCTCCTTCTGAAGATCTCGCATCCTTTAACTCGACCTGGCTTCTCTCCTCCTTATTTGTACCTCGCTTCTTACCCTTTAACTAGACCATCCTACCTGGTACCCGTTCTTCGTAATAGTCCTTGTACCAGTTCTTAGGACCTCTCCTGCCCTGCTACTCGTTACTGGCATAAAAGGCCTCATTCTTGGGACCCCTACTCTTACTCTGATTCTTTGTTCTAAGGGCTCCTTGTTCTAAGGGCCCCCTTGTTATATCCTGGTCCTTGTTCTTAGGGCCTGTCCTCTGTCCCAGATCCTCATATCTAATCCCACCTAGTTTGTATCCATGAGATCTCTAATCTTAACCTGGTCCTTTATTCTTTGGACCGCCCTGGTTCATCTTAGAAACTGCTGATTCAGGGTTTTCCCATTTTGTCTTATCCCCAGTTCTAACACTGACCATTCTCAATCCTTCCATGTTATATACCTTGTACATTGTGTCATCTCCTTTGTCAGGTGAGCCGGAAACAGATCCAGTCAATAAACCCTTCTTGGCCCGATACAAGGTGTGGCAGGGAGGGAAGTTATTTGGTGGAGATTGCCAGGGTAAATATGTCCGACATATTTGTATCTTCGGGGTGGGAGATCTGGCCAAGTTCCCAGAGAGGAAAGAATTGTTTGCCAACAAGTTTCATCTGGACTTCCAGCCAGCGGCCCTCCAGTGCATGGATGAGTGGTACTTGAGCCGGACTCTACGTGAGCGTAGAGGAGAATCTACGTTTGATGACTCGTATTACAAAACACTAGGGTTCGTTAAAAACAAGATCCCACTCACGTAACACTGGCTAGACTCCCGGTGTCACTACAGCCTTTTACATTCCAACATGGTGCTGATTGGGGTACTTCATATGTATCTCGTGGTCATTGCTTTTGAATTTGAATGGATATCCGTGAATCTGACCAACGTAATTCCAGTATCACGGAGCAAATATGTGTTGATGAGGTTTTAATGAAATTTTACTGTTGCGATGTCGAAATGGAGACGTTTAGAACGGCGTCATATTAATGTAAGAAGACGACCCAACTTGACGAAGGTGTAAGACTCTTTGTAGTTATGTGAACCATGAGTGTAAGGTGGTTGCAAACCAAGGCTTAAGTTTATGTTGCACCTGGGACTCGAACTGGAACAAGGCATGATGAAGGGACGAAACTCTGCACCACAGATTGCAATCCTTCGTCTCCACTGTACCTCCGATAGACAGCTCCGGATGTCTAACAACTATCTGTTCCTATTCAACAGGCTTCCTCTTAAACATGACAGAATTAATATGTATAGTATAATATTACTTCATAATTTGTATATGTTGGGTATAACAAGTCTTTGAATTTGAAAAACTCCAGCCCGAAACTGTAGGTAAGCGTGGAATTTCAGGATAGGATGTGTTTTACTCAGTAAAACAGGGTGAGTCATGGTATTGTTGTCCAGAATGGGTGCCATTCTAACTGTATTTTAGCATCAATAGTATTTCACGATTTTGTTGGTTTCAAATATTTGGATACCCATCGCGGTAGAGGTATAGTTTATGATTGAACATGTTTCAAACAGTGAACTACCATCATTCATCATTACTTTGTTTCCGAATTGGGTCTACCTGAAGAGTAGAATTGCATCAATCATAGTATTCAGGAGTTGGGCGTCCTTCAAACAGCGGCATAATTTCAAATAATGTGTTTCTGTGGCTGGGGCGAGTAGGGATCACTCTAATCCTCTTTTAATGGTAACTTTTGGGGACTGTCAACTGAGCAATCAGAATTGGGCCTTTTCAGTGAGTGAGTAGGTTATTCACAAGGACGTTGTCGGTCAAGTACATACTTTCGTGTCTTCCGTGTGTGTGGTGTGTGTGTGTGCGTGCGTGCGTGCGTGTGTGTTTTTATAGAATTTATGAACTGACTCTTTCCAGGAACATCCAGCTTTTTCCAAGCTCAAGGTGTTGCTTAGAGTAAAAGGTCACTCATTGTCATCTTATCCAGAAACTGAAGATGTTATCTCTTTGGAATAAATTATCTTGTTTGTCAAATGATTTCTCAGTGTTGTTTGTAAATAGCTCACACAGCACGACGCAAATTTACAATGATTCAGCCACACTGACGGCGACCTTTGCATCATGTGGTGTAATGCAGCGACAACAGCATGAGGTTACACCGCAAACACGTGGTAATTATGTACTGTGTTTCCTGGTATGGTATAAGTGGATCCATATGGAGAGTTACATGTCAGGCTGACCTATTGAACAATACTCTATATGACACACACACCGAAGAACAGACGCGACCTCTGCTCAAGTTTACTTGTCTTATTTACTTGTCTAATCCGCCTTCTGAAAGGGATTTGAGGTGTGGACAAGAATACAAGGTGAATTTTGTTCCGGCCTCAAGAGTGAGTTATGTTTTATGCCGCCTCGAGCAATATTACAACAATATCACGACAGGGGGCACCAGAAATGGGTTTCACCCATTGTAATCATGTGGGGAATCGAACCCGGGTCTTTGGGTGACGAGTGAATGCTTCAACCGCCACCCACCCCGAACTATCTTTCGGTTTATAGGGCACATCGCTGACAGAGAATACAAAGTCAAGAAGTCAAGGCCTGTAAGGACAGAAACAAACTTCACAACTGGAAAATGATACCTGGAAGATTCACTCAAGAGGGATAACTCTTTACACCACCAATCGCAAGACGACCATGTGGTCTCAAAGTTCTTTAGAGCTGATCCACGAAGCTATAACCACCTGGAACGGTTGAGAAATTATCCTGACGCAAATGAAGTCACATTCACACCATACTGACCACCGAATAGTATACGCCTTGTCATTGTCATAGGTTTAGGGTGACACTATATGTAGAAGCGTTTGTAAAATGTCTCATTCTGCTCGACGAGTTCATACCATATCACAAATCATGTCTCTTGTTACTACCAATACGTGGACAGCGTGCATCAGCATATCCTCAGTAAAATGGGATTCTTTCCTTTTGTCTGAGGGAATATGTATCTCTGAGCAAAAGTCTTTACCAGTTTGTGGTTTTCATTGTTGATAGACTCGATAGGATGATGGGCAAAGAAGACATGTTTGTCAGATACTACACATTCCTTATATGTTCCTTTACACTTGTATTTACACTTCACTTTACATACTCCTTTACACTTGTATTTACACTTCCCTTTACATATTCCTTTACACTTCCCTTTACGTACTCCTTTACACTTGTATTTACACTCCCCTTTACATGCTCCTTTACACTTGTATATACACTTCCCATGACATACTCCTTTACACATGTATTTACACTTCCCTTTACATACTCCTTTACACTTGTATTTACACTTCTCTTTACATACTCCTTTACACTTGTATTTACACTTCCCCTTTCGTATTCCTTTACACTTGTATATACACTATCCTTACATATTCCTTTACACTTGTATTTACACTTCCCTTTACATGCTCCTTTACACTTGTATATACACTTCCCATGACATACTTCTTTACACATGTATTTACACTTCCCTTTACATACTCCTTTACACTTGTATTTACACTTCTCCTTACATACTCCTTTACACTTGTATTTACACTTCCCCTTTCGTACTCTTTTACACTTGTATATACACTTCTCCTTACATATTCCTTTACACTTGTATTTACACTTCCCTTTACGTACTCCTTTACACTTGTATTTACACTTCTCTTTACATACTCCTTTACAGTTGTATATACACTTCCCTTTACGTACTCCTTTACACTTGTATTTACACTTCCCTTTACATAATCCTTTGTACTTGTATTTACACTTCCCTTTACATATTCCTTTACACTTGTATATACACTTCCCTTTACATATTTCTTTACACTTGTATATACACTTCTCCTTACATATTCCTTTACACTTGTATTTACACTTCCCTTTACATACTCCTTTACACTTGTATTTACACTTCTCTTGACATATTCCTTTACACTTGTATTTACACTTCCCTTTACATATTCCTTTACACTTGTATTTACACTTCTCTTTACATATTCCTTTACACTTGTATTTACACTTCTCTTTACATATTCCTTTACACTTGTATTTACACTTCCCTTTACATATTCCTTAACACTTGTATTTACACTTCCCTTTACATATTCCTTTACACTTGTATTTACACTTCTCCTTACATATTCCTTTACACTTGTATTTACACTTCCCTTTATATATTAATTACATATTCCTTTACACTTGCATTTACATTTCCCTTTACATACTCCTTTACACTTGTATAAACACCTCCCTTTACCTACTCCTTTGCACTTGTATAAACACTTCCCTTTACATACTCCTTTACACTTGCATTTACACTTCTCTTCACATATTCCTGTACACTTGTATATCCATCTTCCCTTACATATTCCTTTACACTTGTAGTTACACTTCCCTTTATATCTTAATTACATATTCCTTTACACTTCATTTACATTTCCCTTTACATACTCCTTTACACTTGCATTTACACTTCTCTTCACATATTCCTGTACACTTGTATATCCATCTTCCCTTACATATTCCTTTACACTTGTATTTACACCTTCCTTTACATATTCCTTTACACTTGCCTTTACACTTCTCCTTACATATTCCTTTACACTTGTATTTACTCTTCTGCTTACATATATTCCTTTACACTTGTATTTACCCCTTTGCTTACATATATTCCTTTACACTTGTATATACACTTCTCTTTACTCACCACTTAACCTTTCCCATTACACCTTTCTCATGTTGCCAAGTTAAGAATATTTTATTGATTTCTGACGATAGACCGATCCAGTCTGTCGATCAAAACTGGGGCATGCGTCAATTTTGGGTAATCAGTTTATAGATTTCATAAATAGGTTTGATGTCATATGTTTGCAAGAAACTAAAACTGACAACTTTGATGATATATGCATAGAAGGCTATAGTTTGTTTCTAAAACATAAACAATCTGGACTTAGACGTTCCGGTGGCCTGGGTCTAGCGATAATGAATAAGTACTCCTCATACGTTTCACCTATTGAAGAGTATCATATTGAGTATGCCATCTGGTTTAGAATATCTGGAGAACTCCTTAATGTCAGCCAAGATATGATAATCGGTGTTGTATACCTACCGCCGGGTCAAGGTATGCTTCTGCAGATATGTTTGTGGAGTGAGAAAGATCGCTCCTGTACATGTTATCAGAGACAGAACTGGTGTCGGTTGTAGGAGACTGTAATGCCAGGACAGGGTCCCTGATTGATTACTCTAAACTGGATGTAAACATCCTCAATGCATTAGACTTGAATCTTGACGACATGACGCGTGAATATGATCCCGAAACTAATCTAACCGATCTAAATATCCCCGTGTACGTACAACAAAAGATAAGCGACTAAATAATTATGGTAAATTCCTAATAGAACTTTGTCAGTATTTCAATTTTTTCATCTGTAATGGTCGACTCGGAGATGAGGCGTCGGCCGGAGATTACACTTGCAGAGACCAAAGTACAATTGACTATCTTCTCGCGTCCCCGAAATGTTTACAGCTGTTACAAAATATGAAGGTCGAACTTTTCTCTTCGCTTTACTCCGACGTTCATAGTTCACTTTTATTTTCATTTGCAAGCAATACCAAACGACAAAATAAAACTGCACAGGAACCTGACATGCCCCCGAATAAAAAGCCACGCCGTTATGATCGAGTTAAAGCCAAAGAGTATTGTACACATATTGATGCAGACCTGATGGGAGAACTTATGATACTCATATCAGAAGCGTTATCCGGGAGAGCAAATCCTGCTGATGTCATAACCGAAACAGCAACAAGACTGACTAGTACTCTCGTTGAAGCCGCGCGTGTAACATTTGGAGTAAAGTCCGTGAAACGTGGCTTATCAAAACAGGTATTAGCTAATAAACCGTGGTTTGGAAAAGAAGGAAATGTTATTCTAAAGCTAGAAAGCGTTTCCGAAGAAAATAAAGGTTTCTTAAATCATTCGTACTTACAGCATGCTAGTAAAGAATATAAAACGTGTATGAAAAAGCATTTACGAAAACACAAAGAAAATGTTTGCAAGATGTTAAGAGAACAACAATTCAAAGCGCCTAAAGAATTTTGGCGCCCTCTCAACAAAAAACGAACAAATACCAGCAATGAAAATACACCAAGCCTTGACGAATTCCATTCATTCTATAAACACTTAAATTCGAACCGACATTCTGATGATGTTGAACATAGTAATCCCAAATCCGAAGTTGATAATGATATACTTAATAAGGATTTCACCCTAGAAGAACTGATAAAAGCAGTTAAAAAACTTAAACGAAGCTGCAGGATTAGACCAAATCGAAAATGACTTCATCATTGACTCAGTAAATGGATTCACAATAGGGCCCGTAAGTAGATCACGGCACTTCGCGAGAGATTACGTTGTTTAGTACTTCCGGTGACAAACAACGTTTTTCGGCAATGGCATTAACACTGTTACATGGGGTATGCCGTGGATAATCATATTCCACACTGGCTGTGTGAATCAGAAACCTTTACCATGTAACAGACTATGGACTGCTAAAGCACTAAGACAATATTGCATGAATAGCACGTGAATATTTGCCAAACAGATGCAGAGTTGTCACAGCGTCGTCTTCAGGCTGGCCCATTCATTACTCGAGGTAAGTTTGTTACATGGATTTCTTTGTTTTCATTTAAAGGCTGGTATTGTTTAAGCATGGCACGCACAGTAAGGGTGGAGTTGACGGAAAGAGTTCCTTCCGTTCCCCCAACTCTAAACCTAACCCTAAACCTAGCCCTAACTTAAATTTTGGACTTTTAATCATTTTGTGTGTTCTCTAGTAATTGTTTTGTTAAGTTTCGTTTATAATTCTAGAATATTTATACATATTATTTGGGATGGGGGAACGTGAGGAACTCTTACCAAGTTGACATGTGTGCAGATTGGTGAATCGTTTGATTGCATTTGATATCTTACAGTGTAAGGCAGGTATCCGGTATAATGCATGTGTACCCAAAAAACTCTGTTAATAAATAAAGTATCTTGCAGTTGGAATTATCCAGAAGATAACTTAATGTGCAAAGAAAATCCAGGTTTAATTCTAAAAAAATAAATGTAATGAATTAAATAATAATTTAATAGTGCGTAAACAATGATGATTATATCCACACTTTGATTGATACCAATAGCTCTGAATAGGTGTCTCTCACAAAGGTATTCTGTAATATGAGCTTGATTAATATATAATTACAACTCCATTTAGCATTTGGTTATGGTGCAGCATGTTCAGTTAAACATAACATCCACATGCTTAATTTATCAATAATATCTTGATGTCAAATTAGGAATTTCATTTTATCAGTATATCATATTTGGTCCTTTGATGTATTTTTTTCAGTTCAAGAGCACATCTTTAAGAACACAAAAGGAAACAGATTTCTTTATCACCACAATTACCATTGACATCAAGAGCAACACAAACTGAAACAGACCTTTAGATTTCTTTTAACATCTGGTGGTCAAGCAATATACATTGCAAATGAAGAAACAGCAAGTCATTGAAGTGTTGTATATACAGTTATAAAACATATTAAAGCCCTACACATCATCCTTTGGACACTTGCTGGAACAGGAAATGCTTGTAACCAGCAAAGTGTTGTGGAAAGTCTTGTGACATCTTGGGACTCTCAGATAATTCAGTGAGAATTTAGATGAGTGACCATGAAAGAACATTTGTATTCCAGATGATACTGTTACAGTATTTTTCAGGTTTAGCATCTGGGAAATGCAAAGAATGTTTGATATGTTATCAGTAATTATGTCTTTGGAATAAAACTTCTTGCAGAATAGATCTAAAACTTGTTTATTGTTTTAAGTGTGGATAAAGCAAGCACAAATTGAATGGTTTGGAAGATTTCTGCTTTTAGCCATGATATTGATTGACAGTAAATATACAACGATGGATGTAGGAGATTAGATTTTCAGTGTATATAGCAACGGTTTCAAAGTGAGAGAGTTGGGTTTTACGCCGCTTTTAGCAATATTCCAGCAACATCATGCTGGGGAGAGCAGCAATGGGCTTCACGCTTTGCACACATGTGGGGAATCAAACCCGGGCCTTCAGTGTGACAAGTGTCAACAGTTTAACCACTAGGTTACCCTACTACTCCAGTTTCCATGAAAAAAACATGCTTACCAATTAAAAAATTAAACTTTAGTCAATGGCATAGGCATGTGATTCTACATGACATGGAATTTCGTTGAAATATGAAATTCTTTGTTTTTATTTGCTGTAAGAGTACAACACTGGTTCATAGCACAATAACCAGTACACATTATTCTTTTCCATTATTTTACAACATATTGGTCTAACTGTATAGTGGAAAATATGGAATGCCAGTTACCAACCTTGGCCTCATTGGCAGAATATTTGGAATATATAAGTTACTAAAAATGGGTGAAAAACACTGTATTACATGACAAGTAATCATACTCATGCTGCTATCAGCCAGTGTCTGCAGAATCTACAGTCATGACATAGTATATATGCACATTTAGTTTCCCCATGTATTGATCAGTATATTTTACAATACAGGAAATGTCTTTGAGTGATTTCTCCATATTTTGCCAATTTTGCTGTGTGCTGCTTCATATTTTGCTTACAGCATAGCAGAACCTCACCCCTGCATAACCAAGAACTGAGTAACACTCATGTACTTTAAATCATGTTACATAGTTCACTCACTCCAAGACATCTAGTACAAAGTGTGTTAAATATTGTCAAACAACCAGTTTTTATATATCACCTCTAAAATAATGTTTACATAATTTGATAAATAATTGTTTCATGATGAATATTCATATGGCTGAGGGTTTTTACATTTTTGTTTTGAATATCTGAGGGCGGTGGGGTAGCCTAGTGGTTAAAGCGTTGGCTCGTCACGCCGAAGACCCGGGTTCGATTCCCCACATGGGCACAATGTGTTAAGCCCATCTCTGGTGTCCCCCGCCGTGATATTGCTGGAATATTGCTAAAAGCGGCGTAAAACTAAACTCAGTCAGTCAGTCAGTCAGTTGAATATCTGAGTAGTAACCGAAATAATTGTAACCATGCCATCAAAGTTATTTTGTCGAGCTGTTGATTGATTTGTGACACTATGACTTCTTGTGTGAATAAAAACGTCACCATAAATGGGAAAGTTTCACCATAAATGGGAAAATTATAATGTTACAAGAACTGCTATTTATTCCAGGCATTGGGAAAGACAGGGGCCATTTTGCACATTAGAATAAACATGCCCCATTAAAATTTTGAAGTTTACTATTGATACAAGGGCAGTGGCCCATTCTAAATTCAGAAAATGGCTAATAATCCTGAAATTGTCGAAGGTGTCCATCCCAATCCCTGTATTCAATATATCATTATCAGTATATTTACAGCATGGCAAAGAAACAATTTGACACATGCAGATCCCTGTCATCTATCCAAAGTAAAATTTATAATGCATTTTCTTTCGAATTTGCAAAACAACAAACAATTTATTTCTTGTATCTTTGAGTCATTCTGTCACCTGAACTTGCATACAGTCATCCCTTGGACTTGGAAGAGAGTAAAATTAATAAGCCTACCAACTAGTTCATAAAGTATTTATATAAGTACCTCAAGTATTTATACACATGCATTTTACATTGCATAAAGCCAATTGTCTCTATTGAATATTTTGTAACTATTCCAAATTTAAAAACTATTTTTTACATATCAATATTGATATTTGTTAGAAACTATTTGATCCTAACAAATATAAATATATTGAATATGTAAAAAATAGTTTTTAATTTGGAATAGTTACAAAATATTGCTGCAGCATAACAAATGTATTTAGAAAATAAATAACAAATTAAACAAACAAAAATATTCTAATTTGGAATAACATAAGGGAAATGACAGTCAATGTGGCCAAATATGAATAGAACATCAACTTGATAAAGTTGGTAACACATGGCTGTTTTATGAATAGCAGTATATTAATTAATAGTTTTATTAATTCAATATAAATACAGATTACTCAAATGCATTTTACGTTAACCATGTCATTGATTCCCGAAATACAGTTTTGTGACAAACACTGTCCGCGATACTGAAAAGAAACACGTTAAGCGATAGAACTGCACTGGTTGTCAAAAATATATTATAGCTAAAGAAAGGTACTCATATGTTTTCGAATTGACTCATGGTTGTCGGTTGTCAGTAAGGAACCGATAATCCTTGAAGGAATAATAATTTTTTGATCTTATCGTCCCTAAATGATCCAATTATTACGACTGTCACCAGCTGTGACAGCCAAGCATGGTAGTACACTTGGTCCGGTCTAGTAAGGTCATATTAGGGGTCGCGCAATTTGGCACCACAACTGGTTCTTGCATATTTGCTTGTCACCGGAAATCTAGTAGCGGAAGTAGCGCCTTGCGAGACTTACGGGCCCTTTAATAGAAAATTTACCTTCGGTTTGAAATCATTAGCTGTGAATGCCACAAAATGTATGTATATACCTTTAAGAAATGCTCGTAACCTTGATCTACCACTTGACTGTACGATTAAAGCCTTCGATGTAATGATACTCCCAATTCTTTTGTATGGTGCAGAAATTTGGGGGAATTCAAACTCAAATATAAATATTCTTGAAAAGGTACATCTGAAGTTTTTGAAGTTGGCATCTGGTCTTAAAATGTCTACACCTAACTTTATGGTGTATGGCGAGCTAGGCAGAAAACCATTAACAATTCCGATAGCTAACACAAAGATAAGCTACTGGCGTTCAGGAACGGAAAAACTATCGCTGTGACCTTTTAACTTTTATCACATCAGATGTATCTTCCAACTATCAATCTCCTTGGGTTAGCCACATTGAATCAATATTAAACAACTGTCTTTCATATGTATTACTGATGCCAAGCTTATATGACGGACAGTGATTGGTTAGTATGATCGACACGATTCTCAGTGATCAGTTTTTTTCAATCATCGAACAGTTCAGTTACTAACAGTTCAAAAGGCTTTTATTATAAATATTACAAGAAATTACCTAAATTTGAAAATTACCTTTATCTACCAAAATCTATCTCTTATCCCTTACTTAAATTTAGAACTACAAATCATAAACTACCAATTGAAAAAGGTCGCTGGACCAATACACCAAAAGAAAATACAACCTGCAACCTTTGTAATTCATCAGCCATAGCAGACGAATTTCATTACATTTTTCGATGTACATCACTTGAAAGTTATAGAAAAAATCTTATACCAAATAGATATACCAAAAATGCCAGCCTCCATTCTTTCAAATTACTCTTTTCATCCAGTAAAAGAAAGGAACTGAAATCCCTTGCAACATTTATACATATTATTGCAACACGAGTGTCATAACCTCTCACTATCATGTTTGTTGTACCCATTATATGTACTGCCATCTTGCACATCATACTGTATTATTATACCTTGTAATTCACTCTTATACCACCTTTGGTGGTCCTATGGAGAATAAAGAATCTGAATCTGAGCAGACCGGGCGCGCTTTGTGGATTTGTCAGCTTACTTCCGGGGCCAAACGATACCTCCGAAGCGATTTGCTTCGAAATTTTATGCCATTCTCTCTCGCGATATCTATTACGTATTGCTGCCATTTAATATGTACCTTTACGGTCAAGACAAAATATTTGAGGCGGATCAAGGAGTGCGATAGGCCTCACGATCAGCTAATAATAAATGTCGGTACCATCGTTCACGAAACCTACGTCTGCTCGAAGGTGAGAATTTGCACGAAGTTCCACACCCTTGTACATGTGCAGAATCATTATCAATAGATGACAACAAATAGCAGATTAAGACTCTGCAAGTGTTATAAACACTACAAAATTGGTTTTGCTTAACGTAAATAGCCAATAGTGGGCATTGAGTGTTGCACAGTTTAGGAGTACATGTTTTGCACAGTTTTGTAAATACTTGTCACATAGGACACACTGTCTCGCAAAGGTTTTCATGCTAGCTATTTCACAACATATGCTATAGTTTTACTTGGAATTGGCGATGAACGACATAGTAAGTACTGTTACATTATAGAACAATTGGTGGATATCGTTTCCTTTGCTCTTAGATATTCTTTAATTTGTCACACATTTTTAAAGTTTCAAAATCGTAATCTGAAGGTCCCTCTGTTATAAGTGCAAATTATTCTAGGAATTATATATTTTATTCAAACGGAAATATTGTCAATGTCAGCAGTTGCCTATCACGCAATAAATAATCATATTAGTGCCCATAACACCATGCATTAAGTATTTCAAAATTTCTGTGAAGAGATGGGACCTTATATTGAATTACCTTACTCCATGTGAATCGAAGAGGAAAATGACGAGAGTGGAATAGTGACTTTTTTCCTGAAGAGGCATTTAGAAGCTGGTATGATGAAGTGGAACACTTTTTATGGATAGACAACTTCTTTGTTGCAGTAGTAGTTGCGACGTTCGGTGTAGATCCTAACACCGTTATCAAGCAAATGATACACAACATTTGCACAAGGAGAAATATATACATGGCGGGTATTGGTTTATACAATAGAAGAGGTTGATGTACGGTGTGTTGACATGAGTCTTGTTGTGATAGGAATGATTGAAGCCAGTAGACAAAGGGTGGGTTATTCTTGATTAGGCTTGATTAGTTGATCGTAAGCTGTGGGGATGTAATAACCTTGATCTCTGTTGATTGCCGGGTTGAGTCGTTTGATGTTGATTGCCTCTAAGAGTTTCTTATCTTGTAATCTGACCGGTTGACTTCTAGGATGCTGATGTTGTTCCAAAGTATGGTATGGTTCGGGTGGGCTTCGGTGTGGTCGAAATGGCTGATTTGGAGTCTTTTTTCTTTACAGATGTCTGATGTTCCTTGATTCGTAGGTTTAGGGGCGAAGGGCTTGGGTTGTGGAGCTGATGTTCTTTGCTCTTCTGACTAGGGTGGCGATTATACCTCTCTTGACTTGTAGTGGGTGATTAGATGAGAAGTGAAGATATTGGTATATTGAATAGTGACTTACTGGAATATTGAACAGTGTAAATAAAAGTGGTGCATTTCTTAACTATCAGAACATTATTTGTTTTGATTTTTTTACAACATAAATTAATTACAGGTAGGGGAGGTATATTGATACATTATTAATGTAATAACACAACTATCATTTAATTAATTCACTGGAAATGATAGCAATGTATGTTTTAAGAATCTTGTGTCCTTTAGTAAACGTGGAAAGGTAATCGAATAAATAACAATCAAACCAATTTATTAATGATTATTTAATTGATTGACACATCAGATTGATATGATTTTAAGGCAGAACTAGGCAAACAAACACTATATACATATCATGGAAGAACAATCACTTGGTATTAACTTAGTTAGTTTCCTGCTTTAAGATATGGTTGGGTTATTTTAAATAATATATTTACTAATGAGATAATGCTGAAAGTGATTACTAGTATCATAACAAATAAACATTATTTCAACATCCAAAGAAATTGAAAAAAACAAAGGCAATGTTTTGGTAACACCGCGGTCAGGCATTATTCAGTCCGGGAACAGAATAAATTACAAAATCCTCAGTTGATTTTGTCATGTAACTGGATTGTACATTGAAACATATTTAAGCCAGATTTGATGTAATTCTTCTAAGAAATCATCAGCTTTTGATGATGTTTCCAACATTTGAAGACTGAGCCAAAGTTTTGTTTATTAAGATATTGTTTCTGGACAAATTGGTCAATGTTTGTTGATTTGGAAAATGAGCTTCATATTGAATTGTTTTTCTAAACTTTTTTTATGACTTTACCAAGTTTTGGAACAACTTTGAATATATCAAAATTAGTGTTATATACTCTAAGGATATGTTTTCAGATCAAATAAAGCAAAGAAGAAGCAATAATGTGTAATTTTATTAACAAAAAGCTTTGAACATGTGGCATATTCTTTGCACCTTATGTACATTAGTAGTTATAAGTATCTTTGAAGACATTAATTGTATCTAAATAGGATTCCATAACGAAGTACCCATAGAAAAAATATATTGGATAAGATGATTTGAAAAGGATTGTCTTATGTCCACTGTCATTTTAGATTGGTGTGGAGATGTAAAAACATTTGAAGAGGGAAATTTTACTAAAAATTGCTGCAGATTAGCCGTTGAATATTAGCTTCTGGGTAGGTCCAGACACATCCCTTGAAACATACTGTTTACATGCCCAATCACCTTTTCCAGATTCCCAATTAAGATCAAATAAGTTATGTTGTGATTGATTTGTGTACATTACAGACAAATAAGTGAGTGAGTGAGTGCGTTTAGTTTTACGCAGCACTCAGCAATATTCCAGCTATATGGTGGCGGTCTGTAAATAATCGAGTCTGGACCAGACAATCCAGGGATCAACAGCATGAACATCGATCTACGCCAGTGGGATACGATGACATGTGTCAACCCAGTCAGCGAGCCTGACCACCCGACCTCGTTAGTCGCCTCTTACGACAAGCATGGGTTATTGAAGATCAATATTCTAACCCGGATCTGCACGGGTAGTGGAGTAGTTGTATGGATGACCATATTCAACCTCTTGACGCCTGAGGGTTTCTTGGGATCTGTTTCTGTCCTACACTGAAGCACATGTGATGCCTCCTGAGGCAAGTGAGTTTGGTGAGTATTAAATGGGGATTAAATGTTAATTTAGATAGAACAGAGATATTAGTGTTGAGAAGTGGTGGTAAGCTAAGGAGAACAGAAAAATGGATGTTTGGAAATCCTCAGGTTAAGATATCAATGTTTTATGATTACCTGGGAATCGTAGTTTCTAATAGATTATGTTGGTCTAAAGCAATTAATGTTCTTGTTCAGAAAGGCAATAAGGCTTTATTTTTAGTTAAACACCTACAGTATAAGTTACAAAATATTTCTCCCACTGTTTTATTTAAGATTTGTGATACACAGATAAAACCAATTTTACTTTTTTCCAGTGAGGTATGGTGATTTTCCAAAATTGAACATGTTGAATCTTTTCTCATTAAATTTTGTAAATATGTTTTAGGTGTTGGGTATTGTTTCTCAAATGATGCTGCTTTGGGTGAATGTGGTAGACATGGTCCGTTTATTGATTATCACAAACGATGTATTACATTTTGGTTAAAATAGTTAGCAATTTAAACTGTTAGATATCCAAAACAATGTTATTTATTATGTAAATCTTGAGATGAATGTAATCGTATAACATGGGCATCAAAGCCTAAACACTTACTATTTAGTTATGGCTTTGGTTTAGTGTGGATCACACATGAAGTGGGTGATCAAAACACCTCTATTGTCAATTAAATAGCATTTGTGTGCTATCCCAGAAAGGGAATATAGAAGACTTTTATGTTTAAAGCGTATATGTGAGCTCCCTATAATGGTTGACATTGGTAGACGGTGTGACATTCTCCGCTGTAATAGAATATGTACATTATGTGCGTTAGGTTGTGTAGAAGATGAATATCACTTCCTTCTAAAATGTCCATTGTATGACTATCTCAGATCAAAATATATACCAAGATATTATTGTAATTCACCCACGATGTTAAGGTTTAAAACTCTTCTACCATGTAATTAAATCAATATTTTAATAAATGTTGCAATGTTTATTAAGGAAAGTCTATTTCTCAGAAATTCCCATCGGTCATTATAATGATTATCTTGTATTATGTTGTACATGGGCCGTTGGCCTTTATACCGAATAAAGAAACTGAAAATGGAGTTTGATCGAAAATGCTTTTGTTCACATAGCATAAAATGGGTACAAGGTAGGAAGAGATGGAAATGTGACTACTAACTTTTAACTTTGCCTGACAGGCAGATTGTAGGGAGTTGATCACCAAGCGCACTCTGTTCCTCTGGCGGGAGTAACGCTAAGAGTGCGTATTAAGCGCATTGTAACTATGTACACAGAGTCAACCTAGCACCATAATGTGTCGTGATATTTAACAACGTATTTAATTCTCTAATGTATTGTTAATGTATGTTTATATATCTGGTAATGCGTGGCAGTAGGATATCGTTGAACATGGATTTCCGTAATGATTTCTTTGTATGGAGCTTCAGTGTGACAAATTAATGCACTACATCCAGGAATTCGAGGACACAGTAAACAGTTATTACAAATCATCCATGTTGAGAATATCATTGTTGGGTTTAACACCAGCATGTAATCCCAAACATCGTGATAGGTCCATACATTTCTTTCCGGCATCGACACTTGACAACAACACGATCCCAGTTGTCAAGGCCTTGATAATGACAGAGTAAACGCAATTACACGTTTTATAATAGAGCCCATGTTTACCAAGTATAGATTTAAATTTATATTTATAGAGTACTACTATACGAGCATGGAAGGTACATATGAACCAGTAGTATCCGATCACACCGCAGTGTCTGGCACAGCTTATCCTGGTGTATCCTAGTCAGTGGAACCCCGAGTCAGACACAATGGCAGGGGATGTATGTGACCAGGTATCAAGTGGGAAGTCCCTTCGATCCATTCTGCAAAGATTTGCTGACAGAACATCCATGCAGGGTGTGTCCTTTCTCAGAACCTCCCGGAGTTGGTACGCAAGGGTAATTTGGAGTTCTCTCCTCCTGACGTCTTTGGCAATGCTGTTTTATCACCTGACCTACCTGATACAGATCTACTACAGTTGGCCAAAACACACATCGATGAGCATAGGGTTCAGCCCATTGCCTTTCCCAACTATAACCATCTGCAACACCAACCCCGTGAGGTTGAGCCAAATGAAGAATGTATCCAGGGAACTGAAAATGTTCTTCGAGAAGACCAACCCTAACTATCTCGCTCAAGAACTAGAGAGAGAGAATCGTAAGGTACGTCTATGCACGAACTGTGGGGTAAAAATAAACCCCAAACCATCATCAGTTGAACGTATTAACTTCCTTTCTCTGATACTGGGTCTTTACATATGTGTTGACATTCTTTCGTGATGTAAACACTTGTAAATAGAGTAGCGACATATAATTGGTCTTGTATGTAAAGTTGTGAACGGTATCTGTGGCCTACATGGATTTACCTTTACACTGTTTTAAAGGAGACATATTAACTCACAACATTTTTAAAGATGTTATAAAGATCACACAAAGTATACATTCACACACACAAAATGGTCATATCTGCTGTCATTGTTTTCTGAAAAGTAACAAACAACCGCCCCAATTCGATAGCCATCGCTTAAGCACATTGTAATCGCAGCTTCGTCGAAGACGGGCTGTGACGTAATAGATGCAAGACAACGCCATCTTGCTTTGTGTACAGTGCTTATGTCTAATTGTTTGATCGGTATTCTAGAAGCTGGTGAGTCAAACATGAAGCATACAACTTTATGAAACTTTCTGCTGCTTTATGTATCAACTGTATTCCTCAGTGACGTATTCCCGTCAATGATAGTTGTAATGTCACGCTGCATTGTCCCCATACTTGCTCTCCCACTTCCTGTAGGAGTTCAGAACCGTTGAATTCCGGTGGGCCAGGGTTTGGGGCTACATAGTTGCTGGTGCGTATTGTTGACAATGATAAGAACAGTACGCCCGCGTACCAGCCGGCACGTGCAGTACGTGAACGATATGAAAGTCGGCTGAAAGCATCCCATTCTGCTTCTCTGTTGTCCTGTATCGCATCCCATCTTGTTACTTGTGATATCGGAACCAAAGAGTTAAAACATTTGCGGCATAAACAGACGTTTATGGAGGTCTAACGAAGACATTTGCCGAAGTGCAGCACGTCTTGTCACTTTGACCACCAATTTATCCGCATCATCTTAACACAAATATCAGATCTCCATAAGATCATCCATAAAAATACATACATTATACAGTACGTAAAAATAGCTGACACACTCAACGTGACAGGAGACATTTCTGAATTTGTTTGTGGTTCTGTGACGAATAACCTTGGTGGTTGTCACTGATCATCTGGCCTATCATTGAAGGGTGATTTTAACAAAATGTCGAACAGGCACTGACGTAAGTTCCGAGGTTACTACAGAATATATTGATATTCTCAATATGGTCGAGTCGAGAAATGTGTGTTCATTTCTTCGTTTAATTTATTAGGATATGCATTCAAACACTCCGGCCAATTGCGAAGATTACAATTTTGTACATGATCACAAACAAGGCTCCTATTTTCATTTGTGCTTTGTGATGTTCTGGGGTTTCAGGAATTTCATACTGCATTGATTTCAGAGTCTTGATAGTGCAGTAACATGGTTTCGTCTTCTTGTTGATTGCAAAGCTGGTGTTATAGTGGTTTCACTCTTCCTTCTAATACGATACACATAACAATCAAGATTCGGCAGTGACGTATCACTAACTTTCTGGCCCTCTGATCACTTGATGATCTGGATTATTGCAATCCGCGGTTGCAAGGCAGAGGTATTGCTGTGTGGCATCAAGGATTCAATACTAGCCGTTTTAGTTTAGTTTTTTCGTGTTTGGGAATGGACTATTGGGAATAGCAGCATCAAACTTACGGACGTGTTGCAAGTTTTTGTCTAAAGGTATTACTTACTTCTGGTATTTTCAGACGATTCTCGAAAACACAGCGTCGTTTGGATTAATCAACATTAACTTTACCACCGTGGACTACTTCACGCAGATGTCGAACATTCAAACGCGGGAGCAAGGGAGGGAAATGGGTCTCAATGAAAGTTCAACCTCTGCCAACATTCAGATTGAATTCCAGAACCTGTTTATGAAAGAGACACGGTAAGATTCAGTGGTACAGGCGGTCAGGGTATTATATTTGTAATCGACAGTGCAGGTGATGGTATAGGGTGGTATGGGGAAGCATATGGGGATTCAGATGAGGTCATCTGTGGAAAATATTAACAGGGTAGGTAAGGGTATTTGTTGTACAGGTTTCGAAGGGTGTTTGCGGCACAAACGAAGCGATCTCATTAAGCTCTCTGCTGCACATGTGAAGAGGCCAGATAACCTGCAGTACAGGTACGGGTAAAGGGGTCATCTGAAATGTGGTTAGGATGAGTTCAGCACATGATTCCCCTTTATGTCCATCCTCAATGTTCCCCTTGTGGTTTGCTTGAATTATAACACTCACTCTTAATCACTTCGCCTTCACTGCACTATATATGCTAACAATTATTCATGATATATCAGTGGATCTGCCTATATGCATGTAAATAATATATGAGAAGCTGTTTGCAGGCAGAGGAGGATAGCTATTGGACATCAACTGGACGACATGATGATGGATTGCTCCTTCGCCTGCCAAACATGTAGTCAAAGGTAAATATAAGCAGATACCACGCATTGATATGAGATATCCACCTTCACGGAGCTAACAAAGGTCGGCAGACAGACGACCAAAGTCGATTGCTGAATACAACCATGCCCAGGCAACCCATTTGCACAGGACAAAACAGAGAATTCCACACATTTCGATCAGTTGGATAACCGAAGGCAGCCATTGTAGTGTAACATCCTTTATTGATATTAGAATTATGTCATTTCAGTAGCCTAACATATTCACTGGGGACACGGGGACTCACTCGTGTGAGGCGCTATACGCCGCTATGTGGTGCTGTGTCCTTTTGGCACAACAAACGCTATGGTCGTGGGGTCGACTCCCAGTATGCCCAGGTTATGTGTCCGCTACGCAGGCCTGCATAAAGGTATGGTCGTGGGGTCGACTCCCCGTGTGCCTAGTTCATGTATCCACTATGCAGAGCTGCAAAAAGTTATGGTCATGGGGTCGACTCTCCGTGTGCCCAGGTCACGTGTCCATGCGTGTCCACACCAAACCCATGCTCGGGGGTTTCACCACGGTGATAACGTCCTCAGTTTTTGATGTCCTCAGACATCTGCCAAGCCGAACTACAACTGGAATACCCTTTAATGCGGCGTTTATCAGCACTCACTAACTAACACATTCATCGATCGTCAGTGCGCTAGACACTCCATGAAAGTCAGACAAAATAACTTCCCTTTTTTATTCAGGCATTTCATTAGGAAAACGTCGTCCACATTCGGGAACTGCTACACCTTGGAGCACACGAAGTTCGTCAGCAAGAGGAGTGGTCCGACACATGGTGATTAGTTTACTTCTTCACGAACACATACACATATAATAGAGTGCGCTACTTCAGTTAGATTCAGGGTCATCTCGACACCTTGGTAGAATCACTAAGGTGCATGGTCACTTGGATAGGGATACTGAACACACCAATTTGGGATCTTCTTGATTCCGATGACCCTATATGTTGTGTTCCTGCCCATCTACTGCATCTCTACCTGTCTACAGGTGACCCTGTATGTAGCGTCCTTACCTGTCTTACTAATTACTGTATCGCTACAGGTTTGCAGGTGACCCTGTATGTAGGGCCCCTACCTGTCTTACTATTTACTGCATCTCTCCCGGTCTGCAGGTGACCCTGTATGTAGCGTCCCTACCTGTCTTACTATTTACTGCATCTCTACCGGTCTGCAGGTAACCCTGTATGTAGCATCCCTACCTGTCTTACTAATTACTGTATCGCTACAGGTTTGCAGGTGACCCTGTATGTAGCGTCCTACCTGTCTTACTATTTACTGCATCTCTACCGGTCTGCAGGTAACCCTGTATGTAGCATCCCTTCCTGTCTTACTATTTACCGTATCTTTAACGGTCTGGAGGTGACCCTGTAAGTAGCGTACCTACCTGTCTTAGTATTTACTGCATTTCTCCCGGTCTGCAGGTGACCCTGTATGTAGCGTCCCTACCTGTCTTACTATTTACTGTATCGCTACAGGTTTGCAGGTGACCCTGTATGTAGCGTACCTACCTGTCTTACTATTTACTGCATCTCTCCCGGTCTGCAGGTGACCCTGTATGTAGCGTCCCTACCTGTCTTACTATTTACTGCATCTCTACCGGTCTGGAGGTGACCCTGTATGTAGCGTCCTTACCTGTCTTACTATTTACTGTATCTATACCGGTCTGCAGGTGACCCTGTATGTAGCACCCTACCTGTCTTACTATTTACCGTATCTCTACCGGTCTGCAGGTAACCCTGTATGTAGCGTCCTTACCCGTCTTACTATTTACTGTATCTATACCGGTCTGCATATGACCCTGTATGTAGCGTCCTTACCTGTCTTACTATTTACTGTATCTATACCGGTCTGCATATGACCCTGTATGTAGCGTCCTTACCTGTCTTACTATTTACTGCATCTCTACCGGTCTGCAGGTGACCCTGTATGTAGCGCCCTACCTGTCTTACTATTTACTACATCTCTACCGGTCTGCAGGTGACCCTGTATGTAGCATCCCCACCTGTCTTACTATTTACTGCATCTCTACCGGTCTGCAGGTGACCCTGTATGTAGCGTCCTTACCTGTCTTACTATTTACCGCATCTCTACCGGTCTGCAGGTGACCCTGTATCTTGTGCCCTACCTGTCTTACTATTTACCGTATCTCTACCGGTCTGCAGGTGACCCTGTATGTAGCGTCCCTTCCTGTCTTACTATTTACCGTATCTTTAACGGTCTGGAGGTGACCCTGTAAGTAGCGTACCTACCTGTCTTAGTATTTACTGCATTTCTCCCGGTCTGCAGGTGACCCTGTATGTAGCGTCCCTACCTGTCTTACTATTTACTGTATCGCTACAGGTTTGCAGGTGACCCTGTATGTAGCGTACCTACCTGTCTTACTATTTACTGCATCTCTCCCGGTCTGCAGGTGACCCTGTATGTAGCGTCCCTACCTGTCTTACTAATTACTGTATCGCTACAGGTTTGCAGGTGACCCTGTATGTAGCGTCCTACCTGTCTTACTATTTACTGCATCTCTACCGGTCTGCAGGTAACCCTGTATGTAGCATCCCTTCCTGTCTTACTATTTACCGTATCTTTAACGGTCTGGAGGTGACCCTGTAAGTAGCGTACCTACCTGTCTTAGTATTTACTGCATTTCTCCCGGTCTGCAGGTGACCCTGTATGTAGCGTCCCTACCTGTCTTACTATTAACTGTATCGCTACAGGTTTGCAGGTGACCCTGTATGTAGCGTACCTACCTGTCTTACTATTTACTGCATCTCTCCCGGTCTGCAGGTGACCCTGTATGTAGCGTCCCTACCTGTCTTACTATTTACTGCATCTCTAGCGGTCTGCAGGTGACCCTGTATGTAGCGCCCTACCTGTCTTACTATTTACCGTATCTCTACCGCTTTACGGGTAACCCTGTATGTAGCGTCCTTACCTGTCTTACTATTTTCTGCATCTCTACCAGTCTGCAGGTGACCCTGTATGTAGCGTCCTTACCTGTCTTACTATTTACTGTATCTATACCGGTCTGCATATGACCCTGTATGTAGCGTCCTTACCTGTCTTACTATTTACTGCATCTCTACCGGTCTGCAGGTGACCCTGTATGTAGCGCCCTACCTGTCTTACTATTTACTACATCTCTACCGGTCTGCAGGTGACCCTGTATGTAGCATCCCCACCTGTCTTACTATTTACTGCATCTCTACCGGTCTGCAGGTGACCCTGTATGTAGCGTCCTTACCTGTCTTACTATTTACCGCATCTCTACCGGTCTGCAGGTGACCCTGTATCTTAGCATCCCTACCTGTCTTACTATTTACCGTATCTCTACCGGTCTGCGGGTGACCCTGTATGTAGCGTCCTTCCTGTCTTACTATTTACCGTATCTTTAACGGTCTGGAGGTGACCCTGTAAGTAGCGTATACCTACCTGTCTTAGTATTTACTGCATTTCTCCCGGTCTGCAGGTGACCCTGTATGTAGCGTCCCTACCTGTCTTACTATTTACTGTATCGCTACAGGTTTGCAGGTGACCCTGTATGTAGCGTACCTACCTGTCTTACTATTTACTGCATCTCTCCCGGTCTGCAGGTGACCCTGTATGTAGCGTCCCTACCTGTCTTACTAATTACTGTATCGCTACAGGTTTGCAGGTGACCCTGTATGTAGCGTCCTACCTGTCTTACTATTTACTGCATCTCTACCGGTCTGCAGGTAACCCTGTATGTAGCATCCCTTCCTGTCTTACTATTTACCGTATCTTTAACGGTCTGGAGGTGACCCTGTAAGTAGCGTACCTACCTGTCTTAGTATTTACTGCATTTCTCCCGGTCTGCAGGTGACCCTGTATGTAGCGTCCCTACCTGTCTTACTATTTACTGTATCGCTACAGGTTTGCAGGTGACCCTGTATGTAGCGTACCTACCTGTCTTACTATTTACTGCATCTCTCCCGGTCTGCAGGTGACCCTGTATGTAGCGTCCCTACCTGTCTTACTATTTACTGCATCTCTAGCGGTCTGCAGGTGACCCTGTATGTAGCGCCCTACCTGTCTTACTATTTACCGTATCTCTACCGCTTTACGGGTAACCCTGTATGTAGCGTCCTTACCTGTCTTACTATTTTCTGCATCTCTACCGGTCTGGAGGTGACCCTGTATGTAGCGTCCCTACCTGTCTTACTATTTACTGCATCTCTACCGGTCTGCAGGTGACCCTGTATGTAGTGCCCTACCTGTCTTAGTATTTACTACATCTCTACCGGTCTGGAGGTGACCCTGTATGTAGCGTCCTTACCTGTCTTCTATTTACTGTATCTATACCGGTCTGCATATGACCCTGTATGTAGCGCCCTACCTGTCTTACTATTTACTACATCTCTACCGGTCTGGAGGTGACCCTGTATGTAGCGTCCTTACCTGTCTTACTATTTACTGTATCTATACCGGTCTGCAGGTGACCCTGTATGTAGCACCCTACCTGTCTTACTATTTACCGTATCTCTACCGGTCTGCAGGTAACCCTGTATGTAGCGTCCTTACCCGTCTTACTATTTACTGTATCTATACCGGTCTGCATATGACCCTGTATGTAGCGTCCTTACCTGTCTTACTATTTACTGTATCTATACCGGTCTGCATATGACCCTGTATGTAGCGTCCTTACCTGTCTTACTATTTACTGCATCTCTACCGGTCTGCAGGTGACCCTGTATGTAGCGCCCTACCTGTCTTACTATTTACTACATCTCTACCGGTCTGCAGGTGACCCTGTATGTAGCATCCCCACCTGTCTTACTATTTACTGCATCTCTACCGGTCTGCAGGTGACCCTGTATGTAGCGTCCCTACCTGTCTTACTATTTACCGCATCTCTACCGGTCTGCAGGTGACCCTGTATCTTGTGCCCTACCTGTCTTACTATTTACCGTATCTCTACCGGTCTGCAGGTGACCCTGTATGTAGCGTCCCTACCTGTCTTACTATTTACTTTATCTCTACCGGTCTGCAGGTAACCCTGTATGTAGCGTCCTTACCTGTCTTACTATTTATCGTATCTCTACCTGTCTGGAGGTAACCCTGTATGTAGCGTCCTTACCTGTTTTACTATTTACTTTATCTCTACCTGTCTGCGGGTAACCCTGTATGTAGCATCCTTACCTGTCTTACTATTTACTGCATCTCTACAGGTCTGCGGTTGACTTGTATCTCGTGCCTGTTATATCTCAGTATGTAACTGTATTTGTGTCTGTGCATAGATGAACCTGTAATTGATGTCCTTTCTCAGGTCTGCAACTTATTTTGAACCTGGAGAACTATGAACAACTGGAGGGTATCACGACGGGTAACGGGTTCCAGCTGGTAGTCAACCCCCACGGCATGCTGCCCTTCCCAGTCCATGATGGGATCACCATAGATGCTGGAAAGGAAACGAATATAGCTTTGAAGAAGGTGAGGAAAAGTGTAGTGAGATGTCTGTCTGTCTGTCTGTCTGTCCGTCTGTCTGTCTGTGTGTGTGTGTGTGTGTGTGTGTGTGTGTGTGTGGTGGTTTAACATTGTCATTCTTACACTTATATATCGATGTACGTGTGTCTCCGTGTACTCGTCCAGGTTGATGCTGGTTGGTATACATGTACATGACGTAGGTGTAACGTGGTTATAACGTAGATACTCCACTCCAGTACAATCTTTACCTCGATGACGCGCCAAGAAGATCGAACCACCTACATTTCTTTCCACTAGACCATGAAGGTGAGTGAGTGAGTCTAGTTTTACGCCGCACTCAGCAATATTACAGCCATATGGCGGCCGTCTGTAAATAATCGAGTCTGGACCAGACAAATCAGTGATCAACATCAAGAGCATCGATCTACGCAAATGGGATACGATGACATGTCCCAATCAAACAAAGCGAGCCTGACCACCCGATCCCGTTTGTCGCCTCTTACGACAAGCATGGGTTACTGAAGATACATTCTAACACGGTCTCGGGTCAGACAGCCTTTAACAGGTGTATATAATATACCTTGTTTAGTCCACAGTGTACAGTTTTTGTAACGCCTTGTTTAGCCACAATTGTTCACCTCAATACACAGAGGTCACTTAGGTCACTGTATCAATGTTATAGGTGGCGATCCACCGACTGGGCGCTCCCAAATGGGACTGTGAAGACGGGGAGATGTTTCGACGCAAATACAACATCACCTACTCCGTGCAGGTTGTGCTTTTTAAACTTTACCTGGTTTTAAAGTAAGTAACTGAAATGGGTTTTGGAACAATACTTGAAAGACATTCAAATAAAATGCTGCCCATGCGTGGGAAGAAAAACCAGTATGACCAGGGATTGTTTTGCTTGACCGTTTAATGGTTAATCTTGAACAGGACTAATCTTGGGATTCGAACCCATAATTGTCTGTTTTCAGTTGTATCGAATAGATTACTCAGTCATCATTGATACCAAGTGTCTCCAGTGTTTCAATTTGTGACCGTGTCTCCTTTTGTTGTGTCTCTCGTGCGACTCAATAGATCATCTTCTGCTCGTGTCTGACCTCTCTCGCGTATCTCTATAGATCATCTTCTGCTCGTGTCTCACGTGTCTCGCGTATCTCGATAGATCATCTTCTGCTCGTGTCTCACCTCTCTCGCGTATCTCGATAGATCATCTTCTGCTCGTGTCTCACCACTCTCGCGTATCTCTATAGATCATCTTCTGCTCGTATCTCGCGTATCTCAATAGATCATCTTCTGCTCGTGTCTCACGTGTCTCGCGTATCTCTATAGATCATCTTCTGCTCGTGTCTCACCTCTCTCGCGTATCTCGATAGATCATCTTCTGCTCGTGTCTCACCTCTCTCGCGTATCTCGATAGATCATCTTCTGCTCGTGTCTCACGTGTCTTGCGTATCTCAATAGATCATCTTCTGCTCGTGTCACACCTCTCTCGTGTATCTCGATAGATCATCTTCTGCTCGTGTCTCACCTCTCTCGCGTATCTCAATAGATCATCTTCTGCTCGTGTCTCACGTGTCTCGCGTATATCAAAAGATCATTCTCTGCTCGCGCCTCACATGTCTCTTCCGTGTCCATAGATCATATTCTGTTTGTGTCTCACGTGTCTCCTGTGTTTTGTGTCTCTTGTGTTTCAAAAGATGATCTTCTGCTCGTGTCTCACATGTCTCTTGTATGTCAATATATCATTTTCTGTCGGTGTCTCTGTGACCTGTGTGTCGATGTCTCTTTCTGCTCCCGTGTGTGATATACTGTATTGTTTGTGATATCTTACTATATTGTGTGTGATATCGTTCTATATTCTGTATTCTACAGACTTGCCAGCTGCTGTGTGAGCACGAGATGATCTCCAACACGTGCAAGTGTTATCACGTGTCGGAGGAGGAGATGATCATACTCATGAACACCACTAAAGCTTACCCGGCATGCCGGACTAAGAAACGTATGCCTCCAACAGAAACCGCATATACACATGAGCAATAATAGGTACTCACCATCTGAATCAAAGGGCAACATTTACATTTTACATTTTACCATATGGCACACGTAAAACACGAGCTTCAAACTATATCTTCAAAGCTATTGGTCGCATGTTCATGCGAAGCGAAGGCACTGATAAAACAATTTGATACTCCGAATTTGGTTTTCAAAGTAAATATTCTATCCCAAAAAAGAAACGCATAGGCGTTTTGTATGTTTTGAAATCTATTAATTATCTATTGTGTTCAAACAATTGTAAAAATATGTAACGAAAGTGTTGATAACATGATTTTACACAATTGCACAAGTACAAAATCGTCTTCACCCGAACATGTTGATTTTGATGAGATTTCTTACAAGGATTTAACAACGCATCGCCACAACGCAACAAAAATCACCTTCCAGTTGAAAATGTGCAGCAAAGAGCATGCACTGTCTGGCTATAAAAACCCAGATTACTTACGGAAATCGACATTCGTTTTGAAGGAGTTTCAAGTCAAATCACTACGCCACGTCTTGACGCTGCGACACGGAACATCGCCATTGAAAGAATGCACGCTGGAGACTACCAGTCTTCTGTTGCCAGGCGTCTGAATGTTGGTCGGAGCACGATATCACGGCTTACAACTCGTTACAACCAAAGTGGTATAACAAATTACCGTCCCCGTACAGGCGGACCTCGAGTCACCACTGCAGCCCAAGATCGGTACATCCGGGTACTACATTTGCGTGGTGGTACTGCCACGGGTGAGAGAACAGCAGCCAGGGTGCCGGGACTTCGGAGCATATCCGGTCAAACTGTACGGAACAAGCCCTGAAACGTTGTACTCGAGAATAAAAAGAAGATGTAACCCAGAAAAAAATCTCTATGTTCATCAAATATCATCTTCTATAATGCCAATCAAGCATGTACGGAACAGGTTGAGAGAGATCGGACTGAGAGCCAGGAGACCGGACATCGGGACCGTGCTACGTCGTCACCATCGCGCTCAACGTCTCCGTTATCTAAAATTATCCACTTGGTTGTATAGACATTTCCTTCTTCTAAACTGATGTAAAAATTCATGCACTAATGTCTATTTGTGGACGAGTTATCCATGCTTGAAAATACAACATTTTCGCAACGGATGTCTGGCATATGCGTTTCTTTTTTGGGATAGTATACAAGAACGGGTAGTTTTTTCGTACTTGTATACAAAAGTAGACGGTGCTTATTTAATGCTCATGTGTATATATGTTGGCTTTACAGATCTGATGGTGAAAATTTTGATAGGTTGGTCGAAAAACAGTTCATTTTACGAGGTATTTTAATCATCTTTCTCTGATTTGGGTAATAGTTGGTATTTTTTTAGATTTGTCTAGTCTGCGTCCGTGTACAAATTCGTAATCTGAAATCTAACAGCACCACTTTATGGATCGGTTGGTCTGTTTGTTGATTAGGATTTAACACTATCATATAAAAGTACATTTTAATCCATTATGACGATTTAATATTGGTAAAAATGTTCTGTAATAGCTACACAAACATATCTTGGATTTTTCTTGTTGGTAAAGCTATTTTTAGCGTAATTTACTAGTCACTGTGTACGTGTATGTTTATGCAAAATTAATGTCAAAATATTCTTTTAAAATAATATAATTTAAACGGTAGAAATCAGAGGAACTGTGGACTCCGAAAGTAGAATTGTCATGATTTCTCCATGATATGAGCTTAACTCTTACTATTTGACATAATCCATTGTATCACAGTGCAGGATACCACGTGGATACCTATTACTTGTTTGACCATTTTCTTATCTGTTCATTTGTAGAGGTTCGCTGTGTGCTGGACCAGATGGCATTGTTTGAGACCACGACACAAAACTGCAGTTGTGGGAATCCTTGCAGGTAAGCGGCAGACAGTCTGGTGGATAGATGTGAGCCCCGCAATACAACGACTGGGTATTTTCATAACAGGAACTTTGTTGACATATGTTATTGTATCCCAATTGCGTAGATCGATGCTCATGATTTTGATAACTTGATTGTCTGGTCCAGACTCGATTATTTACAGAAAGCCGCCATATGGCTGGAATACTGCTGAGTGAAAAGTTAAAACAACCAAGCAACCGACTTGCCTGTTTGGTTGCGGAGACTCACGGTTTATAGTAGACATATAAGATCCACCTCTTCTCCCAATTCATCTATTATACACTTGGGGAAGTCACGTATGTTTAGCCTGTCTGAAAATCAGAGCTGATTTTTTAAAGAGTATGTAATAATACAATCTCAATGTGATGAGATGTTTACAAATTATATTTACTCATTATTATTCCTCTCGGGCAAGTGGAGAGGAGTTTGTCGGTGTATATATGTATTAGAGTCAGCGACGTTAGAGAAATAAGATACAAACGTCACAATATGTTGCAGTAAAAATGCGATTATTACCTGAAAATATGTATGAGCATTAAACCATGTAAGGTTTGTTTTCTTCTCAGAGAAACAAAGTACGAGAAGAGGTTATCCTCCCGACAATGGCCTTCGCACAGCTATGCGGTAACAACAACCTCAGCAACATCAACAATATCAATGCATGAATGTTAACCAAACAAAGTGCCATGTCAAATCGGCCCCGGCCAAGCTTTTCAAGGGAAGGATCCCTGAACGACCGCTCCATTGAGTATATATGCAGTGTGTTGAGAAGAAAGGCAACCCTGCCGATTCCCTTGCTTGGGTTAAGTCGGTTGGCCTGAAAAGTGAAATAGAAGGCTTTCTCTTTGCTGACCATGTCCAGTCACTTCCTGGATGTCCATCCATAGTCCGACCTAGAATATGCACAGGGTGTTAAGGAAGTAATATAATTGTTTAGAATAATCCCGCATAGGCCTACTTCATACGGCCACAGACGCATCCTAGCCAACAAACCTGACCTTGTGGGTCTTTTTTATAAAATTGCTGAAATTATTCATATCATACAATTTCTGTCACAGTTAACACCAATGTGACTTACAAAATTCATGAAAAACATGGCTAATATGCGGTCCTCACTTTCGAAATGCAATCCAAGTACCAAGTTGTCCGACTCCAAACTATTATTGCAGCCTTAGGTCAGGTATTTCCCAGTCTGTTGACTTGGGGAGCGTACCCAGCTTTGCTGCCAGGAACACACTCAGCCTTTCTAACTAATCTGGGTTATGCAAAAGGCTTCAGTGTTTGGGAGTCTTCACATTTTCCAAAGGTTCTGGGTGGGTTCCACTAGACAGAAGTCGCTGTTTGGTTTGCGTATAAAGAGAGCAAAGGTCCTCAACTTCTGATGTGGCTGTCCAATCTGCCCGCCAGAATAACATAAAGCCTCATTGCTGCATATATTGTTATTAATCTGTATAATGAACAATTATAATGAACACATTAGGGGTGAAACGGTACGCTCTTATCACGGCACGGTACGTATTGCGGTACAAGGCCTTCGGTTCAGTCCGTTCGGTACGGTATATGCGATGTGATCATAATGCAGAAAATTTACAACAAAAAACAAACTTTACATTGTTTAATAACACGGAGAAAAAAATATACATAATCTTTATTTTGAATGAACAACACTGTCATTTTATGACTAGATAGAAGAACGATACGAAAACCAAAAATACCGAATTTGTGGATTGCATTATGGTATACACAACCGAAGGCAAAATACCGCGGTGTACCGTTTCACCCCTAGAACACATTTACAGTCTGGGGTGCGTGTGAAGGGGACAACGCTGAGGCTATCTAGTCTGATTGTGCCAGGATCACCCGAACCCTCTTTGCTGCATTTTCTTTCAACTGAACGTGTAAAACATAAGATAGGCATTTGAACAGCGCAGTACTCTCAAATGGTATATTGTCTCGCTTTAAATCGTTCTAAATTCACCATGTATAATATTTAAAGTTTTCATGACATTACATATACTCAACAAAATTAGAAACTTGACACCCACATTACATTATCGATAATTATTGGAAGGTGGGTGGGGCAGTCACGTGCAGCGAGTCAGGTGATTACGTGCACTGAAACGCAAGAAGACTGACTGCAAAGCAAGAAAGTTGCAAGTGTATTGAAAAGGCGATCATGTCGAGACTTACAAATCACCAACGTAAGCGTGTCTTTGATGGGCTTCATGCTGAGCAATCAGCAGCAGTTGCACGAGACCTGACTGCAGTCATCAGTCAACACTCAGTGTTAGGACTCGCGTGCAACAGTAAGACATCGATGACGGTCGCCCTGGGGTGCCGTATGTGACGTCAAACCAAGAAGACGTACAAATATTGTTACGTTCCCTCCGCAACAGATTTGTGACTGCAACTTCCACTAGCAGTCAGACCACCAGGAATTAACCGTGTTCCTCAGCTGTCCGACTAGACGACAATACACAGGACCAATCCTGACGTAAATTAAGAACAGTCCGCAGAATTGCCAGACTAAACAAGAGGCAGTGAAACAGGATTGTCTTCCGTGACGAGTCACTTTACACTACGCTTTGCCAATGGCAGGTCACGGGTGTGGCGCAGGTGGGGTTAACGTCATGCACAGTTTTGTATTGGCCAGCGTTTTGGGAACATTTTCTGCGGACGGTCGATCTCAGTTGACTGTCGTCCAGGGGAATCTCATCGCGATACACTATTGGGACCAAGTTTTAACTCCCGTCCTTATGCAATTCATGCATCCAAAGTAGTACTGGATTGATATTTCAACATGACAACGCCACGCCCTATTCCCCAGTTTTGGGAGGGCAACGTTTGACGTTGTAGACGTCATAGACTGGCACTCCCGTTCCCCAGACTGAACATGATCCAACACATTTGGGGTGAGTTGTGAAGACGAGTGCCACATGAGGTACATCAACCAGAATGATGCACGAACTAAGGTCACGCTCGTTATGGTGGTGGTGGTGTAATTGGGTTTAACGTCGTGCTTGAGAATATTTCGCTCATATGACGACGTGCATGCGTGTGTATGTGTATGTGCGGCTGCTTGTACTAGCCCAGACTGAAGCTGGTTTTATAGTGCTAGCCCACTGAGATACCATGCCGCAGTGAAGCATGAATACCCCACTCAGACAAATTATACTGACTCCCGAGCCGACCAGTCCTTGTTGTACCCATTAATGCCGAGCGCCAGGCAGGGACCAACAAGTACCATATTTTAACGTCTTTTGGTATGACGCGGCCGGGATCGAACCCGCGACCTTCCGCTCTCCGGGCGGACGCTCTAACCACTACACCACGCTCGTTATGGACTTCTGTTGAAAAGGTTTTATCAGTGTGAAATTTGCGTTGGGGTGACAAGGGCATTATTTCTATAATTACTTCCCTTGTTTTGTTGTCTGTATCATATCAGTATCATACACATCCATTCTCATAACAATGAACACACTACTTTCATTGTGGGATTCAAATTTAACAAACGGTAAGATTTCAATTTGGTTGAGTATATGTATACTCTTAGCATTATTAGCCTACTGCTTATCTAGTCACTGACCTTGCCCGAGGTGCGCTCTGCATCCCTCTTAACCTGTTTGTTGATGCAATGTCACCTGGTGCTACAGAACGTGCTGAAACAGAAGCGTTGCAAGGTGATCTCCGCTGCCGACTGCGCAAAGCTGAACATCCCTCCAACGGACCTAAGGTAAAGCTAGTTCTGGTGCCTCTTCATATTACAAGCATACTTAGACGTAATAAAGAAATCATGAAATAAATGAATAAACGTCCAGGGGAAAATATTGTTCAAAGGAACCTCGAATTTTTATTCTCGTGAAAAACGTTAAGAGTACTACATACAATATCTTTGTAAAATGAATATTCTGTGCATGTACGTGCATTTGTTTTAAAATGTAGTAATTAGTATTGTCTTGTGATAACAAAATAACAGGTTTACAGTGATTTCTCCTGCCTACAAAACGATATTTGGCCCCAAATTAGGACTGACTGACTGACTGAGTTTAGTTTTACGCCGCTTTTAGCAATATTCGAGCAATATCACGGCGGGGGACACCAGAAATGGGCTTAACACATTGTGCCCATGTGGGGAATCGAACCCGGGTCTTCGGCGTGACGAGCCAACGCTTTAACCACTAGGCTACCCCACCGCCCCTCCCAAATTAGGAACGACAACTGTCATGCCGTAGGTGAAGTCACTTGTATTTCATTTATAACAAGGGTGAAGATTGTTAACCTTCAATGAGTTTAATTGCAGAATGTTAATATATACACATGAGCATTAATCAAACACCATTCACATTTATGTAAATACGAAAACACTGCAGGTTCTTGCATATGCTTTGAAAACCAAAGTTCTGGCTGTAACATATTTTACTCGGATTAATACAAAACAAAACTGAAATTGAAATTTGCAATCTGAGAGGAATTACGACAGACGCAAGTAACGTGAAGAGTGAGTGAGTACAGTTTGACGCCGCTTTCGGTAACGTGTACAAGATAGCGACTTTCACCAGCCTAATGAACTGTACGCCCTGTCCTCAAGTTAGGGTTGCACCACAAAAGACGTTCCTGACTCTATCTCCTTGTGAGGAAGGGACGTCTGATTGGACGACGTAGCCTCCTGTCATGGTACTGGTGGAGAGCCATTTCGTCACTGCCAACGCAGTTCCTAGACATTGGTCATGGGATTGCGTCTGACGAATGGAGAGTCGGGCATTGGTCCTTCACGGTCTTCAAGGTCTTGGACCGGTGGTCACGTGACTAATAACCATGTACTTAGTGATCAAGTTAGCACATATTTTGTGACAGGCCAATAACGTGCTGTCGTGTAGTTTCTGTTGGCGTCTAGCCATTTCAAGAATGCATAGCGTCTTTTAAATCAAGTTAGAAGATACCACAATTAGGGTATCAAAAGCCAATGTGCTTGGTGACTCTGGTTCACGACCCATAGCTTTTAATATATCGTGTGAAGCCTTTTGGTACCAAAATTATAACATCTGCCCTTGAAATTAGATGGTGCTTAATTGATGCTCGTGTGTATGCAATGGTACATACCTGTGTATTTAAGAAAATAGAAATCCTGACATTGTAAACATGTTCTTACTGCGGTCACTTAGTCTCATTCTTTTTCACAATTTCATTTCAAGTTTAAACTTCGCTAAACTGAACATCTTCTACGAAGACCTCAACTACGAAGTAATGAAAGAGGAACCAGATTATGAGGTACACACGAAGGAGAATTTACTGAATATACACAGTTGAAACATGAATTCAACCATGCCATTCTAGGCTGGAATTGAATTCATGGTTTAAATGTATTCCCTTGTCTCTGAAAGACAGACCACAATGTAATGTTAATAACGTCCACGGGTCCAGTGTGTCTAGTTGCTAGTGTTTATTTGAAGTAGGGAGTGAATGACGACACCCGCAATTACCAGTCACACGAAGTAACGCATTCTGTCCCGGAATTACCACTGGGTCGCTTGTATGTACAGGTAATGGATTTAGGCCTCAATCAGCACTATTCCAGCTTTAGAAAGGTATGATGCGGGAATTAGTGAATGACCAGGGGGTATTTTATTAATGCCAGGTGGAAATGAATCTGTTGATGGAGCTCCCACCAAATGAATATTCATCTGTCAGCACCACAACTTTGCTCGTGAGTTACACCAGAGTCTAAATACTTCATGAACCGAAGATACATAAACAACAACTTAAATATGATATCAAACCCCAACTCAGTCACTCATGCCGACCTTTTATGTGTGTTGTCCAGCTGACCCAGTTCGTGTCTGACGTTGGAGGTACCCTTGGCCTCTGGGTTGGATTATCCGTCCTCAGTATATTCGAGCTCGTGCAGCTGCTCCTCGAGTTATCCACGTTTGCCACGTGCAGCGCGTGCAGGGCGAACGGCCCGGATGATGACACCCAGAAGTTGAAGGAGAAAAAGCCACCTGACTTTCTTCCTTCCTACCCATCCAACCCAACCGGTCACATTTCCGGCTTTTCGGGCTACTGAACATGGTATCTTCACTACTGAATGGCCCTGCAACGTTGACACACGTAACTGTCGGTGACGGAAATAAAGATTAACTGAAGCAGTAGGCCTATTCAGTGTTTTTTGTTTTCACTACCATCACATCACATAAGAGAATGTATACTTGTTACTCAAGATTATTAAACCAGCCAGACACACGTTATACACATGTTTAACAATATTCCAGCAATATCACGGCGGGGGACACCAGAAATGGGCTTCGCACATTGAAACCATTTGTAGAATCGAACCAAGGTCTTTGGCGTGACGAGCGAATGCTTAACCACTTGGTTATCCCACCCCTCTTACACAATACATATACAAACATGTTTTTAGATTATAGTGTGCGAGGAGGTAAATTTATATAATAATTGTAAAAATACACAGGAAACACTGACAAACTCCTCGATATAACAACGCACGAGAGAAAATATAAACGCAACACGGTGTAATTACGTAATTAATAATCGTCACGACGACTGTAGTCTCTTCAACATCTTTAAAAAACCTGGAGGCAAGCAGTTTATTTGTTACATAAGTGTTTAAATTCATTATGTAAATTCACTCAGCAGCAAAAAAAACGTCAGTACGAATTCAAAATTAGATAGGCACTGTAATCAAATCATTACAGAAATGGACATAAGCGGATCAAAAATATTTTTTGTGTACAATATCCAGACACATCAATGAATAACTCAGCACAATTCCAAGACATTACGTGAACGTTTGCAGTCCATTCAGACTCTTGACTTCAGTATCTAGTGTGACCATCACGAGCGGCAATAACTGCATCACAGCGTCTATGCATGGAGTGCACCAATCGATTGATGAGGCCATTGACACATGGAACCACACTCTGAGAAAGGCCTGGCGCAATAAATCGGCCGTGTTCGGCCTTGGTATGATATTATTCAGTCTCCACTGAATTTCATCCCAACGATGTTCAATTGGGTTTAAATCAGGACTAAGGGCTGGCCACTGCATAATGTTGACACCGTTCTGCTGTAGGAAGTCCCGTGTAGCTCTGGCAGTATGGGCCCGGGCGTTATCATGCTGGAAAATGATGTTCCGGTGACGGGTCTGAGAGCTTGGTCGATGTAGCGCACCGCTGTGATGCCGCCTCCTCCCTGGACCAAAGTTCTGGAACACCACAGGACCCACCCTCTTGTTCAGGCCTATTCCACCCCATACCATGATGCTTGCACCTCCCCATGAGTCTCTTTCCATAACACATTGGTCTGAGTAACGCTGGCCACGTCGTCGCCATATTCTTGTTCTGCCATCTGCAGTTGATACGCAGTACCGACTCTCATTTGTGAACAGAACAGTTCTCCATTGCCTGTATCGCCAGTTTTGGTGTTGTAGGGCAAACTGTCGACGTTCATGCCGATGACGAGGGGTGAGGATAGGTCCACGGTAAGGTCTACGGCAATTGAGGTTCCCGCTGTTAAGACGTCGGCGTACTGTATCAGTACTGATTGGTCTTCCGTGTGTCACACTGTCTGGCGTGCTGTTTCGGATGCCTGCATGAAGGGATTCTGTACATGCTGTCGCACAACATGGCGGTCTTGTCGTCTTGTGGTCACCCTTGGTCTGCCAGTACGGGGGCGATCATTTGTGGTGTTGGTGGCCCGGAAACGTTGCTGCTGCCTGTAGATGGTCCGAACGTTGACCTGGAAGTGATTGGCAACGGCTTGTGCAGTGTGGCCAGTTTCAAGCTTCAAGTTTTCCTAGCGCCTGGTTCCTCTGAGCTGTCGTGACCGCCTCCGTGGTGTAGTGGTTAGAGCGTCCGCCCGAAGAGCGGAAGGTCGCGGGTTCGATCCCCGACCGCGTCATACGAAAAGACGTTAAAATATGGTACTTGTTGGTCCCCGCCTGGCGCTCGGCATCAATGGGTACAACAAGGACTGGTCGGCTCGGAGTCAGTATAATGTGTCTGAGTGGGGTATTCATGCTTCCTGCGGCATGGTATCTCAGTGGGCTAGCACTATAAAACCAGCATAAGTCTGGGCTAGTACAAGCAGCCGCACATACACATACACACGCATGCACGTCGTCATATGAGCGAAATATTCTCAAGCACGACGTTAAACCCAATTTCACCTCACCTCACCTCACCTCACCTCACCTCTGAGCTGTCGCGAGTCGCGGCATCCTGCTGACGTTGTAATGTGAATGTTTCATCCAGGTGTGGGGGAGGGATGCATTTTATAGGGCTGGTCCTTGTGAACAGCACGTGCAGCATGAGTTGCATGAAAAACATGGAGAACACCGTACCATCTACGAGATCAGGTTGCGTTTTTGAGACCATTTCCCTGAGTTTGGGAAGGAATGTCTTTGCACAGGTATAGTTGGAGATGTTGTCAAAAATGTACAATCAAAACATTAAATGAGTTTACAGTTATCCGTTTCTGCGAATAAAAATTCGAAACTAACGTTTCTTTTGCAGCCTAGTATATATTTCCCTCGTTGCATATGTTGTTCAAATGTGTTGGGTTGTTTTCTTTAACTGTGCAAAAAACTAACTATGTGGATTCTTCACAGAATCTACAGTGAAGTGAAATGCCACCTTTAACTTACCCAACACAGCGTTATATAGACAGAGTTATACTGTTTCGAAGGTGTAATTGTCTACAGCTATCCGCCAATTCAGCGACGTTTCAAGTAGACCAGGGCCCCGTTCCTGAAAGCGATCGTAGCGCAAAGTTGATCGTAACTCCCATACTTTAACATAGACTTACGACTGTTGTAGCGCTACGATCGCTTTGAGGAACGGGGTCCAGAACTAGAAGCATGTGAGTGAGTGAGTTTGGTTTTACGTCACTTCTAGCAATATTCCAGCAGTATCACGGTGGGGGATACCAGAAATGGGCTTTACACATTGTACCCATGTGGGGAATCGAACCCGGGTCCTCGACGAACGAATGCTTAAACCACTAGGTTACTCCCTCGCCCCACTAGAAGCATGTATCGTCTATTCGCTCTTTGACACAAATGAGTATTTGCTTTGTGTTTAGACACAGGGGGAAGGCTGTCTCCTAGTCGGGGTGGGGAGGGGTAGTCTGTTGTCGAAAATACTGGGGGGAAACTTTTAATGGAAGTTTTTAAAGGAAACGTTCAATATACTTGTGACAATGTGTCGTGAGTCATACCTAACCGTAAGCCATGAAACAAACACTAAAATAACACCCCTTGTTACGACGTAAATTGTAATAAAAACGCAAATTGTAATACTTGCAGCAAATTGTAATAAACCTGACGTAAATTGTAATAAAAACGTAAATTGTAATATAAATTGACGTAAATTGTAATACGCAAATTGTAATAAAAATTGACGTAAATTGTAATACTTTTCGTTGCGGTAAAATGTAATAAATATTTACGTAAATTGTAACAACAGTTTTAATCACTCGTGAATACGCGGGTGTTTGTTTTTCGTTGCATTTCATACATCAAATAAGCTTGTTAGCGCGATAACTCAAGAAAGAAATGGTGGATTTTGTTCAAGTTTGGTACCAAGGTATATTGGTGAGATTCACCGACATAAGTGAAATGGAGTGACCTTGAGATAATTTTCAAGGTCACAGCAAAAATCTGAGGGTTTTGCCAATATAAAGATTGTTAGCGCGATAATTGAAGAATTAATTGACAAATCTTAGCTAAATGACGAAAATGATATTCGTCCTGATATATACTCAATATAAACTGTCCTCTGTATCATGTCTTTTCGCAAATATCTTTTGAGGTTTTAATATGTATACATATAAAGTGGGGGTGGGTTTCTAACGGGTATATCTAACACACTTGCATGCATGTAGAGTCGGAGAGGTGGGTGGGTGTTCTAACGGGTATAACTACGAGGGGCGTTCAAATAGTAGTCAGCCTCACCTAGAATATGATACAAATGCAGCTGTTTTTATGTTTTATTTTTCTACATATTATCTGTCAGCCTCAAGCAAATTGGTTTTGCTATGTTGCAGCCTCACGATCCCCATTTTGTGAGACTTTGTATCTTGGCTTGGTACTCCCATAAAACGTAAAATCTGCAATAAAATGCATCTCAAACTTCAGGAAACAAAATATGCTAAGTTTGAGATTGGTAGAAGTCGTCTAGACTCAAACTTAGATATTAAACTGCACAAAAAAGCAATTTGAAACTACAATCGCTTGTTCAAATGAATCCCCATTCGGTTTACTGAAAGAACTCGAGAAAGAAATGATGGATTTTGTTCAAATTTGGTACCAAGGTTTATTGACTGGAGATTGGAGATTTACCGACACCACTTGAATTCTGTGACATTGAGGTCATTTTAAAGGTCTCAGCGAAGGTGTAACAGTTTTGCACATGCCAAGCTTGGTAGCCGCGAACTCAGGAAAGTATTAATAGATTTTGATCCAATTTTATATCAAGGTGTATTGGCGGGATTCCCCCAACACCAATTGATTGGGAAACTTGTGCTCATTTTAAGTTCACAGTGAAAAGTGTTTTGCACATGTCTAACTTTTTAGTGCGAAAGTACAAGACAGAATTAATATGTTTTGCTTAATGGTAGTACCAAGATGCGTTGGGAGTATCGTCTAACGCCAGCCGAATTCAGTGACCTTCGGATTATTTTCAAGGTCACAGCGAGTATTCTTGGATATCTCCAAACCTAATGGATGGAATTTGTTTGCATTTTGGGAGCACCTTTAGAATACAGCACCACAACTTCTCGTGAGGACGATCTCTGCCGTTTGTGAGAACCCGTCGGACGCGAACCCGACTGAGCTACGTCCACACTGTTGCGCAATGTGCAAATTTATCGAGTCATTCCTGTGACGTCACGGAAATGAACCGAAAAAGTGGCGAATAGGTCACGGACAATTACGAATGCTACGGGTAGACTTGGTGTCTCGTCGGACAATTGCCAAATGGATCCGATGCCATTTGGCACACTCGTCCCATTCCGTAAATCTACAAATTAGCGTGTGGCGTGGAATGAGCCGATATGCCTCAAACTGAAAAGGGTTGTTGACGTCAGGCGTCAGACGTAGATTTCACAGCGCATGCATGAATGACGCGCTTTTATATAAATCGGTGATTTTTGACAGAAAAGGGATGTAGGGAACACTGTAAGGATAATGTGGATCGCACTAAAGAACGAGGGAGACATGGGAAGGTGTAGTGACGGCACTCGGATGAGTTTACAAAATTTATGTTGCGTGTGAAAGAGGCTTGAGTGCAAATTCCAGACCAATTTCCATTAGCCCAAAATTTCTACATTAAACCATTTCATAATTTACTTTCGACGTATTTGGTTTCCCGTTTTTGTGAGAAAAAAAAGTATTAAAATGCAAAAAGGAAAAACAACAAATGGCACTCACGTATTACACCGGACATGCACCTACTATATTGGATTAGGTCTCCAACCCTAACCCTAACCCTAACCCTAAACCCTAAACCATTTGCACTAACCCTAACCCAAACCCCTTGAAATAATCCTAATAAATAGAATGCATTGACCGAACCACCGGACATGTACCTACTATATTGCATTAGGTCCCCAACCCTAAACCCTAACCCTAGTCCTAGCCCTAGTCCTAGCCCTAGCCCTATCCCTTGAATTAATCCTAATAAATAGAATGCATTGACCGAACCGGCACAAACACGACTGACGTGTCTAGTGTAATGCATTATTACCGCTTCGAAAAATAAAATACTAATAAAACACTTTTCTATGTAATGGTGCAAATTACTGAATGACAAAAATAGATATGTAAATTAAAAAAATACAAAATACAAATTACGCAAAACATAACACCTCAGCAGCCCGTAATACAAATAAATATGAGCGTATTAGTGAAAAAAGAAAAATATTTCAAACTGGTGCTTGCAAAATATTGCGCATCCGCCGGTATACAACTACTGGAAACTCTCAACATCGTTGGGCTTATGCAATGACATAGCTCTTAGAGATGAAACACCAGTGAGCGGAGCTTATACGCACTCGCTGAGCCAGACAACCGTGTTGCCATGCAGGCGTCATAGGGCATTGTTTCGAGAACATGCTTTCGAACAAAATCACATAACATTACGTAAAAGGGTATTATGACGTATTTCTAAAGTTTGTGGTGCTGTATTCTAAAGGTAGGCCGCATTTTGTATCAAGACATCAGATGGCAGTTTCGGTAACGTTTACATAATTTTCAGTGTTAGCATATGGTTTCTATAATTCCATGTTAATTCTACAAGCTGTGAACAAGACTATGTGAACGATACTGAGTCTACTCATATAACAGGTGTAGCCCCCGACATATTGGATGCCCCAATAAGTAGAGATGAAATACTTAACAGTATACAACATCTAAAGTGTAATAAGTCACCAGGATTAGACAACATCCTCCCGGAATTTTTCAAACATTCATCTGATCTTTTACTTCCATATCTTGAGCTTATTTTCAATATTGTCCTCGACACTGGGAACTTCCCTGAATCTTGGTCAGTTGGCATTCTTGTTCCAGTCTATAAACAGGGTGACCCTAAAGATAGCAATAACTACCGTGGAATAACTGTACTTGGCAAGTTATTTACTTACATTATCAACAAAAGATTAGTTAAATGGACTGACGTCATGGATCAGATATACGAGGGTCAAGCGGGCTTTAGGGAGGGATATACAACAACAGATAATATCTTTATACTGTATAGCCTAATACAAAGATACCTCAGCTCAAAAGGTGGAAAGTTCTACGCACTATTCGTTGATTTTGCAAAGGCTTTCGATTCTGTGCAGCGGGATAAACTATGGAGACTTCTACAATCGCACGGTCTTAGTAGTAAAATGAATAAAATGTTGAAGAGTATATACGAAAATGTTAAAGTGTGTGTAAGGAATCAGCATGACTTATCTGAACCTTTCATTAGTGAACTAGGTGTTAGACAAGGCTGTATTTTAAGCCCTTTCCTTTTTACGTTTTTCATTAATGAATTAGCAATACAAATATGTGACACATGTACGAATGGGATTCAACTACACCCAGATACAATACAACTATTTCTGTTACTCTTTGCCGATGATATTGTACTATTCTCTAGTACTGTTAGCGGTTTACAGAAACAAATAGATGAATTAGACACATTTTCTGACCAATATAAATTGTGTGTAAACAGAGACAAAACCAAAATTATCGTCTTTAAGAAAGGTGGAAAACTCTCTAAGTTAGAAAAATGGTATTATAAAGGGCAACTACTCAAAACTACCAGTGTTTATAAGTATCTTGGTGTCTATTTTTGTAATAGCCTTTCCAGGTCCAAACACACAAAACAAGCGTCAGCACAAGCCTTGAAAATCCTAATCGGTGTTTGTAAAAATATGAGATCGTTGGGTGAAATGTCCTTTAACACATTCTTTAAAATATTCGATATGAAGATAAGTCCAATACTTCTATATGGCTCTGAAATATGGGGATTACAACAATATGACAGTATTGAAAGAGTTCATTTATATGCATGCAAAAAGTTTCTTGGAGTAAAACCGAACACATGTAATAGGATGGTTTACGGAGAATTAGGTAGATTCCCCTTGTTTATATACTCTTCCATTAAAGCCATAAAGTATTGGGTAAGATTACTGCATATGCCATGCCATAGGTTTCCGAAAAATGTTATGATATGATGAAATTGTATGACGAAAATGGGAAAAGGAATTGGGTGAGTGATATTAGGAGTTGTTGTACAAAACTGGTTATGGTTATGTGTGGTGTGATCACAATGTTCAGTTGCATACCAATTTTATCATATCATTTACACAAAGAATGAAAGATATCTATTTCCAGTCTTGGTCGGAATCACTACTTCTATCCACAAAATGTTTATACTATAACCAATGGAAATCGGACATACGTTTTGAAGACTATTTAGCAAAAATCGGCGTAAAGAAGTTCCGTATAGCTCTCTCGTTTTCGTTGCTCTTCCCATGAATTATTTATTGAAACTGGCAGGTATGCAGGTATACAAAGAGAAATCAGAATATGTCAGTTATTTAATATGAGTACTGTTGAGGATGAACTACATTTTCTTCTAATCTGTCCTGTTTATACGACTCTACGAACAAAATACCTAAAGCCATACTATTATAAGCATCCAAGTGTAAGAACATTAATTTCACTATTAACAGATACTACCACATCAATATTACAGAATCTGGCAATGTACATCTATTTCGCTATGAGATTAAGAAAAAGTATTGTTACAGAAAAGAATTTATAAATGATTTCTATCTACTCATGTAAACTCTAAATGTACTACAGGCCTGTGGCCTTTTAAGTACTGAAATAAGTTAAGTTAATTTTAAGTTACATTTGCTAAGGATATCATAAATAATTATTCCTTGCCACATAGCAGTCAATCTGTCTCCTCATTTGTTGTATTTGATTGATGCATTTAAAATAAAATGTAGAAATGATATTGAATTGCATCATTTGCTTCAAGGAATCGATCAGATGTGCTCGTTATCAAAGTAAAGTCAAAACTTCTTTCTGTAAGGGAATTTTAAGTTACATTTGCTAAGGATATCATAAATCGGTGGCGCCTGGTTATTCCTTGCCACATAGCAGTCAATCTGTCTCCTCATTTGTTGTATTTGATTGATGCATTTAAATTAAATGTAGAAATGATATTGAATTGCATCATTTGCTTCAAGGAATCGATCAGATGTGCTCTTTATCAAAGTAAAGTCAAAACTTCTTTCTGTCGTCTAGCAGGGCCCGGTTGTTCAAAACTCGGTTATCTTTTAACCAGCCGTTAAGTACATTTAACCGACTGTTACCTAATAACAGAGGGTTATCTTGTTGTTCAAAACTCTGTTAACTTTTAACAGGCTGTTAACGTGACGTTAAGTTAACACACCTAAGGACCGCCGCTAACCTTTTAATAGTGTGGTTAACTCGCAAATGGTGTTCATGGCTAACACTGCTTTCATGATGACAGTTCAGCAAAGAAAGGATAGGGTGTATCGTGGACTGGACTTCGATGTTGGAAATTATTCTGACGAAGAGTTACATACGAAACTGTATCTATGCACATCATAGGAACTAAAATACATGTTGTACAAGTACATGATGCCTACGTTTCATCTTTTAACACTTGTGGAAAGGTTTATATATGCTTTACTACACTAAATGTGTGAATTTCTTCTGTAAATATTATTCAAACAAACATTTCAAAGAATATAACACGTACACCCTATACCCACGTATGATATGATATTGAACAAGGCTACATGTGGATAATTAAATTAGTTTCATGAAAACATATCCGAACGATTACATTATGATACTGAAAGTGTAATCGGCGGGATATGGTGATTGTGTATACTCTTATTCTACCGACCTTCACCTCAGAGAAATTGCCAAATACACTCCCATCTTAAGATAGAGAAGAAGCCAGAAATGCCGAATATTACCATTGTCGTTCTGCGTGATTTTGCGTCAGTCATGGCGTCACGCAGCACAGAAACTTGACAGTTTCGTGTAAACACATCACATTCCTGTATTGTATCTATTTTTAATTTCCTATTTCTTGCTACTATGCTCTTTCCATGCAAATGGGTGTCTGAAAATTTGAGAAAATGCTACACAGTGTAAAGTCTGAAATTTTCTTTGTTTACATTTCAAACAGGTGTTGTCTTTCGAGCACAGCAGTTGTTTCCACCCCCAATATCTTTCGTTTCACGTTATCTAGACACTTGGTATTGGTGCCAAAAAGACCAGTTGTAATTAGATTCTAAAATGTATGAGGAATTCAGTAGGGCTGGGACGAGTAGGAAACAATGGAATTGAGTACCCGCATGTACGTACCCGAATCGGAATCGAGTACCCGGAAATGTAAGAAATACATTCGGGTCAACTTTCTGAATATTCAATCACGATTTGACAGAGATTATTGTAGAAAACTTGAACAGTTGGTAATAAGACATTAAAACTGACCCCAAGCTATTTAATTTACGTCTGTTTAACCAATATAGAGAGTAACACCATTACTTACACTCCTCGTTATAACAACGAACGTTTTGTTCCTGCTGCTACTGTAACTTAACTACTCACTGCTCAGGCACAGATAAATTACAGTCATTAAAACTATGCTCCATTAATTGGGCAATACCAATGATGTACAACCCGTGAATTTCCGGGTTAGAATTGATCGTCAGTAACCCATGCTTGTCGTATGAGGCGACTAACGGGATCGGGTGGTCAGGCTCGCTGACTTGGTTGACATATGTCATCGGTTCCCAATTGCGCACATCGATGCTCATGTTGTTGATCACTGGATTGTCTGGTCCAGACTCGATTATTTGCAGACCGCCGCCATATATCTGGAATATTGCTGAGTGCGGCGTAAAACTAAACTCACTCACTCACTCACTCAAAGATGTAAATGTGTGTTACGTCAAAAATGAAAAAGACCAGCTATTGTCTGCCCTTGTCATTACAGAGCTCTCTCCCTTTCAGGATACTCGATTCCTAGAAATAGGACTCGAATCCAGCTGTACCGGACCCGGATTCGAGTACGCGAGTACCCGTCCCAGCCTTAAAATGCAGTGATTCGTGAATATGAAATACAAGTGATGTAATTGGCGTTTCAATACCGGCCTTCGCGAAACGTGATTTTGTAAACACTATCCAATAGGGCGCAAAGTGCACTTGGGCGTTCGTGTGAGTGTATTTATATACATATCTGAACACGATTCCAGGCTTATCGGCAACTTTTCAGAATTATTAGTGATTTTATTAAAAACTGATATCATTGTTAATTAATATGCTATTTTTGAAAGTCTATACTCCAAGTAATTATCCGATTTTGTTTTAATATGTCCGTCTGGCATCCCTTCCCATAGATGGATTTTAATTATATTTTTACTAATCATTTCAGCAATAGGCTTAATTTCTTTTTTCATTCTTCGAATGTTTTAATTGAAGCAAATCATCTTTTAAAAATGCTGTATTAATTCATGAAAACTTAGTTAGCATAAACATTGCTCTCGCAACTGATGTGTAGGAAAATAAACATAACATTATTATGTATCTATTTCTGTTGTGAGTGATATGCAGGCCTACTTCGTAGTCACTTTGATTAAATGCTATATTTGAATATCGAAACCTTTTTTGTCGCAGCGAACACAACACTATCTCTTGTCATATTACACGATAATATTTGGAATTTTTAACTTATTTTATAACAATATCTGAATGCTAATGTTATACACTGATAGGTTCATATAAGGAATACTATGGCACAATAGTATTTCTGTGCCGAATCGTTGCAGCGTTCTATAATACACTTATGAAATATAATATATGTTTTCCGACCGTGAAGTCATTAACAAGAATTATGCATTTTCTGCAGTCACTTGTGAATTGAACTAAATGAAGGTTCATCTGATTAATGAGTATCGAGGAAATTATGTTCATCTATAAATTAGACGCAGCTTCATGTTTTTCAAGACATCTTTCCGGAATATGCGTCTGTGAAGACGCTCAGATAATGACGATTTTGCACAGTATTATTCATGAGATTCTTGTCAGAAGTAAGGTCGGATAATAGATCGATTTTATTCAGCAGTGTTGGCCCTGGGCCCTATAGTACGATTACAGTTTGATTACTTGCACGTGGTGCTAGTAACATATTAAGTTTCTATTGGTATTGGATGCATATTTCAGATAAAAGCTATGGTATTAATTACACATGTACATTGTTTGATGTTACAAGATTTGGCAATGTGCGTTCATACATTACAATTTTTGACAGACTTGGCAAATAATAAATAAATGATATTGATAGCATCTTCACGACTTGGCCATACAGTCATGACAATTTAAGGAGTGAAAAGGGATCGATAGGTCTTGTGGGAATTCAAAGATTCATTAAGACTGTAGCCGTCTAAGCGTAACTCTGTGTGAAATATTTATACATTTTCTATCCACTGACAACATGCTTCTAATATTAATATTATTTTCATCGATTCATCATATTTTATCTATAGCTGTGCTGTCAATTATAACTAGTACATACAAAATATGAGTGTCATGAGATGACTGGTTATTGACGAGACAAATTAACACTGTCAACATGGGCATTCAATATTGTACATCCCTCACTTAACTACAATATTGTATTCATGAATAATTATTCGTATTCGTTACCTAATATTCGTGAGATGTATTATATTCGCAACATAATGTATTCGTTACAGCCCTATTTTCATTAAAATGTCTTTTCTGTTGTCGGAATTGAAGTAAGTCCCACACAGAGCTGGGATCATATGTCTTTGAAATATAAATTATGCAAACGTCTGGAACCTTGTGTTCCAATACAAAACGTTCGTAACGCTACGACATTCGCGTTTCCATTTTTGGTAAACCGGAAGTAAACAGAAAACGGAACTATGGGATATATGGAAGCTAACCAGTGACGTTAGGCGACGTTAGCTAACGGCATGACTAACCATGTTCTGAACAACGCATATTTAACGTTCGGCTACCTAACGGCCGGTTAAGGATTTAACCGCCGTTAGGAGTTAACCGGCGGTTAAGATAACCGAGTATTGAACAACCGGGACCAGATAGATAGTTAGTTAACCAACTAAGTACGTTTCCACGAACACCATCATTTTCTAATTTGTGCAACAAACCTTTATGCCATGCCCTGTAAAAAGCTTTCGAAATATCACAAAACAGCATACACTAAAGGTGGTGATTATCTAGGACTGAGCATATATTATGATAAATGTCTATGTTGAGATGTAGTAGAATGACTAGCAGTAAAACCTGACTGGAATTTACTTCAAATGTTATGTTCATGGAAATGGTCGTGCACATGCTTTATTACCATTATTCTTTCAAGGATTTTCCAAAGGATAGGTAATATTAAACTAATAGCTCTGTAATTAGTTGGGAGGGATGCATTTCCTTCTTTCAAAATAGGAGTAACATTACCCGTTTTCTACAATGTAGGAAATACAGTCACTCAGTGATATATTATACAGCAAACAAAGAGGTTCAGCTATAGATGTACAAATTCGTTTTAACACTCCCATGCTAATGCCATCAGGTCCACTAGATTTGTTTGCTGGTAAGGTCTTATCAGATACCTCCTTTTCGGTTACAATGACATTTGTTATACATTATATATACAAAATATTCATTTAATGTTTCAGCTTTATCCAAATCTTCAAAACCTGAAGGGGAATGGGTCCCGATGAATTAGTAACAACCTGATTGAGTAGCCTGGAGTGATAAATAGTTATCAAAAATAGATTAAAAGTTTCCCTTGGCTATTCTTTTCAGATAATATTTACTTTATTCCTTTGCTTTTTGTATTTAAATAGCTCAGAAGTATTCAGAGATCGAAATGCTTTTTTCCTTAGACGTTCTCATTTCTTTTAAGTATGTTACGAGGGGCGTTGAAAAAGTAGTCAAACTAACTATATCCTCGATGTCCAATATTTGAAAAACAGCTTCCATTTTATTTTGAAGGAATCATTAGCAAAGTCATATCCAAAATTTCATGTGGGTAATGTGGTTAACGAGATATTAGTCATCAAAACATTGGGGTATTATGTTTCTTGCAAATTTGCAGAAAATGGAAAACGATCTCCCATTTGGTATCTAGTAATAGTAATAGTCCGCTTATATGGCGCTCACATCCAGGCACATTGCCTGCTCACGGCGCTACGTACATTACTATCCCTGATCATAGGACACTATCGTAGGGACTGTACAGCCATGCTGCATGTTAGGCGCAATGAACTAAACACTCACATTGCCAGCACATACTCAAGGGGACCCATTTTACAGCTGGGTGAACTGAGTTAGTGTAGATCTAAGTATCTTGTCCAAGGATACTACGCAAATGTGCCCCATCTCGGGACCCGAACCTAGGTGCCCCCTCGAAACAGGCCCTTCAGCGTGATAGGCAGACGCCTTACAACTGCACTATTGCGCTATCTCTTGGATAATGGTATACCCTCAGATAGTATCATATAAAATATGTTCAGCGTAATATTGGATGACTTCCCGTCATCATCAACATTCAAAGATTTGGATTGCTTGATTTACATTTAGACGGGGACTGAGGACAGACACCCTCATTTTAAATTTTCAAAAACATTGTGTCCAGATATACAACATATTGAGAGCTGACACTTGTGTGACCATTCAGTATTTAGTTTGAACCCTTGACACCATGTATGAATAAGTGAAAACTTTAGGATGAGTTATATCCTTATGATGACGTCAACTGAAAGGGGGTTGGTAGTGTCTCCAAAACAAGCCCTTTCAGTAAACATGAATGGGGAGTCACTTGAACAAGCGATTATAGTTTAAAATTGCTTTTTTGTGCAGTTTAATATCTAAGTTTGACTTTTACCAACATACAACATGTTTTTTGCATATTTTGTTTCAATTGGTGCAGGGGGATTCCCATCAATACACCTTGATATAAAATTGGATCAAAATCTATTAATTCTTTCCTGAGTTCGCGGCTACCAAGCTTGGCGTGTGCAAAACTGTTACACCTTCGCTGTGACCTTTAAAATGACCTCAAGGTCACAAAATTCAAGTGGTGTCGGTAAATCTCGTCAATAAACCTTGGTACCAAATTTGAACAAAATCCATTATTTCTTTCTCGAGTTCTTTCAGTAAACCGAAGAGGTAGTCATTTGAAAAAGCGATTGTAGTTTCAAATTGCCTTTTTGTGCAGTTTAATATCTAAGTTTGATTCTAGCCGACCTCTACCAATCTCAAACATACAAAAATGTTTCTTGCATATTTTGTTTCCTGAAGTTTAATTTGTGATGCATTTCATTGCTAGTCAGCTAGGCTATTCCATTTGTCCGAACCACAACATACGGAGACAGATCATTTAGCAGACCGGGTGCTGTACTCTGGAATTGATTACCTGAAAATGTCAGAAAATCGGAAAATATCAACAGTTTCCGATCGTGTCTCAAAACCATCCTCTTCAAACGAGCATTCGACTAAGCGCACATGAGCAGGACTCTGGATATGTAGCGTTATACAAATGTCTAATTTGATTTGATTTGATTTGTTATAACCGTTAGAAACCCATCCCCACCCCACCCTACTTTATATTTATACATATCAAAACCTCAAAAGATATTTGCAAAAAGACATGATACAGAGGACAGTTTATATCGATTCTATGTCAGGACGAATATTATTTTCGTCATTTGGTTAAGATTTGTCAATTCTTTCTTGGGTTATCGCGCTAACAATCTTTATATTGGCAAAACCCTCAGATTTTTGCTGTGACCTTGAAAATTATCTCAAGGTCACTCCATTTTACTTGTGTCGGTGAATCTCACCAATATACCTTGGTACCAAATTTGAACAAAATCCATCATTTCTTTCTTGAGTTATCGCGCTAACAAGCTTATTTGATGTATGAAATGCAACGAAAAACAAACACCCGCGTATTTACGAGTGATTAAAACTGTAAATTACAATTTACGTAAATATTTATTACATTTTACCGCAACGAAAAGTATTACAATTTACGTCAATTTTTATTACAATTTGCGTATTACAATTTACGTCAATTTTTATTACAATTTACGTTTTTATTACAATTTACGTCAAGTTTATTACAATTTGCTGCAAGTATAACAATTTGCGTTTTATTACAATTTACGTCGTAACACCCCTATCTATGTCAGTGTTAGTTATCATGCACCTGTACTGAACAAAAATTATTCATGCATGAAAGAAACAACGCTCCTGTTCTACGGTATTTTTTAAGCTGAGATTTCGAAATTCATCCTCATGTTAATCTCCACATAAGCAGTGTGATCAGTTGATGTAAGTCTAGCAGGATATCCGCTTTGATAAGGAAGTGATACACTAGAAACATGGCCACGCTCGTAATGTCTGGTACGAAGAAATTAGATGAGCATTGAACACCACCTTGTTTGTTTTCAGACAAAAATAGTGAATACTCGAAATTGATTTTTACCTCAAAACGACCAAAATCGTTACTGGATTGAGGTCAGTCAGCGAAACAGTACAAAACTAAAGCCAATAACTCAACTATGATCGCCATATTTAATACATCACCGTCCAATACCCTGTTCATGTTTGATTCAATCAGAGCACCATCAAGCAATGGTGTATACCTCCTTGCAGTATCAGCCCTCCCTGCTCACTAACACAATAGAGGTTGTATTTTCCTGCTATCAAAACACCACTTGAGTGAGTGAGTAGTTTTAAGCCGCTTTTAGCAACATCCGAGCACTATCACGGCTGGGTCACCAGAAATGGGCTTCACACATTGTACCCGTGTGGGCAATCGAACCCGGGCCTTCGGCGTGACGAGCGAACGCTTTAACCACTAGGCTACCCGACCGCCCTACGGCCACTTGAGCATGTACCAAGCTCCAAACACCCCCCTACAACCTACCGCTCCTCAATCATCATGTAGGTGCTGTGGGAGGAATCCGTCACCTTCCACAGAGCACGCCTGTTGTGAAACTGTCACGACGAACAAACTCAAACTAGCAAGCAACATGCCAAACGCTATGTGAGTCACTTTGGGGCACTGGTCATCAAAACACAATCACGAATATCTAAAAATGGGAACTATATTTAAGCCGGTCTGAAGTTTTTGTCACGATGTCTTCCTTCCACTAACACCCAGAAATCAGTCACCGTCACGGTCTGATTGCCTCTTTGAGAGATAAATTGTCTGATATAATGGGTAAGTATAAGTGCTGCATACACCCTTGCCGAATAATGAATAGTAGCTGCGTCACCTCCCGATGTCAATGTCACATGACCGTCGAATTATAGAGCGTGTCGTGGGAGAGGGTTTCAGCATCGTCATGGCCTTGTAGACGGGGTATCAACAAGGAGTTGACGTTTTTTAGAGGCTGCTGCTTGGAGGTGACATCCAACCTGACATACCGAGACTACACTCATCTCCACGCACATATGGATTCACACGGATTCCCCTACACAGACCGGAGGTTCTACACTGACAGGGCAATGTCACAGGTATCCGTGATACTTTAACTCTTTGTTTGTATTGTCTGTGTTTATACAGTTAGCAGTTGAAAACTGTCTCCTTAGAGGAAAATGTACCCAGTTCTCTATGTATGTACATCTGCAGGGATCCCCGGAAAAACAGGTTCCCACTCCCCAATACTTTATTGTCTCACTGTTGAGATGCCCAGGAATAGATCCCCAGTAACCCATGCCTTATTCTCTGTAGGGATTCCGGGACAGAAAAAGTCCCCAGTTCCCCATTCTTGTAACATTTTAGGAATTCGTGGCATACCATTCCTCGAACTCCCCATGCTGGTTTCGTGGAGATCAGTTTCTACCCATTATTTATATTCTCTATGTTTACCCTCTTCCCTGTGCCCTCTCATTCCTTTATTTATCCCCATTCCCCACTCTTCTCTCTACCCTCTGTCTCCACCTTGTCCCATGCCCCTCTCTCTCCTTTATCTCGCCCCATTTGTCGGTCTTCTCACTGTCCTTTTTCTCTACCATACCCCAGTCCACCAGTANCTACCCTTTTATCCACTTTCAGTTGTTTATCTCGCCCCATCTTTATTATGCTGTCCTTCAGTGCATTCGTTGTACCTCTGCCAATAACCCCTATTCACTCGTACCTACATATTATGTAGCATGAGTTATAGCAAAGTTAGACCTTTCTAAAAAGTCTTTCTGTTGACACTTGATTAATGCTCCCGAACCAACCAGGCGTGCCCTGGTGCGACTAATACCTGCTGATCTGTTGATGACATTCCTTGCCTTGGGTTTTGACAGGCTTTACTGAACGAACACTCAACCATAGAACTAGTTAATAACTATAAAGGTTTACATGTTCACTTCACCTCAACCGTACAGGCCATATCAACCAGAATCATACAGTTCATATCAACCAGGACCATACAGTTCATATCAACCAGGCCCATACAGTTCATATCAACCAGTTGTATGTTAGATATATTGATAGGTCATACCTCTACCGTACAGTTCATATCAACCAGTTGTATGCTGGATATCTTGATAGGTCATACCTCTACCGTACAGTTCATATCAACCAGGACCATACAGTTTATATCAACCAGGACCATACAGTTCATATCAACCAGGACCATACAGTTCATATCAACCAGTTGTATGCTGGATATATTGATAGGTCATACCTCTACCGTACAGTTCATATCAACCAGGACCATACAATTCATATCAACCAGTTGTATGTTAGATATATTGATAGGTCATACCTCTACCGTACAGTTCATATCAACCGGTAGTATGCTGGATATCTTGATAGGTCATACCTCTACCGTACAGTTCATATCAACCAGGACCATACAGGCCATATCAACCAGGACCATACAGTTCATATCAACCAGTTGTATGCTAAATATATTGATAGGTCATACCTCTACCGTACAGTTCATATCAACCAGGACCATACAGTTTATATCAACCAGTTGTATGTTAGATATATTGATAGGTCATACCTCTACCGTACAGTTCATATCAACCAGTTGTATGCTGGATATATTGATAGGTCATACCTCTACCGTACAGTTCATATCAACCAGGACCATACAGTTCATATCAACCAGTTGTATGTTAGATATATTGATAGGTCATACCTCTACCGTACAGTTCATATCAACCAGTAGTATGCTGGATATCTTGATAGGTCATACCTCTACCGTACAATTCATATCAACCAGGACCATACTGGCCATATCAACCAGGACCATACAGTTCATATCAACCAGGACCATACAGTTCATATCAACCAGGACCATACAGTTCATATCAACCAGTTGTATGCTGGATATATTGATAAGTCACACCTTAACCATACAGTTCATATGTTCACCAAGTGTATGCTGGATATATTGATCGGTCACACTTCAACCATACAGTTCATATCATCCAGTTATATGTTGGACATATTGATAGGGCATACCTCTGCCGAACAGTTCATATCAACCAGTAGTATGTTGGACATATTCATAGGTCACACCTCAACCATACAGTTTATATCAACCAGTAGTATGTTGGACATATTCATAGGTCATACCTCAACCATGCATTTCATATCAACCAGTAGTATGCTGGATATATTGATAGGTCACACCTCAACCATACGGTTCATCAAGCAATAGTATGTTGGTTTTATTCATAGGTCATACCTCAACCATACAGTTTATATCAACCAGTAGTATGCTGGATATATTGATAGGTCACACCTCAACCATACGGTTCATCAAGCAATAGTATGTTGGTTTTATTCATAGGTCATACCTCAACCATACAGTTTATATCAACCAGTAGTATGCTGGATATATTGATAGGTCACACCTCAACCATACGGTTCATCAAGCAATAGTATGTTGGTTTTATTCATAGGTCATACCTCAACCATGCATTTCATATCAACCCTTAGTATGTTGGGCATATTGATAGGTCATACCTCAAACAAACAGTTCATATCAACCAGTTGTATGCTGGATATATTGATAAGTCACACCTCAACCATACGGTTCATCAAGCAATAGTATGTTGGTTATATTCATAGGTCATACCTCAACCATACAGTTCATATCAACCAGTAGTATGCTGGATATATTGCTAGGTCACACCTCAACCATACAGTTCATATCAACCAGTAGTATGCTGGATATATTGATAGATCCCTACTCAACCATACGGTTCATCAAGCAATAGCATGTTGGTTATATTCATAGGTCATACCGCAACCATACAGTTCATATCAACCAGTTGTATGTTGGATATATTGATAGGTCATACCGCAACCATACAGTTCATATCAACCAGTTGTATGTTGGACATATTGATAGGTCATACCTCAACCATACAGTTCATATCAACCAGTAGTATGTTGGACATATTGATAGGTCATACCTCAACCAGGCAGCTCATATCAACCAGTAGTATGTTGCATAGGTCATACCTCAACCATACAGTTCATATCATCCAGTAGTATGTTGGATATATTGATAGGTCATACCGCAACCATACAGTTCATATCAACCGGTTTGTATGTTGGACATATTGATAGGTCATACCTCAACCAGGCAGTTCATATCAACCAGTTGTATGTTGGACATATTGATAGGTCACACCTCAACCATACAGTTCATATCAGCATTCGTTATATGGATCGATGTTAATAAAACAGGTCATATCATCCAGTAGTTGTTTGAAAGGTATATACATGTAGGTCAGGTGTTACACATATAGCTCATTTCAACCAATGATATACTGGATGTGTTGACAGATCAGTTGTTATTTCAACCAATGATATACTGGATGTGTTGACAGATCAGTTGTTAACTATACTGACGTACAGTTGAAGGTATACATGTGCGTCATGGCATGATGACAGACAACGGCGATTCTAAATGGTTCGTTGATGGTGGGAATTGAATATTAGTTGTACTGTTTCAAGCATTTCGAAATTGTCCAATTAAAATTACTCGAAATTTGCAGAGTTCCAGTGGCAGGTTTACAAACTCTTACACTAATATTCTTAAAGAGTAGTGAGTGAGTTAGTTTTACGCCGCACTCAGCAATATTACAGCTATATGGCGGCGGTCTGTAAATAATCGAGTCTGGACCAGACAATCTAGGGATCAACAGCATGAGGATCGATCTGCGCAATTGGGAACCGATGACATGTGTCAACCAAGTCAGCGATCCTGACCACCCGATCCCGTTAGTCGCCTCTTATGTCAAGCATGGGTTACTGAAGATCAATAGTCTAACCCGGCCCTTCACGAGTATTTTAAAGAGTATGAAATTGGGGTGCCTCATTCTAGAAGATAAGCTCATGTACATTCGATCCCCATATGGTTTGAGAAAACTGGCGTGTGTTTAACACGGAGTCCATAGTAAGGGTTTGTGTACTTCTTTTATGCCGTGTGCTCTGATAATGGGAATTAATCCTTCCTGGAGGTAACCTTTCCATGTGGGTGTATTCACACCGTGCCCTAGTTGTGAACGACACGCACTGTCTCACAAACAACGCAAGAAGATTGGCAAATAATAACTTACAGTCTGACTGCATCTAAATTACCTGCCCGACGGTTACTAGACCTGTAGGCCGTCATACGTCGGCCATTCCAGGTAATTATCATTTGCTTCTTCACCATCATATGAATTGTCACCTGCAAATCAGCTCTCCAGCTATTGACTTCATTTAGGATTTTGTATAGTCGAAAGAGCTCAGAGGAAGGGAAAATAATTTGCTTCATGGACTTTGAAATGCACTTCATCCTTACACAATGCTGAGGAGTTGGGATGATGGAAGACGATATATCCGGGCAATCAGAAAAGCTAACTTGTTTGGCTAAACTAAATCAAGTAGAATGGCCTTCACATGACAATAATTGATGAATATAGAAACACATAATGGATTTTCCTTTCACACTCCATCATTTGAATGAACCAATTGTTACAGTGGAAGTTTTGTTTGCTGTCTCGGTAAATATTTCGTGCCTCCGAGTTGGTTGTCAGTACGATTACTGATGTAACTTAGGGAGATCAGTCCAGGTTGGACGTGCTGCAGCAGTGTTTATACGTCAAGCGTCCTGGTCGCTATGGCAACTACATCTGATATATACATGTAATTGCAACAACACATTATTTCTATTGACCAGATAAAAGGTTAACCTAACTTGGTACTGTCGATGTTTCTTAACAAGAAATGACTAAAAGGTTTAATTGTAATGTATTCTGTTCCATCACAATGTTAGACAATTTCACAGTCACTCATGCGAGCACTCCCGATACATGCAATATATTTACTTAATTCCGTGGATAATACATTAATGATGGCCGCACTGTGATATAGCATCCCAATGAACTAACAGCATAATCGATGTTAGTGACAAACTTAATGATGTATGGTAGAGCTCGTATCACCGCGTGCTGAATAATCACACTACATTCCCTACCTATTAAGGTTTATAGTTTTAAAGTGGAGCGTGGAAAGCTAGGAGCGCTACGGCTGCAGTAACGACTCCCTCGGCTGTGACGTGGTCGTGGTTTTCGCGGCTCCGGAAAACATGGCTATCGGACGACTCTGAACAGGGATGTGGCTGCACTCGTGCTGGGCAGCCATGAATATTTATCATTAACACAATATTTTTTGCTGAATATATATATAAATATGCCTCATCATAGTGATATAATCACTACCACAACGTTGCAAGAGATCGCTTTTTTGGGTTTCGTGAAATATCTTATACTCTATTTGCGTGTGCGAGGACGATATTAAAAAGAGGTGATTAAATAAATAAACTTCAAATTGTAATTCAACACTTCAACAAAATGTATTAATAACGAGGCCTGGATGTATGCTGTACACACATGGCATAGATTTCCCGACACAAATACTGAGCTGTTAACTGGAACAAACAGAAGTGTTAATCAACAAGTAGGAATATTTGATCAACTAATGTACTGATAGTATTGTCTGAATCATTAGTTGAAACCGGTTAATGTTCAACTTTTGTTAACATAATATTAATAGAAATCTGAGTAAAAGGTTTTATCAGATTACTGCGGTAGAAACAAAGGCAACTCAGCTGTGTCGTCACGTTTGTTTTGATATAATTGCTGTCTGTTTGTAATGATACATCTGGGTAGAATCTGTTTGGCAAATCCCACCAAAGCATTTAAGTCAATCAACGCCTAAACTAATGCGTCACGTGACTCGGTGATTTCACCAAGTAGTATCACCGCACGCGCAGACATTTGATAGGTCACATGACCTGTCTGTATGAAGTAGGTGGTGTTTATAAGGAAGATGTATGGTATTGTAACACAAACGCAATTGCGTGTGTCATGGACGGCGCTACCTGGGGACAGAAGGTAGCTCGACGACTCAGCACATCAGTGAGTACCACTGTCTGTCTGGTTACAATTACTTCATGCCATCTTCATTTAGCAGTACTGTGGCATAACATGTATTGGTGTCGCAAAATAAATGTTATTATCCGTTATCGGTACTGTGGCATAACACTTATTGTTGTCGCAAACTAAATGCTATCATCCGTTGTCTATACTGTGGCATAACACTTATTATTGTCGCAAACTAAATGCTATCATCCGTTGTCTATACTGTGGCATAACACTTATTGTTGTCGCAAACTAAATGCTATCATCCGTTGTCTATACTGTGGCATAACATGTATTGGTGTCGCAAAATAAATGTTATCATCCGTTATCTATACTGTGGCATAACATGTATTGGTGTCGCAAACTAAATGCTATCATCCGTTATCTATAGTGTGGCATAACACTTATTATTGTCGCAAACTAAATGCTATCATCCGTTGTCTATACTGTGGCATAACACTTATTGTTGTCGCAAACTAAATGCTATCATCCGTTGTCTATACTGTGGCATAACATGTATTGGTGTCGCAAAATAAATGTTATCATCCGTTATCTATACTGTGGCATAACACTTATTGGTGTCGCAAACTACATGCTATCATCCGTTATCAGTTCTGTGGCATGACACTTATTGTTGTCGCTAATTACGACTTGCCATCATCCGTTACCTTGTTGTGTCAGGCTAACCACGCAACATGACCGCGCTAACCACGCAACATGACAGAAGCAAATAGTAGCTAAGGAAGCAATGTTCAAAGTCTGAGAAATCTCAAATTGAATAATCAGGTTGTAGTTAGTTCAACTCAAGTTTTGTCATGGTTGCGTAACATTGTTTGTATCAAAATATTGATACTGCACTGTATCTCAAGTAGGATGGCAAACGGTTCCTAAATAAAAATAAAAAAATAAAAAAATAATCTTGACACATATTTGTACAATTTTCCATCACATTCTGATTGTCATCTGATTGTTACCGATGCCGTCAGAATTGTCTCCAGAGTTTTAGGATAACAAATACGTATTTCTTTATGTTGTTCGTTTTGGAAATAGTCATTTCTTAGAATGCGGTCTATTGTGGTCTTGATGACAGGGTTCCATTTTCATTTGTGGTCTTGATGAATGGGTTCCATTTTCATTTGACTCTGTGTTACAGATGTCCGGTTCTTACGATCCTCACTACAAGATGCCCAAGTCAGAAGAGAACTCCGAACCGGAAGAGCGCCCGAAGAAAACGGCCAAATCTGTAACCGCCGAGTTTGCGGACATGACATCTATGATGGGCGTCAACTATATCCATCACTCCCGGAGGCTGTGGTCCAAGGGCATTTGGCTCATTATCGTCCTCGGAGGATGTGCAGCGATGCTCTTCCACCTCTCCTACCTGGGTAAGGTGTACTTTCTTTACCCAATTCAGACGAAACTTGAGCTTGGTTTCGACAGCTTGTCATTTCCAGCCGTGACCGTGTGTAACATCAACCCTATCCGGGTCTCCAAGCTGGCTGAGGCCGGCCCTCAGATGCAGGCCCTTATGCAGAATACCAACACTACCAACCTCATCCGGTACCTCAACGTGAGTATGGCTTCCCAAATACAGATTCTTACAAACCGAAACATGAGTCTCATTAACCTATTCAGACAATGACCTAATTTTCAGAAGAAAATGGCATTTACAAATAAATTTTAATTTTAAACTTTAATAACATCGTATTTCTATATTTTGTGACGAGGTTTAGGCAGCATGACCTTAACTAAGACGTCACAGACTGCCCCAGTTTGATGAGGTCGTAAAATGATTCACAATGCACCTGGCTCACTGGTTACACATGTTAAGTGTTTTTTACGCTTATTCAGTGTACAGTCCGTTTGAGTCAGAAACGGACCGATGAATTGCATATTTTATCATTGTACAAAATTGCCACATAAATATATTTGATAAATAGTACACATGTTTATCATTTACTAATACCCAACAGCTTTCTCATATTTGAAAATTTTCCGGACTCCACCAAACAAGTTGTTTAAGAAACTATCATCATTGAAAACGCAAAAGTTGTTATCTGTTGCGGCGGGGTGAAACCGCAGAAACGGAACAGCCAGTCATGGCGGGGACATCTCAAAATCTATTCCGGGAGACCTGTCGGTTCCTCGTCCGTCGTAGTGTCATAGTCACGACTTAAAGGGATGACAAGTGGTGCCACAGTTGCCTGTTGTAAGCCATCCCGAGACCAGTAACCTTGTTCAATGACGTTAGCTACCTTGTTGACACAGTTTTGCCAAGTTTCAGTCGTGATTTTGTTAAGGGATTCCTTAACCAAAACCTCTACGTCACATAATCTAAAAGTTGTGTTTGATCTGGCAACATCTCCTTTGACAATACCCCATATCATTTCAATGGGGTTAAGGTCACAGTGATAGGGTGGAAGTCGCAGAATATCGTGACCCTTACTTTTTATGTAACTGTCAACTTTGTAGAAAGGTTCACCTTTGTGGGTATTTTGATCTCATATAGCTGAGGCTTCGTTGCCTTTGAAGGCCTTGCGATCTGAAATTTGTTGAGCCATAATATCATATCACCTTTTCGACTGTTCGATGTCGGGGCTTTACTGTCGGGGTCCTGCACGCTGTAGTATGGGGCATTGTCCACTACGATAAAAGACTTCTCTGGTAGAGCTGGTACCAACTTGTTTTTAACCCAATCGAGGAAAACCGCACCATTCATCTCGGAATGGTAGTCTCTTTTATCTGTTGACTTTGCCCTGAATACCAAGTCGCAGCCTGGGAGAAAGCCTTTGCTGGAGCAACCAGCATGGAAAATGATTAGTCTCTCTCCTTTCCCTAGAGGCAGCTTTCTACGTGACCCCTTATCACCCCCATCGGGTATCCACTGACTGCTGGCAGTGTGCAAGGCATTGGCCCAGGTCTCGTCCAAGTACACTGGCTCCAACCCTTCCTCGCGCTTCTTCTGTATAACCCTGAGAAAATTATTTCTCAAGCGAACGAAATCAGGGCGTTCACAGAGTACTGACCTATTCTCCCCCCGAAATTTTCTTATAACGATACCCGAAAGAGTGTAAGAGTCGCCAGAGTGTGTACTTTGATACTCTGAGGTTGTGTTCTTGCTTCAAATGCTTTTATAAAATTTTCAGCGACATGTATTTGTTTTCAGAATAGAGCTTGTTGATAGACTGCCTTACAAGGTTCTTTTGAAAGTTGTCCAAATGTTTTAATTTGTGTGATTTTGACACGACCCCTACCTGCTTCGCATCAGCCTCACAATGTTTGCGTTCCAGAACATTTGTCAGTACCCTTGCTGATACTCCTAAAGCTTTTGCTGCCCGCTTACGGAATTTATTAATGGCATAAAATGGTTTGCCCCTTTCGGCTTCAGCAAGGAAAAAAATCGTACACTTTAATCATCAACTGTTTCACGTCAGCATTCAACTTCATTTTTCATCAGGCATGTGTATCCCGTGCACGACGAGATAGTGGCTGTTCCGTTTCCGCGGTTTCACCCCGCCGCAACAGATAACAACTTTTGCGTTTTCAATGATGATAGTTTCTTAAACAACTTGTTTGGTGGAGTCCGGAAAATTTTTATATATAAGAAAGCTGTTGGGTATTAGTAAATGATAAACATGTGTACTATTTGTATTTATGTGGCAATTTTGTACAATGATAAAATTTGCAATTCATCGGTCCGTTTCTGACTCAAACGGACTGTAGTTCTGTAACGCACAATGTGATTGATATATCAAGTCCGTACCAGACCGCCAAACTTTTCTAGCGGGAGAGCCTTGTTTAGAGATTTCCTCGATTTCCAAGTTTCTGTTTGTCGGTGCACGCTGTACAACAGAGCACGCCGCACGACGTGTTTGCAAGGATTATAAGGAGCGTAGTGTTGTAATATACAAGTGCTTGGATGTATCAAATAATACTGATTATGTATCCAGCTAAATGAATTGGTCTCAAATTCTGGACTGGTTATTGTACTAAGTTGCGCAATAGGACGGAGCGCAGTCAAAAGGAAACGACACTGTTGTGTAATCAATGTTTTGACTTGTTTTCTATTGATGAAGTTTGGGCCTTTATTAACGTATGTGTTGTTATATTTTTCCCAGAACACTAATTCAGCCGCAGAACCATCCGCAAGTGGCAGTACCCAAGCATCAGGGACCGGAAGTACCGCAGGATCAGGACCCGGAAGTACCGCAGCATCAGGGGCCGGAAGTACCGTAGCATCAGGGACCGGAAGTAGCCCTCGACCACCAAGTAAGACGTCTATGAAAGTAAATGTCATATACATAACAGAAATATAAGAGGTAAAGCGCTTTCCATAATTATAAGACGTGTCCTTATTTCGACAATTCCACAAGCACGGATGACTCTCAGTAATGGTAATGGGGTGAACGTATCCTGACGTACTACTGCCACCCTTCACAAACAGAGGCATAGAGTTAACCTTTAAAAACCTATCATGAACATATGATACAAGTTTAAATATGGACTAGCAGTGTACATCGTCCTACGCCTATCTACCATAAACCCTTTAAAACCTTAACTAAGGCCTTGAATATTGTAACTCTGATCTTTTGACCAAAATACCCACAGTCTCTTTGACATCTTCAAAGAATACGCCTGCTCAAGTGTACTTCAACCAGTTGTAAACTCCAAAGGCTGGAGCTGATTGAATATTTGACATCAAAGGAAAGTTTACTCGGGAAAGTTCAGGTCACCACTCGTGTCATACAGTCTTTGGATAGCCTTTCGTCAGTTTGAATATTTTATGCAGAGATCTATAAGTATGAAGAGATATGGCGGTTTCGCTTGGCTAGGCTTGACCCCTAATGAACGTCAGAAGTTAAAAATGAAGAGCATGTATGTTGACCATGTTTAGTGACAAATGGCCCGTAGATGAAGGAATGTAGTTCGTGTGTGATGCTTGATAGTGCAGAGGGTACAGAGTACCTAATGCTAAGGTACAGAGTAGACCGGACCGTGGACAATGCCCCTGTCTGACAGCGTGAGGTCGGAGGTTCGATCCTACGTCTGCGTAATACCGGAGGATGATAAAATATGCCATTCTCGGCCAGTCAGATGGGAAGTACTATAGAGGTTACAACATGGAAAGTCAATGCGCTAGGACTATACAACCAGCCTCAGTCCGATACAGTATTGTTCCGTATATCTAGTTTACTCAGTTCCAAGATGGTGTTACCATGTGTATGTGTCCACAGGTAGCTCCGGCAAGCGAAGACGTAAACGTTATTTGGACGATTTTAAAGTTAACGTCACAAACTCCTACGTCAACATCTCTGACACCATCAATAACGACTTCAATGACCAATGGCAAAAAGAATCACCAAGAACGACAGAATCTGAAATTGAGCATGAATTTGAAGACCTGTACAGTAAGATACCAAGGTAATGCACCAAACGAACCATCGCCACTGACTTAAGAGTGTCCCTGTCTGAATACTGTATTCTCTGTTTTCCTGATAGAGCTAAACATGTGGTGTCCTTGTATAAATACTCTGTCCCCAGCATTTCCCACAGACCTAAAAGTCTCCTTCCGTCAATACAATATTCCCTTTACTCACTACAGACCTGAACGTCTCCTTCCTTCTATACAATATTCCCTTTACTCACTACAGACCTGAACGTCTCCTTCCTTCTATACAATATTCCCTTTACTCACTACAGACCTGAACCTCTCCTTCCCTCAATACAATATTCCCTTTACTCACTACAGACCTGAACGTCTCCTTCCCTCAATACAATATTCCCTTTACTCACTACAGACCTGAACGTCTCCTTCCCTCAATACAATATTCCCTTTACCCACTACAGACCTGAACGTCTCCTTCCGTCAATACAATATTCCCCTTACTCACTACAGACCTGAATGTCTCCTTCCGTCAATACAATATTCCCTTTACTCACTACAGACCTGAACGTCTCCTTCCTTCTATACAATATTCCCTTTACTCACTACAGACCTGAACGTCTCCTTCCGTCAATACAATATTCCCTTTACTCACTACAGACCTGAACGTCTCCTTCCTTCTATACAATATTCCCTTTACTCACTACAGACCTGAACGTCTCCTTCCTTCTATACAATATTCCCTTTACTCACTACAGACCTGAACGTCTCCTTCCCTCAATACAATATTCCCTTTACTCACTACAGACCTGAACGACTCTTTCCGTCAATACAATATTCCTTTACTCACTACAGACCTGAACATCTCCTTCCGCCAATACAATATTCCCTTTACTCACTACAGACCTGAACGTCTCCTTCCCATTACCAAGGTAATGAACCAAATATTCCCTTTACTCACTACAGACCTGAACGTCTCCTTCCGTCAATACAATATTCCCTTTAGTCACTACAGACCTGAACGTCTCCTTCCCATTACCAAGGTAATGAACCAAATATTCCCTGTACTCACTACAGACCTGAACCTCTCCTTCCCTCAATACAACCTTCCCTTTAGTCACTACAGACCTGAACGTCCCCTTTCTTCAGTACAATATTCCCTTTACTCACTACAGACCTGAACGTCCCCTTTCTTCAGTACAATATTCCCTTTACTCACTACAGACCTGAACGTCCCTTTCTTCAGTACAATATTCCCTTTACTCACTACAGACCTGAACGTCCCCTTTCTTCAGTACAATATTTCCATTACTCACTACAGACCTGAACGTCTCTTCTTTCTTCAGTACAATATTCCCTTTACTCACTACAGACCTGAACGTCCCCTTTCTTCAGTACAATATTCCCTTTACTCACAACAGACCTGAACGTCCCTTTCTTCAGTACAATATTCCCTTTACTCACTACAGACCTGAACGTCCCTTTCTTCAGTACAATATTCCCTTACTCACTACAGACCTAAACGTCTCTTCCCCCTCAATACAATATTCCCTTTACTCCCACTCACAGACCTGAACGTCTCCTTTCTTCAGTACAATATTCCCTTTACTCACTACAGACCTGAACGTCCCTTTCTTCAGTACAATATTCCCTTTTACTCACTACAGACCTGAACGTCCCCTTTCTTCAATACAATATCCCCCTTTACTCATTACTCACAGACCTGAACGTCCCCTTTCTTCAGTACAATATTCCCTTTACTCACTACAGACCTGAACGTCCCCTTTCTTCAGTACAATATTCCCTTTACTCACTACAGACCTGAACGTCTCCTTCCCTCAGTACAACATTCACTTTAGTCACTACAGACCTGAACGTCCCCTTTCTTCAATACAATATTCCCTTTACTCACTACAGACCTGATCCTCTCCTTCGATCAATACAATATTCCCTTTACTCACCACAGACCAGCACGTCTCCTTCTCTGAATACAATATACCTATAGACAGACAGACATTTTATTCAGTGAAAGGCCTCCGGCCCATAATATAATCATGAAAATATGTAACACATCAGCGCATATTTACAGTATTTACAGTTTGTGTTTCTTGTTTATATGATATAAGAATAAACATACTTTTGTTATCATATCCCTATTTTCACTCTGTAGAATAGATATAAAATTTATCATTGTGGGGAAGTTACTAAAATATTTCTTAAGATATTTATTCCTGATACTAGAGTATGCCTCAAACACATCCAATACATGCCATTCATCTTCAATTAATACAATACCATTAGATTTACAGTATAGACAGTACCTTTCATTATAGTTCATACCAGAATATCTGCCCCTTTCCACGGCTTTCAATATACCTATATGAATACAATATTCCCTTTATTCACTACAGATATAAACGTATCAAACTTGGACACCAGCTGAGGGATCTTGTGGTGAAGAGTTCCTTTGCCGGAAGAACAGTGAAAAACAAGTAGGTTCGGTCACCAAAATAACAACAGACCAGTGAGGATAGGTATAAGAGCAGCCTTTGACTCGTCTCTTGTGTCGGGTAACTTTATAAGGGACCTCTCGTAACATTTGCTCGATGTTGTAAGAGGCTTCGCTAAAAGGTCAAAGGCGCCGACAGTACTGTATCAGGCGATAAAGTACACTTTTTGCATGACGTCACACTATAATGACGCCATTACGCCATTCGCGGCCACCTCGTTATCAAACGTACCCTTGGTAACCTACATCACGATGCATGTCACATCATAGGCGGATCCAGAGGGGGGGTGCAGGGGTGCGCACCCCCCTTTCGTGCTGAAAGTTTGTTACATGACCATTGAAACTCGGGTAAAAATGAAGTGTGCACCCCTCCTTTTCCCAATAGTGTGCACCCCCCCTTTCTCAAAAAGCTGTATCCGCCCCTGCACATGTCATTATCTCATAGCACTATGTTTCTCGGTTTGCAGTTGCGTCACTCGGCAAACATCACTGGTGAAAACATTAGGTCTGTCCTTTTCGACTAAACACATGTCTCAGCTCGATTCACAATTAAACACCGATACAGCCATGTTCGCTAACAAAGCCTATGTCCACAGTCCCAGAATGCATCCGTGGAAGGTCGGGTGACAAACCTGTTTCGTCTCGAAGTTCTAAACTTACGTTGGTAGTAGAAATGCGACGTTCATATTTGCCCCATATGGTTTACGATAATCACGGACGTAATTATCATAATATAGAGAAGATCTTTAATCCGAACGTAAACCGTTATCACACTGTTTATCAGCTGTTTTCCTGGGAACGCGTGTCTTAACGTGGGGGAAAGAAGCGTCAATAGAACAGCACGTCAGTTAGCCCTGAACGAGGATTGTCAATTTAGACGCAGACACCGTCGCTTTCCTGTTTGTTTTCTGTTTTGATTAATCGTGTTTGAGTATTAAATTTGGCATCTTAGAAAAGAAATACAGTTCGCTCTACCCCCCAGACTAAGTAAACTTTGGGTCAGTATTATTCGTTACACTGCTATACTGTGGAAAAAGCCTAGTAGAAGGTCGCGTCAGCTAACCTTTTCAATTGACCAATCAGAACACAGCTTACCAAATCGCGAAAGTTGACATCCGCACATACCTTTTGAACTTTTACCTCGAAAAGGTTTGTACCCGAACGATTCCAATGCTTCCGAGTAATGCACCTGGAGCACGTCACAACAGTGAGTGAACAGTCGCTGAAAATAGCGTTTTTGTCAATATTCAAGGATGTCAGCTTGCGGAAACATGAGCTAATGGTAACCATATCATCAGAAGCCCCTAAGCATATATACTGCCGTTCAAATATATGTGTTTTATGCGGATTTTCGTTTTTTGAGAGATCAGTGTCAGTGACCGGGAAATTTGGTTTAGTCCCGCCGAACCCTAAACAGTAGCCGTTATCTGATTGGTTAAATCCGTTCGATCGTCTCGCATTTGATTGCACGGTCACAGGTCGCTCAAAGGTTAGCTGACGCGACCTTCTACTAGGGTTTGTTAGACTCAGTATAGCAGTGTAACGAAAAATACTGAGCCTATGTTTACTTAGACTGCTCCACCCCCATGTATAGTGTAGTAAAGTGTGTTTGGAAGATGTGACGTGGAAAGGATTTCAGGGAGAAAGGCATTATGTCTTGTAAGAGTGCTCGACATATTATATTTAACATATGGTTTTCAGTAACTACCTCATCCACCACTCCATGACCTACGGGAACTGTTTCACCCTGGAGTACCCGGACTTTATCAGCCGGAAGAGTGGACCTGATGACGGTGAGTAGCATTAGTTATTTGTTGGTGCACAGGTCATAGTTACCAGTAACCGGAAGTGTGGACCTGAAGACGTTGCATTCCGTAATGGCTGGTGCACAGGTCATAGTTACCAGTAACCGGAAGTGTGGACCTGAAGACGTTGCATTCCTTAATGGTTGGTGCACAGGTCATAGTTACCAGTAACCGGAAGTGTAGACCTGAAGACGTTGCATTCGTTAATGGCTGGTGCACAGGTCATAGTTACCAGTAACCGGAAGTGTAGACCTGAAGACGTTGCATTAGTTAATGGCTGGTGCACAGGTCATAGTTACCAGTAACCGGAAGAGTGGACCTGAAGACGTTGCATTCGTTAATGGTTGGTGCACAGGTCATAGTTACCAGTAACCGGAAGTGTAGACCTGAAGACGTTGCATTCGTTAATGGCTGGTGCACAGGTCATAGTTACCAGTAACCGGAAGAGTGGACCTGAAGACGTTGCATTCCTTAATGGTTGGTGCACAGGTCATAGTTACCAGTAACCGGAAGTGTAGACCTGAAGACGTTGCATTCGTTAATGGCTGGTGAACAGGTCATAGTTACCAGTAACCGGAAGAGTGGACCTGAAGACGTTGCATTCGTTAATGGCTGGTGCACAGGTCATAGTTACCAGTAACCGGAAGAGTGGACCTGAAGACGTTGCATTCGTTAATGGCTGGTGAACAGGTCATAGTTACCAGTAACCGGAAGAGTGGACCTGAAGACGTTGCATTCGTTAATGGCTGGTGAACAGGTCATAGTTACCAGTAACCGGAAGAGTGGACCTGAAGACGTTGCATTCGATAATGGCTGGTGAACAGGTCAGAGTTACCAATAACCGTAGGAGTCGACCTGATGACGGTGAGTAGCATTATGTAGCTGAGTAAGCGAGGCACCTGCCGTGTGGATCAATGTAAAGATGACAGTCTGAGTGAATGTGACACCTACCAGTTGTATAAGTACAACATAGCTACTGGGAGCATGTTTCGTGACTCTTTATATTCTGCCTCAGGTGTTGAGATGGTGTTGTTCCTGGAGAACTACGAATATCTACGTGGCTGGACAAACGGCAATGGCGCTCACCTGGTTGTTCACGACAAGAGCACCGTGCCCCTTCTTGAACAGAACGGGGTTGCAATATCGGGAGGAACAGAGACGTTTATCGGCCTCAAGAGGGTAACCAACTATAGTCCATATACCTCAACATGAACTTCTTACATATACATAAATTACTAATAAATAAAAGGTTCCGACATGGGCAATAGGTGTGTTAGGTTGGGGTGGTGTGTGTGTGTGTGCGTGCGTGCGTGCGTGCGTGCGTGTGTGTGTGCGTGCGTGCGTGCTCGCGCGCAATGGCTAACGTCCGTTACCATTCAATATCCATGATTGTCCGATGTCACAAATGACACAGTCCTTTGGGCAGTGTTTTTATACCTCAGTCCGCTCTGGTTAAACTGAACTATTTCCAATTTATATCGAAATGACTGTACGGCTATATTCACGCTGTAACACCAACTACGTACAGGTAAACATCCAGCGCCTCGGTCGACCCTATGGATACTGTGATGACGGCATACAGTTCAAAAGGGACTTTAACGTCACATACACACGACAGGTGAGATGATACAGACTAATCCCCCCAATTCATCATAAATATTTCTCCGATAAAGCTAGTTAAAAATGAACCATTATGCGATCAAGCCATTAGTGGTAGTGCAGTGATGTCAGTAAATCAGGAACCAGTCTGGGAATAATTAATATCCCCAAATGTTGCTGCCTCCCCCGGAGTGCTTCCTCTCGTACCTGTGTTTGTATGCACGTTGCAGGCCTGTCAGGACTACTGCCTCGTGCGCCTCATCGTGAACGCATGTGGATGCTATGACGGTCGAGAGGGGGATATGAACAGGATATTTCATCTGTCGGACGCCCATAGTGACTGCAAGAATCAGTCAGGTAAAACTGTATATCGAATTGAAGTGAATGATGCTGTACGCCGCAACCCATTAGCTGAAAGCATAGGCAAATACGCATGACATGATCATAATCACTCTAACTAAAGTAAATTCAAAGGTCATTTGTCCCACTATGGCGATAAGAATTCGTCCTGTATGAATGAAGTAGGTTATGTCCTCAGACAGAGGAATCTATGAATGTGGCTGTGTATTGTCCTCATACAGAGGAATCCATGAAGGCGGGACGCTGTGTATTGTCCTAAGACAGAGGAATTCATGATGGCGGTAGTGTATTGTCCTCAGACAGAGGAATCCATGAAGGCAGTTAGTGTGTTGTCCTCAAACAGAGGAATCCATGAAGGTGGTAGTGCACTGTCCTCAGACAGAGGAATCAATGAATGTGGTAGTGTATTTTCCTCAGACTGAGGAATCCATGAAGGTGGTAGTGTATTGTCCTCAGACAGAGGAATCCATGAAGGCGGTAGGTATTGTCCTCAGACTAAGGAATCCATGAAGGTGGTAGTGTATTGTCCTCAGACAGAGGAATGCATCAAGGTGGTAGTGTATTGTCCTCAAGCAGAGGAATCCATGAAGGTGGTAGTGTATTTTCATCGGACTGAGGAATCCATGAATGTGGTAGTGTATTGTACTCAGACTAAGGAATCCATGAAGGTGGTAGTGTATTGTACTCAGACTAAGGAATCCATGAAGGTGGTAGTGTATTGTCCTCAGACAGTGGAATCCATGAAGGTGGTAGTGTATTGTCCTCAGACTGAGGAATCCATGAAGGTGGTAGTGTATTGTCCTCAGACAGTGGAATCCATCAAGGTGGTAGTGTATTGTCCTCAGACTGAGGAATCCATGAAGGTGGTAGTGTATTGTACTCAGACTAAGGAATCCATGAAGGTGGTAGTGTATTGTTCTCAGAGGAATCCATGAAGGTGGTAGTGTATTGTCCTCAGACAGTGGAATCCATGAAGGTGGTAGTGTATTGTCCTCAGACAGTGGAATCCATGGAGGTGGTAGTGTATTATACTCAAACAAAGGAATCCATGAAGGTGGTAGTTTATTATACTCAAACAGGGGAATCCATGAAGGTGGCAGTATATTATACTCAAACACAGGAATCCATGAAGGTGGTAGTGTATTGTCCTCAGACTGAGGAATCCATGAAGGTGGTAGTGTATTGTCCTCAGACTGAGGAATCCATGAAGGTGGTAGTGTATTGTCCTCAGACTGAGGAATCCATGAAGGTGGTAGTGTATTGTCCTCAGACTGAGGAATCCATGAAGGTGGTAGTGTATTGTCCTCAGACTGAGGAATCCATAAAGGTGGTAGTTTATTGTCCTCAGACAAAGGAATCCATGAAGGTGGTAGTTTATTATACTCAAACAGGGGAATCCATGAATGTGGTAGTGTATTATACTCAAACAGGGGAATCCATGAAGGTGGTAGTGTATTGTCCTTAGACAGAGGAATCCATGAAGGTGGTAGTGTATTGTCCTCAGACAGAGGAATCCATGAAGGTGGTAGTGTATTGTCCTCAGACAGAGGAATCCATGAAGGTGGTAGTGTATTGTCCTCAGACAGAGGAATCCATGAAGGTGGTAGTGTATTGTCCTCAGACTGAGGAATCCATGAAGGTGGTAGTGTATTGTCCTCAGACTGAGGAATCCATGAAGGTGGTAGTGTATTGTCCTCAGACTGAGGAATCCATGAAGGTGGTAGTTTATTGTCCTCAGACAAAGGAATCCATGAAGGTGGTAGTTTATTATACTCAAACAGGGGAATCCATGAATGTGGTAGTGTATTATACTCAAACAGGGGAATCCATGAAGGTGGTAGTGTATTGTTACTCTCGGACAGAGGAATCCATGAAGTCACTAGTCCATAGAATAATGGATCCACATCCGATTTAGTTCTCCAATATGAGGGTCTGTGGACGAGTTAGTGTATTGTTCTCAAACATGAGGGTCTGTAGACGAGGTAGTGTATTGTTTCTCCAACATGAGGGTCTGTAGACGAGGTAGTGTATTGTCCATAGACTGAGGGACCTACATACGAGGTAGTGTTCTGTTCTCAAACATGAGGGTCTGTAGACGAGGTAGTGTATTTTTCTCCAACATGAGGGTCTGTAGACGAGGTAGTGTATTGTCCATAGACTGAGGGACCTACATACCAGGTAGTGTATTGTCCACAGACATGAGGAATCCATGAAGGTGGTAGTGTATTGTCCTCAGCCAGGAATCCATGAATGTGGGAAATATTGTATATATCCAGGAAGGCAGTTAGTTTGTTGTCCTCAACAGAGGAATCCAAGAAGGTGGTAGTGTATTATACTCAAACAGGGGAATCCATGAAGGTGGTAGTGTATTGTCCTTAGACTGAGGAATCCATGAATGTGGTAGTGTATTGTCCTCAGACAGAGGAATCCATGAATGTGGTAGTGTGTTGTCCTCAACAGAGGAATCCATGAAGGTGATAGTGTATTATACTCAGACAGAGGAATCCATGAATGTGGTAGTGTGTTGTCCTCAACAGAGGAATCCATAAGGTGGTAGTGTATTATACTCAGACATTGTTCTCCAACATGTGGTAGTGTATTATACTCAGACAGAGGAACCATGAAGGGGGTAGTGTATTGTCCTCAAACAGAGGAATCCATGAGAGGTGGTAGTGTATTATACTCAAACAGGGTTCTCCATGAAGGTGGTAGTGTATTGTCCTCAGACAGAGGAATTAACATGAGGTCACTAGTCCATAGAGTAAGGGATCTACATCCGATGTAGTGTATTGTTATCAAACATGAGGGTCTGTAGACGAGTGTAGTGTATTGTTCTCCAACATGAGGGTCTGTATGAGAGGAGTGAGGTAAGTGTGGGAAACATTGTTCTCAACATGAGGGTCTGTATGAGACGAGGTATTGTACATTGTTCTCAAACATGAGGGTCTGTATGAGAGGAGGATATTAACCTGTGGGAAACATTGTTCTCTCCAACATGAGGGTCTGTAGACGAGGTAGTGATATTAACCTGTGGGAAACATTGTTCTGTCAACATGAGGGTCTGTATGACGAGGATGATATTAACCTGTGGGAAACATTGTTCTCCAACATGAGGGTCTGTATGGGAGGAGTGATATTAACCTGTGGGTATTGTCAACATAGGGTCTGTATGAGGAATGAGTGATATTAACCTGTGGGAAACATTGTTCTCCAACATGAGGGTCTGTATGAGAGGAGTGATATTAACCTGTGGGAAACATTGTTCTGTCAACATGAGGGTCTGTATGAGAGGAGTGATATTAACCTGTGGGAAACATTGTTCTCCAACATGAGGGTCTGTATGAGAGGAGTGATATTAACCTGTGGGAAACATTGTTCTCCAACATGAGGGTCTGTATGAGAGGAGTGATATTAACCTGTGGGAAACATTGTTCTCCAACATGAGGGTCTGTATGAGAGGAGTGATATTAACCTGTGGGAAACATTGTTCTGTCAACATGAGGGTCTGTATGAGAGGAGTGATATTAACCTGTTGGAAACATTGTTCTGTCAACATGAGGGTCTGTATGAGAGGAGTGATATTAACCTGTGGGAAACATTGTTCTGTCAACATGAGGGTCTGTATGAGAGGAGTGATATTAACCTGTGGGAAACATTGTTCTGTCAACATGAGGGTCTGTATGAGAGGAGTGATATTAACCTGTGGGAAACATTGTGTTCATTGTTCTCCAACATGAGGGTCTGTATGAGAGGAGTGATATTAACCTGTGGGAAACATTGTTCTGTCAACATGAGGGTCTGTATGAGAGGAGTGATATTAACCTGTGGGAAACATTGTTCTCCAACATGAGGGTCTGTATGAGAGGAGTGATATTAACCTGTGGGAAACATTGTTCTCCAACATGAGGGTCTGTATGAGAGGAGTGATATTAACCTGTGGAAACATTGTTCTCCAACATGAGGGTCTGTATGAGAGGAGTGATATTAACCTGTGGGAAACATTGTTCTCCAACATGAGGGTCTGTATGAGAGGAGTGATATTAACCTGTTGGAAACATTGTTGTCCAACATGAGGGTCTGTATGAGAGGAGTGATATTAACCTGTGGGAAACATTGTTCTCCAACATGAGGGTCTGTATGAGAGGAGTGATATTAACCTGTGGGAAACATTGTTCTCAACATGAGGGTCTGTATGAGAGGAGTGATATTAACCTGTGTAAGCATTGGAAACATTGTTCTACACAACATGAGGGTCTGTATGAGAGGAGTGATATTAACCTGTGAGTATTCCTTTCTTCCTTTCCCTTTGGAAACATTGTTCTCTGTCAACATGGTCTACATCAAAAAGTGTGGCCTTTACGTAATATTAACTCACTCACTCACTCTCAGTTGTTAGAACGCTTTGCCTAGGTCTTTGGCGCAGCTGCTTGTGCTGCAAAAGAGTTCATTTTGCCTTGCCATGACGTGTTGGTTCAGATCCGGATGTATCACAGTAGATCCACAGTTTGTCCAGCTGCTGCCAGATGTTGATTCTACGTTCATCTGTTTCAGCAAGTCCTGGTGGAGGCGATATGTGCTAAGTCGGATGAGGAACACTGCAAGAGACTACGGCGATATGATGGCTACCAGCTGTCGTAAGTACAACGTTGTCCAACTGATTGTTATAGAAAAGTAGGATACTGTCATACACTAACAGGAAAACCGTAACTGTGCTTCATATAAAGTGTTGTGTATGTTGTCATTGAAAAACAAACATATCTCAAATCATTGCAATGATCAATGTTTTATCAAATACATAACCCATAACTGGTGACAGAGCGATATACCCTACAAGAATGATGTCATATACTTGATGAAAGCGGACAGAGCGACGTGCGCTACAAGAGGGATGGTCATGCCTGATGATAGGGGACAGAGAAACGTGCCCTACAAGATGAATTGTCATACCTGCTGACATGGGTCAGAGCGACGTGCCCTACAAGAAGGATGTCGTCCCTGATGACAGGAGACAGAGCGACAGACCCTACAAGAAGAATGTCATACCTGATGACACGGAACAGAGCGACGTGCCCTACAAGAGTGATAATCATACCTGAAGACAGGAGATAGAGGGACGTGCCCTACGAGAAGGATGTCATACCTGATGACAGGGTGCAGGGCGACGTACCCTACAAGAGGGATAGTTGTGATACACGTTCATACCATAATAACTACATTTGCACTACCAAACTGACGTGTACAATTGACGAAAGCAGTCTGTCGCAGTCTTATGACACCAATGCCTATCAATCTTAGATTCCATCCCCGTGTACAATCATGATGAAGACGTTGATACATCGATGTATGTATAAGGTGCAAAATATGACGTACATATGTCTTGTTGGGTTACAATCTTGAATCTTGAAGCTAAGATACGAACATTGACTATTAAAATCATACGATATCCAGAAATGTTGCCCAGCCATTTAGTGCACACTAGGAACTTCCGTGTGCGATCGATGCATTGTTTCTGATCGGTCTTGCCTTGCTTATTGTTGCTCAGATGATGATTCATATACTGGAGTGAGTGAGTATGGTTTTAAGCCGCTTTTAGCAGTATTCCAGCAATATCAAGGCGAGGGACACCAGGAATGGGCCTCACACATTGTACCCATATGGGGAATCGAACCCGGGTCTTTGGCGTGACGAGCGAATGCTTTAACCACCAGGCTACCCCGCCGCCCCTCATACACTGGAGCTATTATTAAGATCATATTTTTTTACAGACAAAACTTCATAAAACTCAACATATATTACGAAGATCTCAACTACGAAAACATCACTGAGGATGCGGATTATGCGGTAAGTGTTTGTGTGGAACTGCATTGTCATTGTTTATTATTGGTGAGGCGAGATAAGCGCCTTGATGGTATGTTGAAATTGCCAATCACGCATGTCATTCAAATGCTCTTTATCAATCTTCCACATATTAATTATATTATCCACTCCATTAATGGTGTACACTCTGCAGTCACTGTACACCAAGTACCCACATTCTGTCTTATCCCTGTACACCAAGTACCCACATTCTATCTTATCCCTGTACACCGATTACCCAAATTCTATCTTGTCCTTGTACACCGAGCATCCACATTCTGTCTTGTCCCTGTACACCGATTACCCACATTCTATCTTGTCCCTGTACACCGATTACCCAAATTCTATCTTGTCCTTGTACACCGAGCATCCACATTCTATCTTGTCCCTGTACACCTAGTACCCACATTCTATCTTGTCCCTGTACACTGAGTAGCCACATTCTATCTTGTCCCTGTACACCGAGTACCCAAATTCTATCTTGTCCTTGTACACCGAGCATCCACATTCTATCTTGTCCCTGTACACCAAGTACCAACATTCTATCTTGTCCCTGTACACCGAGTACCCACATTCTGTCTTATCCCTGTACACCGAGTAGCCACATTCTGTCTTATCCCTGTACACCGAGTACCCACATTCTATCTTGTCCCTGTACACCGAGTACCCACATTCTGTCTTATCCCTGTACACCTAGTACCCACATTCTATCTTGTCCGTGTACACCTAGTACCCACATTCTATCTTGTCCCTGTACACCGAGTACCCACATTCTATCTTGTCCCTGTACATCTAGTACCCACATTCTATCTTGTCCCTGTACACCTAGTACCCACATTCTATCTTGTCCCTGTACACCTAGTACCCACATTCTATCTTGTCCCTGTACACCTAGTACCCATATTCTATCTTGTCCCTGTACACCGAGTACCCACATTCTATCTTGTCCCTGTACACCAAGTACCCACATTCTATCTTGTCCCTGTACACCAAGTACCCACATTCTATCTTGTCCCTGTACACCTAGTACCCACATCCTATCTTGTCCCTGTACACCTAGTACCCACATTCTATCTTGTCCCTATACACCGAGTATCCACATTTTATATATTGTCCCTGTACACCTAGTACCAAAATTCTATCTTGTCCCTGTACACCTAGTACCCACATTCTATCTTGTCCCTGTACACCTAGTACCCACATTCTATCTTGTCCCTGTACACCTAGTACCCAAATTCTATCTTGTCCCTGTACACCGAGCACCCAAATTTTGCCTTGTCCCTGTAGGGCATGTCGTCTTGGTTACCTCGGTATAGTCCGGATAGCGTCGGTAATCTCCATAATTTTAGTAATCGCAGTACTAGTGTTAGTAATCGAGATAGTTTCAGTAATCTCACTAGTCTTTGTTATGTCGGTAGTCTAAGTAATCTACTTAGTCATAGTAATATCGATAGTCTTTGTGATATCGGTAATATTAGTAATCTCCATAGTGTTAGTAATCTCGATACTCTTAGTAATATCTGTTTTCTCAGTAATCACTCTCGGCAGTCTCTCTGGCCTACATAGTCTCGGTCGTTCCGCCTGTAACGGTAGTTTCGAACGCTCCGCTTGTCCAAAAGTCATGTGAAAGAGTAGCACGATATCAGACCATATCACCAATACTATTTCTGTTTGAACCATAACTAAGATCCAGACAGGTAAACAGGGGGGTTCCAGGATTTTGGTGAAAGGGGGTGCAAATACATCATGACGTCCAACGGTTAGGGGTAGATGCTCCTCTGGGAATCTCTTTCGAGGGACAGGGGGGATGCGCATATCCTCTCTGGATCCGCCCATGGGTAAATCGATGATACAGAGTTAGATATGACCAGATTTTCCTGTCACAGAAGTTTGTGTTCCATGTCTGTCATATATTTATTTTTACTTCCAGGATGCCCAGTTCCTGTCCGACATCGGTGGGACGCTAGGGTTGTGGATTGGCTTGTCTGTCATCAGTGTCTTTGAGGATTGGACAGTTTTCGGGAGCTCATTGGCGTATGCTGCCAAGCTAAGGGCAGCACAGATTCCCGGAAAACGACACCACGCGTGCGCAGTGAGCCATCCACGGACAGGCCACGTTACCCGTGACAACCCGCCTCGCTCTGAGTACGGTCGTAAACAAAATGGCGACTACCTTGGGAGCTATGGCTACAAGTAGCACCCGACCCAGACGTGTTCGGATCTTTAAAAGAAGACAATGCCACCTTGAAACCTACAGTCCAAATCTGGTTTCACAGGTTTAGTTACATTGACGGGTCACTGTGGAGGTCGATTCCCAACACAGGTACAATATGAAGCTCATTTCCTCTTGTGATAGTGCTGGAATTGTGACGTAAGAACAAGAACACTCACTGATTCAAACATTTCTTCAGACATTGGGAAAGTTTCTGATACAATGCTCTAGTTGAAGATTTTATTCAGCTTCCTGTAATTCTGGTAGTGAACACTTTACCCGATTCCCTCAAACAGCAACTGTTCACACCGGGAATATTCTTCATCCAACTCAAATCCGTGTGGATTTCGCTGTTTGTTGTCTCGGGAGTATAAATGGGGAGTCTGGATTTTGGAGAGTTGTTACATTGAGATCACACCATTCACTTGTGCCACCAGACTGTCAGATTCACTTTAGCTGCATACATGTCATGTTCATATCAGTGACAAGCAAACCACTAGTGCAATAAACAATGGACGCACACAGACCAGTGTATCGGTGTTTTTACCTGTTTAGCTACTTCCCCAATGGTATTGCTTGCTCCAAATACTAAGATTTATATAATATCACAACGCGCAACCACGCGCTCCCACATGTAAAATTCAGTGTGAGTTTAACGTACGACCACGATCTAAACGAGTGGCTATATACTGTAGGTACACCCACCCAATGGATGCAAATCACTCAGAGAGAGCACCTAAACGTACATTGACTAAAGACCTACGCATTGAAACGATTGTATTTCAGCAATCAAGATCACTTTGCGCATTTTCAAATTTTACACACTGTCCTTTTGTCAATTTTTGACGATTATGATGATGTAAAATAAATAGTCTTTCACATTTTTATTATTTACACCAGGTGTGGA